>NC_143131.1:128815314-129121564 GCF_059928025.1 Delphinapterus leucas
TTTGGGCTTCTTTCTTTTTTCGGATTCTTTCTTTTTCCTCCTTTTCTTCTGAGCCATGTGGCTGACAGAGTCTTGGTGCTCTGGCCGGGTGTCAGGCCTGAGCCTCTGAGATGGGAGAGCTGAGTTCAGGACATTGGTCCACCAGAGACCTCCCAGCCCCACATAATATCAAACGGCAAAAGCTCTCCCAGACATCTCCATCTCAACACTAAGACCCAGCTGCACTCAACGACCAGCAATCTACAGTGCTGGATGCCCTATGTCAAACAACTAGCAAGACAGGAACACAGCCCCACCCATTAGCAGAGAGGCAGCCTAAAAATCATAATAAGGGTCACAGACACCCCAAAAAACACCACCGGACGTGGTCCTACCCACCAGAAAGACAAGATCCAGTCTCATCCACCAGAACACAGGTGCCAGTCCCCTCCACCAGGAAGCCTACACAAGCCACTGAACCAACCTTACCCACAGGGAGAAGACACCAAAAACAACAGGAACTATGAACCTGCAGCCTGAGAAAAGGAGACACCAAACACAGTAAGTTAAGCAAAATGAGAAGACAGAGAAATACACAGCAGATGAAGGAGCAAGGTAAAAACCCACTGGACCAAACAAATGAAGAGGAAATACACAGTCTACCAGAAAAAGAATTTAGAGTAATGATAGTAAAGATGATCCAAAATCTTAAAAATAGAATGGAGAAAATACAAGACACGTTTAACAAGGACCTAGAAGAGCTAAAGAGAAAAAACAATGATGAACAAGACAATAAATGAAATTAAAAGTTCTCTAGAAGGAATCAATAGCAGAATAAGTGAGGCAGAAGAACGGATAAGTGACCTGGAAGATAAAATAGGGGAAATAACTACCACAGAGCAGAATAAAGAAAAAAGAATGAAAAGAATTGAGGACAGTCTCAGAGACCTCTGGGACAACATTAAATGCACCAACATTAGAATTATAGGGGTCCCAGAAGAAGAAGGAAAAAAAAAGGGACTGAGAAAATATTTGAAGAGATTATAGTTGAAAAATTCCCTCATATGGGAGAGGAAATAGTCAATCAAGTCGAGGAAGTGCAGAGAGTCCCATACAGGATAAATCCAAGGAGAAACACGCCAAGACACATATTAATCAAACTATCCAAAATTAAATACAAAGGAAAAATATTAAAAGCAGCAAGGGAAAAACAACAAATAACATACAAGGGGATCCCCAGAAGGTTAACAGCTGATCTTTCATCAGAAACTCTGCAAGCCAGAAGGGAGTGGCAGGACATATTTAAAGTGATGAAAGGGAAAACCTACAACCAAGATTACTCTACCCAGCAAGGATCTCATTCAGATTTGACGGAGAAATTAAAACCTTTACAGACAAGCAAAAGTTAAGAGAATTCAGCACCACCAAACCAGCTTTACAACAAATGCTAAAGGAACTTCTTTAGGAAGGAAACCCAAGAGAAGGAAAAGATCTACAATAATAAACCCCAAACAATTAAGAAAATGGGAATAGGAACATACATATCGATAACTACCTTAAATGTAAATGGATTAAATGCTCCAACCAAAAGACATAGACTAGCTGAATGCATACAAAACCAAGATCCATATATATGCTGTCTACAAGAGACCCACTTCAGACCTAGGGACACATACAGGCTGAAAGTGAGGGGATGGAAAAAGATACACCATGCAAATGGAAATCAAAAGAAAGCTGGAGTAGCAATTCTCATATCAGACAAAATAGACTTTAAAATAAAGACTATTACAAGAGTCAAAGAAGGACGCTACATAATGATCAAGGGATCAATCCAAGAAAGATATAACAATTGTAAATATTTATGCACCCAACATAGGAGCACCTCAATACATAAGGCAAATGCTAACAGCCATAAAAGGAGAAATCAACAGTAACACAATCATAGTAGGGGACTTTAACACCCCACTTTCACCAATGGACAGATTATCCAAAATGAAAATAAATAAGGAAACACAAGCTTTAAATGATACATTAAACAAGAAGGACTTAATTGATATTTATAGGACATTCCATCCAAAAACAGCAGAATACACTTTCTTCTCAACTGCTCATGGAACATTCTCCAGGATAGATCATACCTTGGGTCACAAATCAAGCCTTGGTAAATTTAAGAAAATTGAAATCGTACCAAGTATTTTTTTCTGACCACAACGCTATGAGACTAGATATCAATTACAGGAAAAAATCTGTAAAAAATACAAACACATGGAGGCTAAACAATACACTATTAAATAAGCAAGAGATCACCAATGAAATCAAAGAGGAAATCAAAAAATACCTAGAAACGAATAACAATGAAAACACAGTGACCCAAAACCTGTGCGATGCAGCAAAAGCAGTTCTAAGAGGGAAATATATAGCAATAAAATCCTACCTCAAGAAACAAGAAACATCTCAAATAAACAACCTAACCTTACACCTAAAGAAATTAGAGAAAGAAGAGCAAAAAAACCCCCAAAGTTAGCAGAAGGAAAGAAATCATAACGATCAGATCAGAAATAAATGAAAAAGAAATGAAGGAAACGATAGCAAAGATCAATAAAACTAAAAGCTGGTTCTTTGAGAAGATAAACAAAATTGATAAACCATTAGCCAGACTCATCAAGAAAAAAAGGGAGAAGATTCAAATCAACAGAATTAGAAATGAAAAAAGAGAAGTAAAAACTGACACTGCAGAAATACAAAGGATCATGAAAGATTACTACAGGCAACTATATGTCAATAAAATGGACAACCTGGAAGAAACGGACAAATTCTTAGAAAAGCACAACCTTCTAAGACTGAACCAGGAAGAAATAGAAAATATGAACAGACCAATCACAAGCACTGAAATTGAAACTGTGATTAAAAATCTTCCAGCAAACAAAAGCCCAGGACTAGATGGCTTCACAGGCAAATTCTATCAGACATTTAGAGAAGAGCTAACACCTATCCTTCTCAAATCTTCCAAAATATAGCAGAGGAAGGAACACTTCCAAATTCATTCTATGAGACTACCATCACCCTGATACCAAAACCAGACAAAGACGTCACAAAAAAATAAAACTACAGGCCAATATCACTGATGAACATATGCAAAAATCCTCAACAAAATACTAGTAAACAGAATCCAACAGCACATTAAGAGGATCATACACCACGGTCAAGTGGGGTTTATCCCAGGAATGCAAGGATTTTTCAATATACACAAATCAATCAATGTTATAAACCATATTAACAAATTGAAGGATAAAAATCATATGATCATCTCAATAGATGCAGAAAAAGCTTTTGACAATATTCAACACCAATTTATGATAAAAACCCTCCAGAAAGTAGGCATAGAGGGAACTTACCTCAACATAATAAAGTCCATATATGACAAACCCACAGCCAACGTCGTTCTCAGTGGTGAAATACTGAAACCATTTCCACTAAGATCAGGAAAAAGACAAGGTTTCCTACTCTCCCCACAATTATTCAACATAGTTTTGGAAGTTTTAGCCACAGCAATCAGAGATGAAAAAGAAATAAAAGGAATCCAAACTGGCAGAGGAGAAGTAAAACTGTCACTGTTTGCAGATGACATGATACTATACATAGAGAATCCTAAAGATGCTACCAGAAAACTACTATACAAGCAGCTCATGCAGCTCAATATCAAACAACAAAAAACCGAATCCAAAAATGGGCAGAAGACCTAAATAGACATTTCTCCAAAGAAGATTTACAGATTGCCAACAAACACATGAAAGGATGCTCAACATCACTAATCATTAGAGAAATGCAAATCAAAACTACAATGAGGTATCACCTCACACCAGTCAGAATGGCCATCATCAAAAAATCTACAAACAATAACTGCTGGAGAGGGTGTGGAGAAAAGGGAACTCTCTTGCACTGTTGGTGGGAGTGTAAATTGATACAGCCACTATGGAGAACAGTATGGAGGTTCCTTAAAAAACTAAAAATAGAACTACCATACGATCCAGCAATCCCACTACTGGGCATATACCCTGAGAAAACCATAATTCAAAGAGTCATGTACCGCAATGTTCATTGCAGCTGTGTTTACAATAGCCAGGACATGGAAGCAACCCAAGTAAGTGTCCATCGACAGATGAATGGATAAAGAAGATGTGGCACAAATATACAATGGAATATTAGCCATAAAAAGAAACTAAATAGAGTTGTTTGTAGTGAGGTGGATGGACCTAGAGACTGTCATACAGAGTGAAGAAAGTCAGAAAGAGAAAAACAAAGACCGTATGCTAATACATGTATATGGAATCTAAAGAAAAATAAATGGTTCTGGAGAACCTAAGGGCAGGACAGGAATAAAGACGCAGATGTGGAGAATGGGCTTGAAGACAAAGGGAGGGGGAAGGGTAAGCTGGGATGAAGTGAGAGAGTGGCATGGACATATATACACTACCAAATGTAAAATAGGTAGCTAGTGGGAAGCAGCTGCATAGCACAGGGAGATCAGCTCTGTGCTTTGTGTCCATCTAGAGAGGTGGGATAGGGAGGGTGGGAGGCAGATGGAAGAGGGAGGAGATATGGGGATGTATGTATACGTATAGCTTATTCACTTTGTCATACAGCAGAAACTAACACACCATTGTAAAACAGTTTAACTCCAATAAAAATGTTACAAAAAAAAAAAAGACTGTACCAAATGTGTCATTCTTTTGTATAAAACTGCACCATGTCATCAGTATCATTACTATTTTAAAAATGAACACAATTACTTGAGTGCTTGCTTTGTTTTAGGCACTGTGCCAAAAGCTTTCCTTGAATCATTCTGTAATTCTCACGGAGTACAGAGCAATGGGTAAGAGCTCGGGTGCTGGAGCAGGTTGGACTGGCCCAGGCCCCACCATTTACTGCCTGTGCGGTCATAAGCAAATTACTTAATCCCACCAAGCCTCGGTTTCTTCATCTATAGGACGAGGATGATGACAGTCACCAACTTACAAGGCTCTTTCGAGGACTAAATTCTACAACACAGGCAATAAGGTGTCTGGCACAACAAGGGCTCAGTACTTTCTTATGACCACTCTACAAGGATGAGCCCCATTTTCATAGATGAGTAAATCGAGATGTAGTGAGACTGAGGCTCTGGCCCAAAGGACCGAGTGCCTGAGCAGGGATTCGAAAATGGGAGCTCAGCCATGCACATGTGCTGGTCACAGGAGCCTGACATGAACAACTGGCTCTCTTCAGTATATTTCCCTATAGCATTTTAATTTATTACAATAGGTATCTGTCATTTTTATTTTAAAAAAAACCCATAAAGCTATTTTCAGAATTTAGAATAATATAGCAGGAAAGGAAAAATATAAAGAAGACTGTCCATGAAAATCATGACCTCCAGGCTTATGATTTATTTGAGAGCTTTAAAAGCACAAAAGGACTGTGACTGTAGAAGAGAAATATTCTGCAGGCTGCCTCTCCTGCACACCACCCTGCTCTCTGAGCAGCTGACCTCCGCAAAGTTGCTGCTGCAGGGTTCCGCGTTGCAGGTGGACAGGTACACAAGGGTAGGGGTGGACAGTAGTGGTTACTGTGCCCCTCATTCTTCTTTTCCTTTTGGGACACTCTGCCTCCTTCTCAACTGATCTATGTTGTTCTGGGAAGGCTGGCCCCTCTCCCTGGCAGCCTTGGGGATAGTCACATGACTCAGACCTGCCAATCAAGGTCTGAGGTGGGACTTTTACCGCTGTTGGAAAGAGATGCTCCCTTTCTGCTGGGCTGGCTTGGTGGCAGAATGAAAGCCTGGGCTGCTGGGGCCACCTTTGCCATTACTTGGGGGGATATTTGTGGTCTTCTGAACAAAAGCAGATCTGACAGCAGGAAGGAAAAGGATCCTGTTGATATACTTTGAACACCTGGATCTACCCAAGCCTGAGGTCAACCCTTGGACTCTTCCATTACATGAGCCAATAGAATTCTCTCTTTTGTTTAAAGAATAATAATAATAAAATTGCAACTTCCCACATTCCTCATCCCCCTTAACCTTTTTTTTTTCTTTTAACCCAAAGCACTTATCACATTTGGACAAACTCTATAATTTTCTGGTTTATTGTCAGTCTCCCACCATAGGATGAAAGCTCTAGGAGGGGTTTTTGTCTTTTTCACTGATGAGACCCAAGCACCTGGAAGAGTGCCTGTTGCATAGTAGATGCTCCACAAATATTTGTTGAATGGATTAAATTCTAACTAGCTGCCAAAGTCTGCTTTCTCTTTGTCAAAATGGGAGATGGACACCTGTGATAGAGATGTTAAAATCAGGCAGGTACTCTGAGACTTTCTACAAGACATAATCAGAAGGACTAAAAGACCCTTGAAAGGAAATTCATTTTCCTCCACGTGGATTCCACGTACCTTAATGTACCCCAGCCTTCCACCCATCTTGGAAAACACTGGTCTCTTACTCAGCAAAAAATGATAAAAGCATCAACCAGGTCTAGGTGGCCTTACCCATCTCTCTTTCTATCTTCAGAGGCTCTCTGTCATCCCACAGAACGCCTGACCTCTGTTGTCCTTGGACATGTATTGCCAGGTGGGGTGGCTTTGGCTCTCATGGCTGGCAAGTCTCGTGTTCTACCTAAGAGTCACACCCAGTATCCCTGAAAACCATGCAGGGATTTCTTTGCAGAAGTGACCCTTCTTGGCCACCCCCCATGCCGCCTCACCTCCCCAGCCTGGCACACTCACAGGAAATCTCTCAGGCTGGCAGTGCCTTACCTTCAGGGAGAGACACACTGTCTTATTGCTGAACAGGAGGATGGCCTGTGACTGGAGTGTTTTCAGGCGGAAACGGATGTGCCCATTCTGAGCCTCTGGGAGACTGTACCGCCCGAAGCTCTGACCGCTGAACCTCGCGGCAGTACCTGTGAAAGCAACCAGAGGCACTGTCACCTCCACACAAAGTGGTCCCCACGGAGCCCTGGAACTGACTTTGTCTCATTCAACCCTTGGGTGGCAAGCATTTGCTTCCATTTTACAGATGAAATTTACAGAGGCTGTGGGGTTACTTGTCCAGGGTCACACAGTTAGACAGGGGCCATCACCCTGCACACCTTCCTCTGGCCCCAGGGACCCTCGCCTTGGGTCCTGGCCTGGATCAGAAACTATGAACTCAAACCATTAAGAAAGCAAGAATCAAGCCAGAAAGGTCATCAGTCAAGTGTGCACAAGTCAAAACTTCTATCCTCCATATTTTCCATGTGATTTCTGACATCACTTGGGGAAGAAGGAGGTTGAGTTGGAGAGGATTTTGCATATGTGTGTGATTTCAGGGACACCACGAGGGCTTTGGCCTCAAGACATCTTCTTCATCATCAGGAGTGTAATCATTTGGGTAAGCACTTCCCACACGAAAGGAGTCGAGAGGAGGAGTCGAGAGACTTCTGTGGTAAAGGAAGAAGGTAGTGATAAATGGTGTGGCCAAAACTTCCATGTGCTCCATCCTCCGTGGCAATTGCTAATGCAGAATTGCGCAGTGAGGAGCCTGAGACTTCACCTAAACTTGAGTTTTTCAAGCTTATTTGAACATGGGACCCTCTAGTGTGGACTTCGTACCCTTAGCCCTTGGAAATAGCATTCTGTGGAAACTCCTTTGGGACATGCTGTGTTATATTTAGCCATGCCCACCGCAGATTTTTTTTTTTTTTAAATCCACCCTCCTCAGAAGTGAGTTCAGTTATTAAATCCCTACAACCTCAGTGTGAATAAGCTTATCAGTTATCAGGAGAAGGGATGAGCAGTACAGGCTCCAGATTCCTAGGGAAGAGGATTGTTGAAGAGAGGGAACACAGGCCAAAAGGAGGAGAAAGAACCAGAAAGTGAGGCCCATGGGATTACAAGATGCTAAGATGCTGTCATACCGTATGTCTAAAACGCTCTGATGCTGGCAGTTCCATTCCGGTAGGTCATTGTTGGATGGGATATTGCAGGTGATCTAGATCAAGAATCCCCAAACCTGGCTGAGTATCAGCATTAGCTGAAGAATCTTTTAAAATACAGAATGCTAGGCTCTACCCTTAGTGAGTAAGATTCTGTAGTTCTGGTGGCACTTGGGTATCTGTATTTAAAAAATCTCCCCATGATGGGTGTAGCAACTGGAAGAGAGCCCAAGGGAGGTTTCTGAGATGCTGATCGTATTCTGGCCCTTGATCTAGGTGATTACCTTGATCGAGGCTCGTTACGCCGATGTATTTGATTTGTGAACACTTGTTGAGCTGTACACTTATGATACATGGATCTTTCTGTGTGTCCTGTTTCACTAAAATGTTCAAACAAACAAACAGAAACCAAACTTCTTTCCAAGTGGTTCTGGTGTTAGGTGAGCCAGCCTACCTAGTGTTTCTCAAAGTGCAGCCCTTGGCCCACCTGCTTCAGAAATGCTTGAGGTGCTGGCTAAAAAGGCCAATTCCAGGCGTCACCCAAGACCTTCTAAATAAAAAACTCCGCAGGTGACAGCCAGGAGCAGGTCACTTTATAAACATGCTCCCCAGGTGATTTTGCATAACCTTGAATTTTAGAACCTCTGCTATCTGATGCCAGGGGGTCAGGAGAGAACCTTCAGCCATCACAGCTTTCCCTGCAGCTGACTCCAGGGTAAGAGACACAAGAAGGGAACACCTGCCGCCCCAGCCCACCCCATACCCCTAGAGTAGCTCACCTAGCCTAAATCCACAGGGCCCTGGAGAAAGTCCACAAATCTTCCTAGAATTTCCCTAATGCAAGCTGGATGGACCCCTAGGCCAGGCCAGTCAGGGGGCAAGGGGGCGGGGCTGATGTCATTCCCCTTTTGCAAATGCACCTGAGCTGATCCAGGGCATTGGTCCTAATGCCAGGGGCACTGGGGTAAGTCCTGTCAGAACACCAAGTTCCTAAAGAGTTTGGCGAAGAGCTCAGGCTTTAGAGTGGGACACAGGTATTTGAATAACCAGCCTTTCACTGGAGGCTGTACAGTTTCAAGCAAACCAATACAATCCCCATACCTGTTTCAGCTGTAGATGGAGCTAATGATCCTGCTTCCTAAGGTGGTGGTGATGAGTTTAGGTAACATACACACAGAGACCGGCACATAGCAGAGTCCTTATAGCAACAACTACCACCATGTGAATGGCAGCCACCACTGACGGGGTGCTTAGCATGAGACAGCTTAGGGGTTAAAGTGCTTTCATATCCATTAAGTAATTTACTCCCCAAACCAACTCAAGGAGACAGATGATACTATCTTCATTATTTCAAAGATGAGGAAAAAGCTCAGAGGGTTTTAGTAATCCACCCAAAGGTACACAGCTCGTGAATGACAGAGCTGGGGTTTGAACCTGAGCTGCTTAGCCTAAACGTTGAGGTTAAAGCTCTCAGGCTATAGTAGTAATAGTAGTAGCGCTAGTAACTTGGGTTAATTGACCACCTTCTGTAGGTCAGGCACTTTTCTAAGCAAGCACTTGATATTTAATTCTCATTTAATCCCTACCACAGTGCAAAGGCACAGAGAGGTTAAATAATTTTCTTAAGGTCACCTGGCTAGCTAGTGGCATAGCTGGGATTTGAACCCAGGCAACTTGATGCCAGAGTCTATGCTTTCAGCTGTGATGCTGAACTGCCTCTTGAATTCTTACCATTATTTTCAAAGTTCCAAAAAGTGACCAGAACTAGGGTGCTATTCCATGACTAGATTTTGTGAGGCCCCACCTGTCTTGTGGTGGTCCCTGGTCTTTAACCCTGTTAAAATGTCCCTCTGACTACCCCAGAGAGCCCCCTGCTGGGATCTCCATCCCTGGAGTCAGTCTGGCTGGGCCATCAGCACTGGTTGTCCCGGGGAAGTCCCATTCCTCACCGTTACAGGAGCATTTCCTCTCCAGGTGGTGCCGCGGGGTCAGGATGCTGAGCCTGGCTGTGCTGTACGTGGGCCCAACCCTGGGGTCCAAGTGCACGGTCTCTTGGCAGATTTGTCCCTGGCAGGCTGGCCCCTGGCAGGGCACCACAGGCATGGCTGACCTCATCTGAATTCCCACCGAGTGTTCCATCTCCTTGGCTGAGTGAGTGATGTTGGATGCCAGCTCCTGGAGCTTGGAAAAGGTCCCCAAATGCCCCTCAAAGACCAGGAGCACGTCCACCCCAGCCATGGCCTCTGCAGGCTGCAGGCTGGCCAGGTGGATGCTGGCTCGTTTGATGTCCAGCCTGTTGCTGAGGAACCTCTGCAGGTTCCTCCAGTGGTCACTCACCAGCTCCTCCGGGGTGAGCTGGTGGAAGCCCATCCACACGGTCTGCTGCAGAGCCTCCCGCCCCACATGCCACACGTGGACATGGACCCCAGCAGTGGTGGAGAAGGTCCCATCGCTGACCATGACGTTGAACATGTAGCGGCCCCGAGGCAGCCCCTGGGCAGCGATGATCTTGCCATCAGACGTGCCCACTGTGAAGCGCCTGCCCAGGCTCTCCTCTCCTGCCAGGCTGTAGGTCAGCGTGTCCTGTGGGTCTCGGTCTGTGGCGTGGATTTTGCCCACCATGCCGCCCTGGAACTCCTCCTCCCCGATGGTGATGAAGATCTCCAGTGGGAGGGCGGAGGGTGGGTAGTGGCTCTGCTCCCTGACATGGACGCTGACCAACGTGGAAGATGAGAGGGGCGGGGTGCCGCTGTCTGACACCTGTGGGTGAAGCGGGCACCGAATTACCATAGGACTGGGGCTGTCGGGGCCTCCCCAGGGAGCCACATCCCTCTGCTCCAGGGCAGGCTCAGCGTGTTGTTGCATTTGAAAGGGAAAATTGTAACTCCAAAAGCACTGAGGGCTCTGTGGAGGGAGTTACATCCCACATCACTGGTGTGGGTGGTAAAACGTAACTCCACCTTCCATCTGACACTTCTCTGAGCCCGTCCTAAGCCTCTCCAGCCACACGCGGCTTCCTACCTCTTGAGCTTCTCTCATTCTGTCTCTTTCCTTAGGAGGGTCATCAAAGGTCTCCTAGTGATTCTAGGGTACACCCTTCATGGCCCCTGTCAGCCTAAGGAGGTTCTCTTACACCTCTTTACTATGTGACTGGGGTCGGGGTTGGGATGGGCATGTCTTCTTCAGCTCAAACAACAAATATTTATTGAGTGCCTTGTATGGGCCAGGCCGTCTGCTATGATCAGAAGAAAAGAGAGGTGAGGAGAAGAGGTGACAGACAGGGAACAGCAAGCGTCAGGCCCTCTGGTGGGAAAGAATGCTCAACACAGCAGGAAGGGACCACTGCTGCTGGAGGAGCGGGCAGGGCTGAGGGCCAGAGGTGAGCAGAGAGGGAAGCCCAGGCTGTCGCTGATGGGCTGAGGAGCACGAGGTTGGATTTAAGGCAGGCCCGAAAAGCCACTGCAGGTTTGAAGCAACGTGACCTCACTTAAGCAAGGAAAGATCGTAAATTAGAAATGCCTTTCCCTTGCACATTTCACCAAACATCTCTGCAACTTTCTGTCTGGACTTAGCAAGGAGGAAGCTTTCCTTCCTCTCCTCAGTAATGTTATCACTTTCTCAGCTGTCAGCAGGGTCTTCACGGTTTTCCCTACGGTAATATCTTGTTCATGTGGATTCGCTTTGAGTGCGGGAGAAAGGTGCAATATTACACCTACTGCTGAGAATTGTGCATAACACTGATGAGATATAAATAGCAACAGTAATAATTAACATTACTACTAAGAATAATATATAACTAATATTAACTGAGTACAAACTGTGTGCCAGTCACTTTTGAATGCTTTAAATGCATGATCGTAGTTTATCTTTCTTATGAGGTAAGTACCCTGAAGTGTCCTATTTTACAAAAGATATAACTGAGTCTCAGAGAGGTCAAGTGACGTGCCCAAGGTCATACAGCAGGTAAGGCCAGAGCAGAATCTGAACTTCTTCTTGTGTTCATAGCCTGTTTCTTTGCTGGCCTATAGTGCCTCCCAGTGAACGGAAGCAGAAATACAGGACAAATGCAAGAGACAGTGATGATGCCAATAGTTACTGAGTGATTGTCTGGGCCAGTATACCGAGGTCAGGAAGCTGTTGCCTCCCTAGATAGTCACACCCATGTCCTTGGCTTTGAGGACCCTCTACATTAGCCCACGCCTGTCCTCTGAGCTGCAGACTCCCATTCCCAGCTGCCTATTGGACACCTCTACTTAGATATTTTATGGACACCTGAAAGGTAACATATGCTAAGCAGAGCCCTCATTTTACCCCATAAACCTGTCCCTCCCCCACCCCAAGTCTTTCCAGTCTCATAGATGGCCCTATCATCCAGACTTTACTGGAGCCAGGAACCTGGGAGTGGTCATGATTCTTCTCTTTTCTCTCTCTCTTCGTATCCAATCCACCACCGACTCCCATTTATTTCCAAGCAAAACCTGTCGCAGATACGTCCATTTGTTCATCTTCACCATCACCTCAAGGTCTCATCACCACTACCTCCAGCTTAGATGAATTCTCATTGGTCTCCCTCAACCACTCCTGCCCCCTTCAACTGACTTTCTCTAGAGCTTCAAAAACAAGCCTCCTGAGACACAAGAAGGGTCACTTCTCTCTTTGAAACCCTTCAATCACTTCTAATTGCACTTTGATTAGAATCTAAAAGTATTATCAAGGCTTATCATTAGGATGACTCTACTTCCTGGTTAGCCCAGGACAGTCTTGATTTTCACCTTTGTGGATCACTTATCACCAATTAACTATTTTTAGTGCCTCTCTCACTCTCAAGAACATCACAGTTTGGGCCTCAAATAACACGGTCATCCAAGCTATGAGACCCGCGTGATCCACCCAACCCATCTCTTCAACTTCATTCCCACCGATGCTCACCAATAGCTGACCACATGGCAACACCTCAGGTCACTTCAAGCTCTTTCCCACCCTGGCACTTGGTCTCATCTTGCTCTTCCTGCCTGTGATACTCTCCTGCACACTTTCCACATGGGCAGCTCCTCAGATCTCAGCTCAAATGCCCCCTCCTCACAAGGACAGCCACCCTCTGAAAGTGTCTCTCTTGTGCCTTATGAGCCTCCTGTCACTTTCTTCATCTGTTTATTGCTTATCTCCATAATTAGAATCAAAAGCCCATGGGGATGGGGATCATCCCCTTCTTTCCCCTGCTATATTACTAGCAGGTAGCATGCCATATGATAAGTACTCATAAATGTTAAGTATATGATAGGTACTCATAAACGTTTGTTGAATGATGAATGGCTGGCTGGCTGGTTGGCTGGCTGAATGGATGACTACATCATTGTGAGCCCAGAGAAGTTCACAGAATAGTAGGATCCACTAGATTTGAGATTTAGGAAAGGGATTTGGGGGAATGAAATGAGGGAGAAATGTTTGATCACCATCTTGGCCACTTTTCCTTGGGCAGTTCTCATACAACCCATATAATATCACCATAATCCTCTCCATGTATGTATATGTTCTCTCATTTGACCCCTGCACTGAAACTGTGGGTAATCATGGAGTAGTGGATCTATGGATTAGTCAAATTCATTTCACCTGCCTTCACTAAACAAGGTCATTTAAAGACTTGCACCTGCACATATCCTAAACAATATGATGTTTTCCAGAGTTATTTTCCAGGACTTGGAGTCAACCGTGACTAGTTGGAGTTGAGCTGGTTAAGACTGGGTAGGACCGCCGACCCTTTAACTGGGCATGCCCAAGGGTCTGCTTGGTGACCTTGACGTCAGAGGGCAGAAAACCCTCAGATAGTGCTAACTGCCTCCATTTTTGAACGTGCAGAGACCTGTAGCTTAGTTACACCTGCGGCAGAACTATGATTACTGCACCTTTTTCCTGTCACCTTTCCCCATGCTCCCCATGCGTCAGACTGCCCTGCTCCTTTATTTTTTATTCCATAAATGCCCCAAGCCCCTTGCCTTTTGGGAGGCGGTTCTGAGACTTGTTCTCCTATCTCCTTGCTTGGCTGCCTTGCTAATAAACCCTCTCTTTACTGCAGACTTCGGCATCTCAGCATTTCAGTTTGCTGCACGGTTGGACAAACTGAACCTGGTTCGATAACAGCACCAATTCTCTGAGGTAGGTCTTTCAAAAGACTTGAGGTTCAGAGAGCTGTCCTGGCCAAACTCAAGGAGTTAGAGCCAGGGTGCGGGAGTTTTTGTTCTGTCTGGGAGCAGGGGAGGAATTAAGAGCTTGGAGTCAGAATGCTTGGGTTTGAAGCAGCCCAGCTCTACCACTTATTAGTAGCATTACTTTCAGCCAGTAACTTAACCTCTGGGTACCTCAGTTACCACATTGGAAACTGGGGGTAATAACCGTACTCACTGTACAGCATGTTGTGGGGATTTAATGCAGTGATGCCCGTGAAGCACTTAGGCCAGTGCCTGGCACAAAGGAAGAGTTCTGTATATGTCAGCACATTTTCTGTCCCCATGGTCACCACCAGTGGCCCAGCACAGCTCTCACCTCGATCTGAAGCTGATACCATTCCTGGACTCTCTTGCTCAGGCCTGCAGTGGTTACCAGCCATCCGTCCGGGGTCACTCGGAAGGCAGAGCCATCGTTCCCCTTGGTGATTTGAAATGAGTAGGGGGGACCATTCTCTGGGGAGTCTGGGTCACTCAGGATCAGTTGCAGGACTTTGCTGCCGATGGGGGAGTTTTCCTGAGACCAAGAGAGACAGGAAATCAAAGAGCAAAATGAGTCCCAGTCCTTTCTTTCACATCTTTCCGGGTCCCCTTCTCTGGGATGAGTCCTCAGCACTCTGACTGCTCCCAGGTCATGTCTGCATCTTGAGATGTCATTCATTCATTCTGCCCATCTGTGAATTAGTTGTTGACTTTTGAACTTACTGAGGGCAGTGCTGGTTTTTAGAAACAAAGCCCATTGGGGCTGGAAGGGTCTTTAGAGTCCCTTTATCCTATAGAGGTGACTTGCCGAAGTCACATAGCTGATGACTCATGTATATAAATTAGTGCCTGGGGTCCATGTGGGAATTTTGTGATTCATAGGGTCCATTGAAAACCTATAAATGGTTTTCTGATTAGAGGACCAATGAGAAAATTCAAAGATGATTAGGAATTAACAGAGAAAAATGGATCCCCTGGATATTGTTCCAGTCATTGTTCTATAACACGGGAATTCAGTATGCTGTAACACAGTGGTTGTTAACTCTCTTTTTTAGCATCAAAACCTTATCTACAAACAGTATCTTATGAGCAGAAACTGGTAATTGCCTATCCAACAGGCATTCTTTCCTTCCTTTCTTACAAAACCCGACTTTTGTTCAGGCGTTGGGTGGCAATATCCTCAGCAAAGATATACCCCTCCTAAGAGGAGATGGACTGTGATTGGTTTAAGTCAGTTACAATAATCTGAGTCCCTGTGCCAGTTTTTGGATTTAAGGGCAATCATGTAATCCATTTCTGATCATTGGAGGAGTCTACCAGGTGGGGGTTCTGAAAAGTCTTCTTCTTTGATAAAAACAGATTCTGCAAAAGAAGTCCCCATCTGTTTGCCTTTGGAGATGGTTTAGCAAGGATGTGATGCTGGAGCTGCAGCAGCCATTTTGTTACCACGAGGGAGAAGGTACAGGAATTTTGAAGAAGGTAACCCAAAGTTGTGATATCAGTTTCCTGCTGAAATAACCAATTCTGGAATAGAATTTCCCACGAGCAGACCTTTTGTTATGTGAAATAATAAGGCCTTATTATTTAATAAGCTTTTAGTCAGGTGATCTGTTATTTGCAGCCAAAGCATCCTAACTCATACTCATGATACAAAACAGGTGAAAGTGGGGTGACGCTGGTTGATGCATAGTGTGACACAGAACTCTGTCCTCTTACCTACTTCCTCACCTCCCTCACCCCTTGTGGTCACAGTTCCCCACGGAATCTTAAGACTCTCTCCAAATCCCATTCACAAACCATTAGTATGGTGGAAATAGCTTGGGATCTGGAAGATCTTCTGGGTTCAAATCCCAAATTTGCCACATTTTGACTGTGGCACATTTCTATACTTCCATTTAAAAAAATCTATGAAATGGGTACTGTCTAATTCCATATGGCTGTGTGAGTCCCCCATGCGATCATGGATGTGGATGTGCCTAGCACAGTGCCTGATGATTTTTAATTGTGTAATCCATAATCCCCTTCAGCAGACCGTGTTGCCATTAGGGATATCAATGCAAGGTCACAGTCACTGTTTGGGTGGACTGGTATCAGTGGTGAGTGCCCTCCACTAGGAGGGATATGAAGGGAAGATGGATTCAGGATGCTTTGGGAAGCTTGAGCATACCTGGATGGAAGTGCTGTAGTTGAGCTGGAAGAATCTTGGTGGGTTATCATTGACATCAGCCACTTGGATAGCGATGTCTGTGTCCTCATGCAGTGGGGGCTTCCCACTGTCTGTGGCTCGGAGCCTCAGGGAGTAGCTAGAAATCTACAGCAAGATGCCCAGAGGAGAGTTAGCAACAAGACCACTCAGTTCTGCCCCCTGATTCATGACTAATGTTTTTAGAAAAATAAGATGGAGACACTCCCCTATGCCTGCCCTCATTACTCTCCCATAGCCTTTTAGGGCTCAGGTTCTAGAGTCAGGCAGAAGTAGGTTTGACTTCCAGTTTAACCATTTACTAGATGTGAGACCTTGGGAAAGTGACTAAGCTTATGTGAGGACGGTATTAGGACCTACCTCCTAGGATTACTTTAAGGACCAAATGGCCTAAGGACCAAATGGCGTAATGTATGTACATCACTTAGCAAAGTTCCTGGCACAGAGCAGGTGCTCAATAAGTGATAACTTGTAATGATCTAATGATCCCTGGTTAATAGTGAGAAGCTGGCCTGAGCTCTTTCAGGAAGGTTAAAGTTTACTCAGCCCCTCTCCTGCTGAGGTCAGGGGGACCCACAGAGAAAAGGAGTGGGAGGCCCTGAGGGCAGGTCTAGAGAAGTGTCAGGATGGGGTGTTGAACACAGTTCACCCTCTGGACCTGCAGCAGGGCTGTATTCTGCTCTGATGAGCTCAGATTGGGCCCCTCCCACATGATTTACCTGTTCCCAATCCAGGGCCTTGGCCACCTGTAGTTCCCCTTTCTTGGGGTGGATAGCAAAGTGCCCAAGCTCGTTCCCTCCTATGAGGCTGTAGGTGATGGCACTATTTAGGGGTCCATCTTCGTCATTCGCTGACACCTGCAATAGAGGCGGGTGACAGTTGTGATTGGGGAGGCAAGAAGGAACAGAAAGGAATCTTGGCCCCTGGGAGTGTAGGGGGCACAGATATGTCCCTGCCCCATACACTGCCCTTGGGCTGGCAATCCCTGGACCATAGTCACCCTTGCCAAGGGAATCTCCTCATACATCCTAGTATGGATGTCAGCGTGCGTGGTTCATTCGTTTATCTATCCATTCATTCATTCATTCACTCATTCACTCATAACTGACAGGATGCTAGGGTCCTGTGCTAGGAGTTGAGGAATGTGCCAAAATGAATAAGCCCTCAGGAAGCTTAATGTCTAATTTTATGGACAAGTCTAATTTGGGGCAAAGTATGATCAACTTTATGGTGATAAATTTCACCTGGAGAGATTAGAAGAGGATTCATGAAGCCCTGAAGGCTTCTGGGAGTGGAGCCAGCATTCCAGGCAGAAGAAACAATGTGAGCCCAGAGGTATGAAAGTACAGAGGATGTTTGGGGAATGGTACCTCTTCCTGTGTGGTTGGAGCATAGGGTGCATATCAGGGGGTGGAAGGAGACGAGAGCCTCGAATGTGGACATACAGAGTTTGGTTTCACTCCATGAAGTGAGGAGCAATTACATGTTTAAATGCAAAAAGCTGTTGTATGGTGTCCCCTCTCTTCCTCCCCTCCCATGCTGACACTCAGTGTCCCTCTGGCCATCCTCTGGGGCCTCTCCCATGCCCCATTCTTTCAGTACCTGATCTAGATCTTATCAAACGTGGCTCTGAGAAATTTTATCATGAGAGAGTTTGGTTGAGTGGCTACAAGTCAGAGTCAAGTCTGTAGTGTATTAATTGATAAAATAATCCATGTTCATAGATGACTGGGGGAGGGGGAGATACAAACCCACCCCAGAGTCCATGCCCCTCAAAAGGGCAAAATTGCACATCCTTACTGTGAGCACAACATCACCCACGATGGCATTCTCTAAGACCCTCGTGCTGTACAGATCCTGGGAGAATCTGGGCCGGTGTTCGTTGACATCAGTGATATTGACCACGATTGTGGTCATGTCACTGAGGGAGGAGGAGCCCTTCCGGCTGCACTCGATGGATAGGAAGTACTTGGGGCTTGTCTCAAAGTCCAGGCTTTTATTGACGTACAGGATCCCTGAGGAAACAAGAGGTGATGGGAGCATTGAGGCAGTTGGGACCACAAAGGCAGAGTACTGAGGGGGTCTTGAGCCAAACCCCAGGAGAAGCAGCTCAACTGGGTTGGGAGAGACAGACCTCCTGCATCATCTCCTCCATCATCTCACCTCCCTCTTCATTTTCTCTCTCCCATAGCCTCCCCCTTCCCCTCCATTTCCTCTCATTTTCCTTATTACCATTCTCAACAGCAGTGTTTCCCTCATTTATTTCTGTATTACTTCATTGAAATCTCATTTAATTCTATAATACTGACTCTATCTCATGTAGATCTGTAATAGCCCTGTAGAGCAGGAACAAGTGTGATTTCCATTTTCTAGGTAAGTCAGCTGACGCTCCTAACATCTACATGACTTGCCCCAGCTCAGTCACCTAGTAAATGACAGAACTTAGATTATAGAGTTTTATAATACCCAAAGCTGTGTAACAAATTATTAGAGCAGAGATTTATTATTCTGAACACTGGAAAATAAAAGAACAAGGATTTATCCTGCCATTCCTGTATAACTGAATAGTTAATGGTAGAACACTCTTCTTTATAAAATAATTCCAGTTAGTAAATGAATGAGGAATGATAAGGTTAGAAAAATCACCATTTTGCAGCCCCTAATGAAATAATATATCTGGGAAATAATCATTAAAGGCTGTTAAAACCATTAGAAAAAGAGCTGGATGGATCAGGCTGACAACCCCCGAACCCACCATCAATCTTGACCTCAGCAAAAAGAACCAGTCAGCCATTATGTGCCTCCTCCTGTGGCGCAAAGGAGAGCCCAGCATCATCTATGAAGCTTTGTTGGCAAAAAAATTGAGCTTGAACCGCATCAAGGTCTTTGATCCAAATGTCATTTATAATAAATATAGGGGCTAGAGAGATACGTTATATGACACCATAAAGATACAACTAGCCAATCTAAAATTATTTTTAAAATCCTGCCTCACACACGACCCCAATATTTCATTAAATAAATGGCAGCAGGAAATAAAGAGGGAGAGGAAAACGTTAGAGGTTAAAAGATGCTTAAGACACTGCCTATCAACCAGATGCAATATGTGGACATTTGGGGGATGCTGACAAGCAAATCCACTTCTAAAAGACATTTGTGAGATAATCTGAAAAATTGTCTGGCTGGGTATTGGACTGTATTAAGGAATTATTATCTTTTGGGTGTGATAATGGTATTATGGTTGTGTTTATACAAGGAGTCCTTATCATTTAGAGAGAGATACACACTAAAGTATTTACAAACCAAATGATATCATGTCTGGGATTTGCTTTAAAATAACTCAGCAGTAGGTGGATATGGGGGGCAAAGATGAAACCAGACTAGACAAATATTGATAATTACTGAAGCTGGGTGATGGGAACATGGGGTCCATTATACTGTTCCCTCTATTTGTTATATGTTTAAAGTCTCTGTAATAAAAACTAAAAAAATACTGCTCAACAGTAAGGCGGATGCCTTAGGAGGTAGAGCGCACCGTTGCAGAGGTGTTGTGGTGAGGAATCCACATGGAGCCTGGTCGGACCTGAGCAGCCTCTGAATCCTCCCTTCCATGGGATTCTGGGAGTCTGACTTAGATCCTCCTGTGGCTAGGAGAGAAGAGAGCCGGTTTCCTAGTTCTCTCTCTTTATGAGACTAAGGGAAAATTCGGGGGTCCCCGGATGTTTCGGGGAGGCTTTAGGAGGGAAGCAGGCAGCCTTGCCTTGGGCTGCCTAAGCCCCAGATTCTAGCAAGATTCTTCGTGCCTTGGCAGCCAAGGATGGAGGGTGGCTTCAGCCTCCTGGGGCTGGGTGTGAGCCAGGACTATGAAGCTGCAAACTGGGAGGAGAGAGTCCTCAATAGAGTCTTTGGTGGGGATGTAGTGGAATAAGGGATGTTTCCATGTAAGCTGGCCCCATGCTACAAGAAGGGACTTGGCACCTGGAGAGATGGAGAGTGAAGAAGGGGCTGAAGGATGCTGGGGAGGGGCTATGGTATGCGAGGAGCCCAGTGTTCCCCAAGACTCTGTGTGTGTATATGTGTGTAGGGGGTTGCTCCCTCACCTGTGTGGGCATCCAGGCGGAACCGTCCCTGCTCGTTCCCGCTGACCACGCGGTAGCTGGTCTTCTCGGCGCCCGGGCGAGTGAGGGTGGCCAGCCGCAGAACCTCCGTGCCACGCTGGGCATCCTCGGGCACCTGCACGCTGTGCTCGGTGTTCAGGAACACGGGCAGGTAGTCATCCAGGCCCACCACGGAGATGGTGACGGTGCCCAGCGTGGACAGCGGTATTGGGGTGCCCAGGTCAGAGGCACGGACGGTGAGCTCCAGTGCTGCCTGTGGCCTGACCCGCAGTGGCTTCTCCAGGCGGATCACGCCTGTGGTGGCCTCGATGGAAAAGCGGCCTTCGGCAGAGTCCGTGAGAGAGTAAACCACCTGAGCATTGGTGCCTGTGGGGGGAGACAGAGCGCGTGATTCATACAGAGGGACCCTCCTCTGGCCCTGCCTGCCGCAGAGCTTTCAGCCAGAGGAGGGCCTAGCCAGCAGGGTCCCCATAAAGGCTAACATGCTTAGGCTGTTAGCAGTGAGACTCTCTCACGTGAGGGTTCTTGACTAGGGTGGGGTTCAAGGCCTCATAGAAAGGTTCTTATGAAGGGGAGGGTTCTGCAAGCCCTTAAGGACATCTGAAGCTGTTTATGTGGAGGTTAGGGTCCAGTGTCAGCTCACAAAATAAAAATTGTGCAAGATCAAAAGCACCCATAGTGAGTTCTTTGGTTGTGATAGAACAATCCTGTATCTTGATTGTGGTGGTGTTTGCATACATATTCAAATGCGTGCATATAGAAACTGTGAAATCTGAATAAGACTGGAGTCCAATTACCAGTAATGTCCCAGGGCCAGTTTCCTGGCTTTGATATCATACTGCACATGCTGCCGTTGGGGGAAGCTGGGTGAAGGGTGCTGGGCCTCTCAGTACTATTTTTGCAACTTCCTATGAGTCTATAATTATGTCAGAATAAACCAAAACAAACAAACAAAAAAACACACACCCACGGAAAGTTCTTAGTAAATCAAAGCCTGTGGTGTTTTTCCAGCTCTGACTCAGGTGCTATTATTTCCTTGGGTTGTGGACCAGATGAAGCAGTTGGCTCATGTAGGGACCATAGCGTCTGAAGAACACCAACATTTAGTGCTCAGCCATGAGAGCCTTAGCCAGCGGGAAAAGCACAGGCTCTGAGCCTATAGGGATTGAGTCTTATACACACGTGGGGACACACAGCCCTTTCATTGAATTTACATGAAATAAATGTGCATACCATGCACATTCTCCCATGTATGAATTTTCTGGAGAGAGAGAGAGGCGCTGGTCAGGCTATATTTGGAATATTGAGGTGGAATATTTGGGTTAGAATAATAATAACAGCTTTGAAGTGTTAATGGTTAATTGGTGCAAGGCCAGAGGATGAATCCTAGAAGAGAGGTGGGATTGGAAACAGAGATTGAAGAAAGTAGGGCCCTTCTACCCAGAAAGGGAACCTCGAGGCTGGAGCGGATAGTCACCACCTCCTAGTGTCTGAAGGGCTGTCATGGGCGAGGGCCTGGGAGATCTGTGTGGCTGCAGAGGGCAGGACCGTGATGGACAGATGTCTGCTCCAAAAAGGTAACACTTGATAATTATCTGAGGTACCATGGAAGGAAGGGGCTGCCTAGGAAGTAGGGAGCTTCCTGTCCCTGGAGGTGTGCAAGCACTGGCTAATTGAGCATTTGCAGGGCCTTGGATGTTCGATGCCTTTGCCCTCCCTAGGACCCCTGCATTCCTCCAAAATCTCTCACCTTCGTCAATGCCAACCTAAAACTCACTTCCTCTAAGAAGTCTTAAATTTACCTCTGTTGGTGTCAAACAAAGCAGGGTGTTTGGATCCCTCTTTTATCACCATCACCATCATCATCATTGTCATATCCTATGTTCCTCTGGCAACTTTGACCCTGAGGGTATTTTTTTACCCAACCTAAATTATAAAATTTAATTCAAGAAAATTGGATGTGCATATATATATATATATACGCACACACGTATATGTGTGTGTATATATATATATATATATAAAACATGTATATATATATACATATATCTATAGATATAGAGATCTCCACAATGAAACACTTCATGATGTCAGAAGCTATAATTGGTATAATATGGAATGAAGACTCCTGGATGAATCCAATTTGCCTTGTAAGTAGTAAAAGGAAAAGAATTAACCCTAATGAAAACAATGTCATTACAATTAAAATGCAAAATAAAATGTAAAATATTCCACTTCATTGACTAGAAAATTGATCCAAGAATTTGATAGACTTAATGGAGTTTGTGCCCTAAGTTTCTTTCTTGTGGCCAATTAATCAGAGTTGAATAATTCTGATTGGTGTATTTCACATTAAATGTTTGTATTCCAATGTTCTTGAGGTTAAATGGTGGGATGGAAAGGGCTCCAGGTCTAAGTGGCAGTGAGAAACAATGAGGCTGAAATGCCCCATACCAGCTTTGAAACATTGCCAAAATCTTTCGTACCTAGCACTTAGGTATGCAGTTTGTGGACATTTTCCACTTGTACGTGTCTGTAGGCTCAGGAGTGAGGTATTGCCAGTCTCAGAGCAACACAGAGAAAGCCAGACCCTCGCCCAGGGTGACCCTGTAAGCAAATGGCCTCCAATCCTTCTCTTTCTCACCTTGGTCTGGGTCCCGGGCCAATACCACCGCAACGGGGGTCTTTACTGTGGTGTTGTCGAAGACTGCCACAGCACAGTGGCTGGGGAAGAACCGGGGGGCGTTGTCATTCACATCCTCCACGTGAAGGGTCACATCTGCCTGGCACGATTGGCCGCCTCCATCCGTCGCCTTGGCAACAAGGCTGTATGCATCCTTCTTTTCTCGGTCTAAGGCTGTGAGTGTGGTCAGCTCCCCTGGCCGGAGAAAGGACAGCAAGTGAGCTTTCTCTGGGGGCAATGACCCCAGCATGTGACTTCCTGATGTCTATGTGAGACAAACCCAGCCATGCAGTGTGCTGTCACAGAGAAAAGGGGTCAGTCCTGTGTACAAATGGTTAGGAAAGGGGTTCAGTCTTGTAGCTTCCCACACCTGCTCGCCTCCCTAGTCACATTCCACCACCACATCCCCAATTTAAGATCCACACCAACAAGCTACAAAGAGGCACAACATTTTAAAAGGCCAGTTAGGCAATTTCTAACAGCGCATAAAATGGGTTTATCCTTTGGCCTGCAGTTTTACTTCTAGGAATGTATCCTATAGAATAATCAACCCAAGGATAAAATATACATATAGAGATATTCTCTGCAGCATTCTTTATAAATAGCAACATACTGAAAATATCCTGTGTCTTTCAGAAAGGTACTGGTTAAATATATTATCATTTAGCCATATAGTAAAATACTATGCAACACAAAAGGAATTATGATAGAGCTTTATGTACTGCCTTGTTAATAGCGCCAAGATATTGCTATGAGAAAAAAGTCACAACGTAGTATGCTACATAGAGATGTGGGGGATGCGTGGAAAAGCGGTCTGATAGAATATATACCAAGAGTGCTTATCTTTGGGGGAGAGGCTGGTTATCATGAAGACTTTCCAATTTCCGCATAATACATGCCTACGTGGTTTGAATTTTTGAATAATGAGCATGTATTATTTCCATACTCAGAAAAACCGCCGAGTTTTTCTTTTTGTTTTTTTTTTTTAAGACCCCACCGATCATCCTGCAGTTGGACAAACAGCAACAGAGATTAGGTCACCTACTTGGGGTCACTTGGGGTGACTCAGCATGCCCATGCTGGGGTCAGATAGGGTAGTGCTGTCTCCTTTTTATTTATTTAATTAATTTATTTGTTTATGGCTGCATTGGGCCTCCGTTGCTGCATG
Source organism: Delphinapterus leucas (assembly GCF_059928025.1). Classification (NCBI taxonomy): domain Eukaryota; kingdom Metazoa; phylum Chordata; class Mammalia; order Artiodactyla; family Monodontidae; genus Delphinapterus; species Delphinapterus leucas. The sequence continues at coordinate 128,839,618 of NC_143131.1, forward strand.
CGGGCTTTCTCTAGTTGCATCGAGCGGGGGCTACTCTTCATTGCGATGCATGCGCTTCTCACTGCAGTGGCTTCTCTTGTTGCTGAGCACGGGCTCTAGGTGCGTGGGCTTCAGTAGTTGTGGCTCGGGGGCTCTAGAGCGCAGGCTCAGTAGTTGTGGCGCACGGGCTTAGTTGCTCCGTGGCATGTGGGATCTTCCCGGATCAGGGCTCGAACCCATGTCACCTGCATTGTCAGGTGGATTCTTAGCCACTGCGCCACCAAGGAAGTCCCAATGCTGTCTCCTTCTATCCAGACAGTTTTCTGGGATACCAGCTCTCACCTGCCACCTCCCTGCTCAGGAATCTCCAAGGCATCCTTTGAGCTACTGACTCCAAGTCAAGTGTCAGAAGCTGGCTCTCTGTCACCTGGGCCTTCTGTGCTGTCCGTCTCCACACCCTTCCTTATAGCAGCAGGACAGGGATCCCTCCTTTTCTAAAGGAAGCAGTCTCTACCCTGTCTTCTCCACCAGATGCTCACAGGCCAACCTCTCCCAGGTATTCGTGGTCTATTCTGCTGGACTGTCTGTTCCCCACTCTCCGCTTTGTCCCCTAACTGATAATAATTGACAATAGAAACCATAGCTACTGAATTCTTATTATGTGCCAGACCTGGGCTAGATTTCTATATACTTTATTTGTTGGGATCCTTGCAACAATGCTATGAGATTTTATCTCAATCTGCAGCATACAATCTTGAGATCATGTCTTTGACCATGACTCTCACCTGCTTGAATCCTTTAATGGCTCTAAAGGTGGGATTTGGCCCCCCTGCTCAGAAGGGCCTCATCCTTTGCTCTCTCTCCCTCCCCACCTTCTGTGCACCAATTTCTGGCTGTGCTCTTTCCCAAAACAAGGTCCTCGTATAAAATCTCCTTCTGCCTTGAATATCCATCCCTACCACTCCCTTAGCCCCTGGCTACATTTCCTCAGAGAAGTTTTACTTAACCCTGATCCCAAATTTAAGTCCTCCTGTCAAACCTCCCCTAGCATCCTGCATTTTTTCTTAGCACACGTCAAACCACTGATTCAATGACTGCCTTTCCCACTGGATTGTAAAGACCTAGATCTTGTCTTATCAGTTTATGTCCTTAGCATCTAGTGAATGCTCGACACACAGTGCCATATGTTTGCTGAGCGGATGGATGGATGGATAAGTAAATTCCTGTTTCTTTTCTAAGGAGCCTGGGTACTGGGCCCTGGTTATTCAGTGTATAAGTTCATTGCTTGATCCTGCAGCTCAGGAAACCTACCTGTATGAGGATCCAGCTTGAATTCATCTGCCCCAGGACCGTGCAGTGAATATGTGATCTGAGCATTGGTATCGGAGTCCAAGTCTGTTGCAGAAACTTTCAAAATGAAGTGTCCTAGAGGTACATCTTCACTGACTTTGCCAGTGTAGAGAAGCTGGAGATAGAAGACAAAGAAGAGGGGGATTATGGGAGATGCGCTGAGATTCAGAGAGAGGCAGAGTGACAGAGAGGGAGACAGAAGCAGAGAGAGAGATTAGAGAGCAGAGATGGAAGCAGGTAGGGGAGAGAAGCAGAGAGGGGGAGGGAGGAGAACAGAATAAGATGGAACGTGCAAGGAAATGGAGATTAAAAACAAGGAGAATGATGACAAGAGACATAGTCAGAAAAGCAAAGAAAGAGAGAATTTCCATCATCTGAAAGCTCACACTCAGGGCTAGAAGGACCTGCCGCAATCTGTTACTCCACAGGGGCCACATTGCAGAAGGGGTGGCACAGGGGAGAGGCTGGAGTTCCCTGAGAACCCAGTGCTCTTCCAGCTGCTGGCTCTGGGCACAGCTTCCAAGCAAACCAGACCCCCCACTGCATGGTGTGGGTGAACATGGACACCTGTACGTGCTCCAGGTGGGAGCTTTGTGCCTGGGGGGCTGTGTGGAGACAGCCCCCAGGCCTCCTTTCCCTGGCTCTGGTGATGCTTTTGACCACCTCTGAGAAGGCCAGGGTGAACTTGGCCCCAGCCTCTTCCAGCATGGGGAGGGTGCAAGCTGGTTGGCAGGATGCTGAGGGGAAAGAAGAGGAAGGTGTGGCTACCATTCTCCCCCAAAAGGCTGCCCTTCTGAGACCACCCAAAAAGTAGTCATCTTGGATCCTGCAAAGACTTTTTTCCATGCACCCCACTTGATAAACCAGGTTCTCTTTTTCTACTCTGCTTCTATGAGGTTGGAGCGTGGAAGACAGTGGAAGAAAAGGTGATAGGATATATGATTTTTGTGTGTTCCAAGGTGTGTGTCCGTATATATGTGTGTGGACAAATAAAGTATGAAGAATTGAAGTATATATATATTCACATGCATATGTAAGTATGTGTGAGTTATAGATGTACATTTGTGTATATGGATGGGTATACTTATGGATGAATTTTGTGGGTATGTAGGTGTATGCTTATGTGTATCTTTGTGTGTGTATATATATATATAGAGAGAGAGAGAGAGGTATTTGCATATTTATAGAGAGTTGTACATGATCTTTTGACTATGCGTGTGTGTGAGTACCTACGTATAAGTTTGCATTTATGTATATATACTGAATAGCTGGATTTTATATAAATTTGAATTATGCTAATTTGATGTTATAAAATTTAAATGTTAATAGTTTAACTTTATCTGCAAACTTTGAAGTAATGCAAATCTCCCCAAAGTTAAAAATTATTTACTGTGTTTAAAAAAATATGTTTAAAAGCAATGCTACATGACAGTGGTTGTTGATTTATGCCCTCTAAGAATGCAGTTCCTCTCCTTACACATGTGAACGCGTGCACACACACACACACACACACACACACACACCACTCAACATTTTCCTTGGGAAATTTAGTGTTGAATTACGTGAAGTCTCAGGAAAGTCTCCCTTATCAAAAGTGTAACTGCCCTGTCTGCATGTTTGTTTATACATATAACCTGGAGTAGGGTCTCTGTTGCTCTGTATAACCTATTCATATGTAGGGATAGGCCCATATAGGCATGGCGAGTGGTGTGGGGTGTCTCGGGGGAAGGTCTCTTTGGATGTATTTGATAACAATGAGCCATGCTAACAAGCTGAGCAGTGGAGGGGCTTTCCCAATGGGCATAGCAGGCTTTTTTGAGAATGAAGAATTTACTTTACTTCTGGATATGTTTTGCAGAGAAAAGGATATTTTTCTGGAGTGTAGGGGAAGAGGTATGGACCATGGGTCCTAAAGAGCTTGGTGACATCCCTTTGGAGGGGGTGGGAGGAATCACCTAGAATCTCCCTTGCCTAGGGCACTAGTCGGAGGCCAGCCAAGGAGAAGCAAGGGCAAGTGTAGTCAACGATGTCCAGTTCCAGAGATGGTACCCTGAGTCCTTCTCCTTCCTCTTGCCCTTCACTCCAGCTTCCTTGCCTCTACTCCTCCCCCACCCTCACCAGGCTCTCACCTCTGAGCACTGCGGGCTGTTATCATTGATGTCCAGGACAAAGATCTCCACGAGGACTGAAGCCTGGAACTTGCCATCGGAAGCGGTGATTCGGAGCAAGTACTTGGCCATGTGCTCACGGTCCAGGGTCTTCCTCGAAAAAATCCTCCACTCATCCCCAACTTGGCTGATGCCAAACTGGCCCAGGGGGTCTCCCTCTAAAAAGATGGGACAGAGTTTCCTGAATCCAAGCAACAGGAACAAACCAGGCTTTGTGCCCTATGTGGCTGCCCACCTGACACTCTTTTTTAGGATTGTTGGGAAAGGCAAAAATTTCCTCCCTTAGCTAAGGACTCATAATTCTGCAATGAGTCCGTTTATCTGGTGTTATGAAGCCTCTACCAACTTCAAAGGCCTCCATTAAATGGAATCATCACTGCAAGAAACACTGCTCCAGAATATGTGGCTAAAGGGCAGGTTTTTTATTTTTGTGCATTGGAAGGCATCGGAGGAAGTTAAAGGGAAGCAGATTGCAATTCTAGAAAAGAACCTTCTAGTATCTAGTATCTGTTCAACAGTGGAGGGGTGGGAAATGATCAGTAAAAACTCTCTGCGGGGGCTTCCTTGGTGGTGCAGTGGTTAAGAATCCACTTGCCAATGCAGGGGACATGGGTTCAAGCCCTGGTCCAGGAAGATCCCACATGCTGTGGAGCAACTAAGCCCGTGCGCCGTAACTACTGAGCCCACGTGCCACAACTACTGAAGCCCGTGCACCGCAATGAATAGTAGCCCCCACTCGCCACAACTAGAGAAAGCCCACATGGAGCAACGAAGACTCAATGCAGCCAAAAATAAATTAAATAAATAAATAAATAAATACACTCTCTGAGGCTTTATTTTATGACTGAGGACACAGGCTAAGTGGAGGTTCAGATGGATCGCTAGATTTGCTTCTGAGTTATCTTTCCTTGATACCAATCACTGAGAGGAGAGATGGATTTTTGAGATTCTAAGATGCCAGAGTCCTCAGATTAAACTATTCCAAGAGTTGATGATATATTGACATTTATTATTCTATTATTCAGAGATTTTAAGACTTTTGTGTTTTTAAGAGTCTGATATTACAAGATGACAAGATTCTATTTCACTAAGACTCCATATTTCAAACAGCTCTGATCCAGGATCTGTCTCCAGGAGTCTATGATTCTTGGTTGGAACTTTAGGCTCATTAACTCTCTACCAGACAGCTGTGATAGCAGAAGAAACCATGACTATGGGAATGGAATGACATGGTACCTGGGAGATGGGGAAAGGGACACTGAGAAGTAAAGAAACTCTCTTTTAGCCACTGATTGGCACATTTAGCCACTGGGCAGAAATTGGGGAAATGTAGGTTTACAATAGGTATCCACTGGGGAAAGCAGTTTGTAGGGTATGGTTTTAATCCCAGCCCTGATGCAAGCTTGGAGTGTGACCTTGGTTGAGTTTCTTCCCCTGTCTGGGCTTTGGTTCTCCCATGTATGAAATGAGGGGATTGGGCTGGAATCATATCCAAGAAAGTGTTTTTGCTCCAACACTTAGGTCCTATGGTTGACTAGGCAGCGTTTTCTACTATCGACAACTTGCCCTAGGCAGAATACTACTCTACAAGGACAGTCACCTCACAGAGTTTTCATGGACCACACAACTGTTGATTCCCTCTCTGTCTCCCAGAAGCTAACTGAGAACAGTTGCAGAATCTCACTTCTAGTCTATCTACTCCATCTAAGGTAATAAGAAATCCTCTTTACAATGCACTTTGCAAAAAGCTCTCAAAGCTTTTTCAAGTTAGATCTTACAAGCGTCCCTGTGAGTTGATTGAGAACAGGCACGCCAAGACTACAGATGGAGCAGTTGAGGTCTTGGGACGTTAAGTGATTTACCCAAGGTCACGTTGCTAATGAGTGGCAGAGCCATGTCTTAGGGAACCTCTTATTGGACTTTTTTCAACGCACCCCAGTGACTCTGTTCCAAGATAGGTATACTTACCTGTGATATAGCAGGTGACCTGTCTGTTCTGCTCAGAGATATCAGCATCCAAAGTTTTAAGAGTGGCCACAGGCTCACCAGGTTCACTGTTCTCAACCACAGATCCTCTGTAGTCTTCAGAAGCAAATCGGGGGGCATTGTCATTCTCATCTGTAATGGAGACTTCAACCAGGACCTGAGAAGATAGCTGGATGGTCCGGCCATGGTCATAGGCCACCACATAAAAGTGGTAGATCTGGCTGGTCTCACAGTCAAGTTCCTGGAGTGTGGTGATCCAGCCAGTTTCACTGTCAATGGCAAAGAGCTCATGGATATTGCTGCCAGGGTCCACTGGCAGCCTATAGCTCACCTGGCCATCATTCCCAGTGTCCTGATCATTGGCAGTCACTTGAATGACTGAGGTCCCCACTGGCATATTCTCAGTGAGAACAGCCTTATATGGATCAGCCTCAAATACAGGCCTGTTGTCATTGACATCCTTCACTTGGATGTTGACAGAGACCAAGGAACCCAAGTAAGTGTCATTATGGGGGCAATGTGCCATCAAATCAATCTGGTACCATTTGGTGGACTCGTAATCCATGGCCTTCCTCACCTTTAGAACCCCTGTGTCTTGGTCCAAGGAAAAGATGCCATCCTCGTTGCTCTCTGGTGTGGTGCCCTGCACTAGACTATAGATGACTGGATCTTGGGCTGCCACTGCTTTAACAGAACCAATTTCAGACCCTTCTGGAAGGTCCTCCGATGCAGAAAAAGTATATAGAGGTTCAGAAAATTTGGGCAAGGATACTTCATTAGGAACCACCTGAAGTCGTAACAGCATGAGAGAGTTCCAGTGAGGAGGGCCCCCATCTTGGGCTTTGATTTTTAAGTCAAAGGCCCGATTTTCCAATCCCACCAGGCTCTCTTTCACCTTGACAACACCAGTGGTTGGGTTGACTTCAATGACCTCTTCTTCCAAGTCCTCCACTGAGTCCACTGAGTAGGTGACGTCTGCATTCTGACCTTCGTCTGCATCATAGGCCAGCACCTGGATGACTGGGGAGTCTTTACTGATGTTGGATTGAATGGATACTGTGTACTCAGATGCTTTGAACCGTGGGGGGTTGTCATTTTCATCCGTGAGAATGATCTTCACAGTGCAGAAGGCCACTCGTCCTCCTCCATCCTGAGCCATGACCTTAATAGCAATGACTCTTTCTGTGGAATTTTCCCGATCCAGTTTCTGCAGAGTGGTGATCTGGCCACTGGGGTTTATGGAGAACTTCTCACCTGCTAGTTTATTGATGATGGTGTAATCTACAGTGCCATAGGGACCACTATCTTTGTCTATGGCTAACAACTCAATCACCTTGGTTCCCACCTTTGCATTCTCAGCTAATTCTGCCTCATAAACATGCTGCTGGAACTCTGGGCTGTACTTGTTGGCATTTGTAGTATTGATATACACAGGCACAGTTGCTCGGAAGACCCCATCAGAAGCACCTACCCGCAGATTGTAAGAAGAATACAAGTGCTTTTTGCAAAGGTTGAACATAGAAATTATGCCCGATGAACTGTTAATGGAGAAGTGCCTGTCCTGGTTGCCAGAAAGAATCAGGTACTCCAGGCGGGAGGCGTCCCTGCTGTCGGGGTCAAGAGCTTGGACTTTGAGAACCAGGTGTCCACAGGTTGCTAGCTCACTGACATTGGCTTCATACTGAGGTTGCCTGAACTCTGGGGGATTGTCATTGATGTCAGACACATTGACAACCACAAGGGTTTCGCCAGTTAGTGGGGGATCTCCTCTATCCATGGCCCTGACCTTCACATTAAAGTGTTGTTGGGCTTCATAATCCAGCTCTTGAACTGTGGACATCTCCCCCGTGCTCCCATTGATCTGGAAGAATTTGGAAACATCCGAGCCATCCTCTACAATCTGGTAAGACACATCACAGTTCTGCCCTGAATCCTGGTCAGAAGCCAACAGTTTGATCACAGGAGTCTGAGCAGGCAAACCTTCTGAGATTGAAGTGGTGTAGACCAATTGAGAGAAAGTGGGAGGATTATCATTGACGTCCTCCACCAGGACTTCTACCGTGGCTTCAGAAAATGACCCCAGAGCTGTGTCTGTGGCTCTGACTGTGAACACATGTTTGGTCTTAGACTCATAGTCCAAAGGGCCTGTCACTGTTAGGACACCAGTCTTAAAGTCAGTGGTGAACAGCATCAAGGGCTCTTCCTCCACAATGTTGTAGATGAGCCGGAGTCCCTCTGGACTCCGGGCCTGGGTGTGGAGAATTGGGGTGTAGAGTGTGATATTTTCAGGCACTCTGACTTTGTAGTAAGGACTCTGAAACAGTGGGTTGGATTTATTTCTCACAATGACAAGTACCTCTTCCTCAGTCTGGAGGGATGGGGTTCCTCCATCTCGAGCAATGACTTTGAGGTGATACTTATTTAGAGCTTGATAATCAAAGGGTTTCTTTAATGATATGTCCCCAAGATAGGGGTCGATTCGAAAATATCTGTAATCTTCTGCAAATGCATATGTGACAGCACCATTCACCCCCAAGTCCTGGTCAGTGGCAGATACCTGAAAGAGGACGTCCCCTGGCTCTGTGCCATCTTGGATGATTGTGTGGTAGGGCAGATGTTTAAATTCAGGGCTATTGTCATTGACATCCTCAACAGAGACTTGGACCAGAGCCTGAGCCACCCGCTGAGGTGTCCGACTGTCCCTCAATTCCACCGCCACCTCATGAGTGTCCTGCTGTTCTCTGTCAAATGCCACACCTCTTGTCTGCAACACGCCTACTGATTTGACCATATGAAACATATCTGTGCCATTCAAGAGAAAGTAAGACAGGGTGTCATTCAAACAATTGCCCTGGGCACCAAGAATCACCAGTGCCTTTCTGTCCAGCAAATTCTCCTTCACTGTTGCCCTGTAGACATCCTGGTCAAACTGTAAGCTTGTGTTAAGGGCTTGTGTCAAAGAAATTTTTACTAGTGCAGTATCTTGATACAGGCCATCAGAAGCCTTGATGATGAGCTCCCGAGAGAGTCCCAGCAAAGCAGGATTCAACACAGATATGCGGCCAGTAATGGGATGGATGGCAACAGCTTCATCAGCATTGCCAGTTTTGATGCTATAATTGACTTCTGAGTCATCGTCACTGGCCTGCACCATGAGGAGCTCCATACCCCGGTGGATGGGCTTCAGTACTGCTACTTCATATATCTGGTCTGAGAACCTGGGGGGACAGTCATTTATATCTCTGACATTGATTGTGACCTGGGCAGCCGTGGGTGCAAATAAGACAGGGCTTCCTTGGTCATGGACATAGATGTTGAATTGGAAAGAGGGCATGCTCTCGTAATCCATCTCTGATACAGTGGTTAGGGTTCCCATGCTGGGATCGATTTTTAAAAACTTCAGAGCTTCTGGCTCCAAAATTTTATAGACCAACAAGGAATTAGCTTCTTTGTCACTGTCAGAGGCACGGATCACAAGGGGGTTGTTGTTTTCATCCACTATCATGCTGTTCAGTGCAGCTGCTTCACTAATTTGGCCCACAAAAGTCAACTTTGAGAACATGGGAGCATTGTCATTTTCGTCAATGATATAAACAAGAACCATGACATCAGTAAATGCACCCGCCATGTTGCTGCCTCGGATTTTCAGCCGGTAAGATGAAATTTTCTCATGGTCCAAGTTCTTCTGGGTAGAAATGAGTCCAGAGTATGAGTTCATGGAAAATACACCATTCTTGTTTCCCTCTCTTAACTCATAGGTAACCTCTGAGGAGCTTGTAGCCGAGATAAGGAGGATTGGGGAACCAACAGGGATTGATTCAGGGATCTCTACAAAGTACTCGGAGTTTGAAAAGATGGGGGCACTGCTATCTGAGGGGTAGACATGAATGATCACTGTAGCCAGGTCATGCCATTGTGGGGAGCCTTGATCTTCTGCCTTCACTGTCAGAGTATACTGGGCATGATTTGCCTGATCAAGTGTCTGTGCCAGAGTTATGATGCCTAGTAGGGCATTGATGTTGAAGAAACCTTCGCTGTTCCCTGAAACAAAACACAAGATAAATTGAAGTTTACCACACCCTCAAGAGGTACCAACTAGGCTTTCTAGATCAGTAAAAGGCAATCACACAAAAGTTGGTCAGGGCAAAATCCACATCCTGCACCACCCTGGATTTAATTATGATATAATGTGTAGGGTAGATATATACTTCACGAAATTCCTTATGTGGTGCTCATATTAGGTGCTCCATAAATGGAAGCTTCAATGATCACTAAGTGTTCGGGCTGCAACTTAAGCTATAAACTAAAGCAGTAGTAGGTTTGTGGAGCAAAGAAAGGAGACATACTTTGTAGGAAAAGCACACTCCATCTGTATTTCAGTGCTGACTTTTACAGGACAAATTTCAGTTACGTTGTTTAGAATTTTAACCCATTCTTTACGTAACTTGTAATAGCTTTGATTATATACTTGATAGATGAAAATTGTAAATATGGAGTCAAAACTGATACGGACTGGAAAAACCACCTCGTCTAGTCCTCATATAGCCTATTGTGGGAAAGTCCATTGTCAGGCTTGGGAGTGAGTGGCAATGGGTTGAGTGGGGAGGGACTGGATAGCACACACAGATCTTGAGGCTCCTGATCAAATGCCCTTTCCACCACACCTGGATTTCCTAAATTTTAGGCATTCTCACACCGCCTTTACAATTTTTTTTTTATTCAGCCACTACCTATACAATAGTATAGTATATGATTTATGTCATTATTTAATGGATATTTTCCTTTAAATTGGTTTATTTTTTTAATTTAAAATATTTTTAACAGGCAGCTTTATATTGGTACTTTAAAAAGAAAACCATTATTGCTTGTCACAAATCAGAAGTTACCGCAAACACCAGTCAATGGAAAATATTTTCTTAAAATCTGGATAAAATCTATTGCTTGCTAAAAGGGTCTGGGCCTGAGAACTACAGGCTTTCTTTGGCGAAGAGTAGCAAGTATTAGAGAACTGCAGAGATTCTAGTACCCAAAGGAGTCTTCCTTGACTTATGAGGAAGCCCAAATGAGAATCGAAAATGGAGTAATTTCTCCATGTCTGATTACCTATCATTTTTGTAATCCTTTTAAAATTTAATGTTTATTTAGATAAATACATAATACCATTTCAAATTTAAGCTTTGAGGAAAGTTGTGATTATGTGACATTACGTAGTTCACAAAAGATAATGTTGAAAACTAATCATATTTTCCTAAAAAAAAAATTCTCAAAGTTATCACAGTTTTTAGAGTCTGACCTTACTTGGACTGCAACTATCCTTTTTTTCCTTTCCTTTTTTAATACTGTGGTAAGAACAGGCATCATGAGATTTTACCCTCTTGAATTTTTAGAGGTTTTAGTACAGTATTGTTAACTATAAGCACAATGTCATACAGAGATCTCTAGAACGTATTCAGCTTGCATAACTGGTACTTCTTTCCAGTTTTATTGAGATATAATTGACATATAACATTGCATTAAAGGTGTACAACATAATTTGATATATGTATAAGTATATATTGTGAAATGACTACCACAATAAATTTAGTTAACATCCGTCACTTGACATAGTTACAAATACATTTTTTTCTTGTGATGAGACCATTACCTATTTAATACCATGACGTACACCTAAAAAATAACAGGGAAATACATGAAATTATTTTCTCTAGGTCATGAGAACCATGGCTGAATGTTATTTTCTTCTTCATACATTCCTGGTTTTTCCAGGTTTTAAAGAATCAGAATGCGTTATTTCTATATCAGAAGAATATTTTAAAACTAACCCTATCTGTAAAATAAAATTAATACCAATATCAGTGCGGTTGTCAGTGAGATAAAAGATGTGATTATACTTCGTAAGTCACAAAAAGTAAGCAATTAATGGGTTATAATTTGTATTATTATTCCTCAGGGATGAATAGATTTCTGCCGTATGACAAGGTATAACAACTTCCGTTTCTTCAAAAAATGAAAATGTAAAAAGTTCTGAATCCTTAAAGTATGTAAGATACTGAAAGCAATAAATGAACATTATTATGCCCCTTTAGGGCAGAGAGCAAGTCACTCTCATCTTTGATTGTCCGCAGCAGCTAGCTCTATGAAGTATTAATGAATATTAAAGATAACAATAATTATTAAATATCAATTATGAATTATCAGATATTACATAACTGAGAGCAAAATTTAAAGGAATACAGAGAGTTACAATTGTGTGTATTTTTCACTGGCATTCTCTGTCATCGACCTTAATCTAACCGTGATTAATTAGTTGGGTACTGGATATTATCATTTTTAGTTGGGTAGTGGATATTATCATTTTTGTCCTATTAACTACTTATAATTAACACTTATCAATGATAGTAATAACCCCTGGCACTTGTATAATATTTTACAGTTTACTGCATGTGTTAACATACATTTTCTCATCTTTACAACGAGTTTCTGGCGCAGGTAATATTCCTATTTTTAAGATAAAAAACAATGTAATAGATATGAAATCATGATGTGGCCTTAGAAGAAAATACTCCTAAAACTATGCCGTATATCTTACCAAGTATTTATAGGTCCCTTTTATTGTACATACACAAAGATATTATCTTTTAAAATGTTGCACGGACTTCATAAACATCCTTTACATGTGTGGTTGTTGGTGAATATATATGTATTCTCTATGTAAATTCTCCCATAACTTGAGTAATCCTTTGTTACTGTTCTTTCCACCTTTGAAAGTGCATTAACTTAGGTCGCTATAGTCCCAGGGAGTGCTTTAGAATGATAATTTGCCAAAGCTTAGCGAGCTTGGCACTTGAATAACTTGCAAGTCCATGCCTCTGGTGCTTTCCCTTACTGCCAAAGTCCCTCCCTTCATGTCCCGAACTCAGGCCTCTCACCTTTGAGGAGGGAGTAGTGGACCTCAGCATTGGCTCCCCGGTCACCATCCATGGCTCGGACCTGGAGCAGCTCTGTTCCGGGGGCTGTGGTGTCAGAAACACTCATCTCATAGTGGAGCTGGGTGAAGCGAGGAGGGTGGAGGTTTCCATCCTCCACGTGAATGGACACCCACACAAAATTCCTCTTGATGGGCATCTCCTGGTCGCGAACCTGTGGGTCCAAGGGTGCAATGGGATGAGCAGCAAGTGGAATGGGAGGAGGGACGGTTAGATTAAGGTCGATGACAGAGAATGCCAGTGAAAAAGGCACACAATTGTAACTCTCTGTATTCCTTTAAATTTTGCTCTCAGTTACGTTCTTTTTTCTTCTTAAATAAATTTATCAATTCGTGATTATTAGGCTTAGCTATTTTCAGGGATAATTCCATTTCAGGAGAAAGGCAGAAATAAGCAGAGAAGCAGTATTTTCCAAATTGGTTCTCAGAGAATATTAGTTCTTCAAGATGTCAACACGTTATTCAGGAAAAAAAAAATTCTATGGTCAAATAAATTTAGGGAGCACTGAACTAAAATGAAGTTGAAGTTTTCTTTGCTGCAGGACTTCTCAGAGCCTTTAATATATATATAAGTGCCCAGAGGATGATAAACTAACACATAAGAACCTTGAGTCTGGAAGGCTTGGCTCTGATTTGGGTTCCATCGTAAAGAACTGTATGATGGTGAGCAAGTCTCTCTTCCTCTATGGGCCTCAGGTGTAAGATAAGAGAAATGGGTGGGACCAGGGCTGGGACTAGAGTGAGGCAAATGAGGCATGTAGGGCATAAATTTAAGGAAGCTCTCACTCTCAGGGTCATAAAACTGCAGGCATGTGACCCTAAGAGTCAAGTCTTCCTTCATTTGTGCCCTATATACCTGCTTGCTCTGGGTGGGATGGTCTCTGGGTCCCTTCCAGCTCTGACGCTATGTGAGTTTGTGTGATCATGCAGTCATGGAGCAAGGAGAGAATTCTTGGGGGGTATTTGGAGTGAGCCCAGAAAAAGCCAAGTTTGCAGGGGGTTCTTCGGCAGCTGTCCCATCTCTTTCCTCACTCCCAGGCATCCGTTATGGAAGGTGCCTCTGGCAGGCTGTGAAATGTCACAACTCATCTCACGGATTATCATTATGAGCATTAGTACAGCTGGCTCAGCAGGAGAAAGGGAACCTTCAGCCCGCCTCCAAGCATGTCCACCCCACACATCGCGTGCCAGCACATCCTTACCCAGTTTTTCAGTTAACTCACCATAACTGTCAGTGTGTGCTGGGAAGGCCCCGAGCCCAGGTCCAATTTCCCCACAGTTACCAGGACACCACTACTTGGGTCCAGCTGGAAGAGGCTGGCACTTCCCGGGTCTTGGCTGCCGTGTATGGTGTAGATGAGGCCCTTGCCCTTGTCTTGATCAGTAGCCTGGACTCGGAGGAGCTCAACCCCAGGCAGTGTGTCCTGGGGAACTCTGACCTCATAATGAGGCTTCAAAAACTGGGGCCGATGGTGGTTAACATTGGCAATCATGAAGATGTAGACCTAGGGAGGAGAATGAAAGAGAAATAGACTGTAAGCTCCAGGGGGTCAGGAACCTTGTCCGTCTGGTTCTCCACCATAACAACTGGGCCTGGCACACAGCAGTCACTTGATAAATATTTGTTGAATGAATGATAGGATTTCAAAATCACAGGGCTTTCAGATGGTATGCAGTTTCGTGGTTTTCAAAAACAAAATTCTTCTTAAAGGGCCTTTTCTTCAGATGCAATTTTTTGGGTGCAATTGCAGTATATGAAACAAATAAAACTGGCTGAAAGCAGAGTAGAAATCCAGAGCCCCACTTACCATCATTCCTATGTCTGTGGTAGCCCCTGTGGCACTCTACCTTTAATTAAAACCTGCTCATTTAGACAAAACCCCTCATTATATAGAGATCCATAGTGGGAACAAGAATTCTCCCAAGATCACAGACATAGAGAGTGATCAGACAAGACTAGAGCACAGAACCTTGATTCCAAATTCGGTGTTCCTTGAGGTACACCACATGCACAGAGAGCCTTCAGTATCCTCATCCCAACCAAAGAGGCCCTAGTGTGCAATGGTGGCACAGTGGTGAGCACAGCTGCCTTCCAACCAAGGAGGCCTCCCATCTCCTCTCGACTCAGGGTTCCCAATGAGGCCTCTCACCTGGGTGTCAATGGTGTGGGACCCATCGGTCACCTCCACGGTCAAGTTATAGCTTGACCTCCTCCTTGTATTGAGAGGCTTGGCGATGACAATGCTGCCTGTGGTCTTCTCAATGTCAAAGTCCATGTCCTTGTCCCCACCTGGACGGGTGGTAAGAGGAAAGCACACACGACCTCAGTGATGTAGGCAGTAGTAACACAAGTACTATGGGATGTGGCTGGCAGATCTAGAGGAGGTGGTAGTTTATCCTCTCAACTTATTGTCAAATTTTTGAAGATCCAAGTGATGATTCAGGAAAAGGTACACTTATAAGGACTGAAGAGTCCCAGAGGAAGACCAAAATTTGCGCTAGAATGTATTCTGCTACTAGTATTGAAACATGCAGGAGTAATGGAGCTCTACATCATGGCTTACAGGTAGTTTGCATAGTCTAAAGCAGCTTAGACACAGGAAAAAATGGAAGTAACTCTGTTCAACAAGAGGGAATTGTTTTAATAAACTGAGAATCCAAAATATAGAATTAGCATGCAGCTATTTAAATGTCTGCTCGTAGAAATTTGTTTAGTGGCATGGAAATATGTTCATGAGATATTTTAAAAGGTTATATGACAGGGCTTCCCTGGTGGCGCAGTGGTTGAGAGTCCGCCTGCCGACGCAGGGGACGTGGGTTCGTGCCCCGGTCCGGGAAGATCCCACATGCCGCGGAGCGGCTAGGCCTGTGAGCCATGGCCGCTGAGCCTGCGCGTCCGGAGCCTGTGCTCCGCAGCGGGAGAGGCCACAACAATTGAGAGGCCCGCGTACCGCAAAAAAAAAAAACAAAAAGGTTATATGACAATATTTTCATATAACCCTAAGTGTATGGGTGTATAAAGGAAAAGACCAGAGGGAAACATAAAAATGATAACAGGGGATTATCTTCAGGTTAGTGGGAGTTTAGGTGATTTTTATTCTCTTCTCTGTACTCATTTGTGTTTTCTAAATGTTCTATAAGAAAAAAAGTCAAATACTTAAAAAGAGCAGTGAATCAGAACTGGAAGTAAATCTAGGAGGTCAAAAAGCTTGAGACAGGCTGGTATCCAACCTCTGAAGCAGGCTGGGAATCTCTGTAATAGGACTTCATGGTTCAGGGGGTACTGAAGCTCTTAGATTAGAGATTCTTGACCTGGAATCCCTGGCTGGGTTTCAGAGAATCTATAAAACCCCTAAATTTGCATGCAGGTGTGTGTGTGTGTGTATGTGCGCGCGTGCATGCGCACATACGCATGCACGCAATCGCATGCATCTTTCTGGGAAGAGGACCTAAACATTCATCAGGTTCCCAAAGGAATCTATGAACCATGCCCCACCCCAAGATGTTTTAACAAAATCTTGATTTAGAAACAGAAAGGAATTTCAGAGGAGGCCATGAGAGCTTGGACCCAAGTGTCTCCTACTACAAGAATAGACCCTTGGGCTTCCCTGGTGGCGCAGTGGTTGAGAGTCTGCCTGCAGATGTAGGGGATACGGGTTCGTGCCCCGGTCCGGGAGGGTCCCGCGTGCCGTGGAGCGGCTGGGCCCGTGGGCCGTGGCTGCTGGGCCTGCGCGTCCGGAGCCTGTGCTCCGCGATGGGAGAGGCCGTGGCAGTGGGAGGCCCGTGTACCGCAAAAAAAAAAAAAAAAAAGAATAGACCCTTTCCCTGATCTTGAGGCTGGAACCTGGGACCAGAACGTTAAGCAGGGCCCCAGGGTAGAGCTGGCCTCGGGCTCATGGTCAATGAAGTCAGCTCTACACTGATGTTCACATTGAGGCAGAAGAGGAAACATAAAACTTGTGCTTTCTCCTCTGGGCTTCTCTGGACCACTGTCTTAGGTCTCCCAGGAACTTGGGATAACTGAGGCCCTGTCTGGCTCTGGCTGGGGTTACCAGTGAGACCGTGGAGGTTGCACCTGAGATCACAGCTGGTGCGAAGGAAAGCTTGGCAGAAGCAGTGGTCTGACTACCCACTGCCCCAAAGGACCAGGGAAGAGGCAATCACCACTCATGGCCAAAACAGCAGCTGCCACGGAGTGTGACCTTGAGCAGGCTCAGAAGGATTGTGTCCTAAGGACTAGGGCTGGTCTGCAAGGATGGGACCCTTGGGCCCTCACCTGAGATGTTGAACCAGAAGAGACCAGGTCGGCCCTCGACACTGATGACTCCCACCATGTGGTTCACGGGGTCTGTCTCCATGACTGTAAAGCTGTAGTGGGATTCATCAAAGGCCAGTGGGATGGAGGAGGGCCGGGGCTGGGGGATCCACTCAATGTGTAGCCGGACACTGGCCGAGAGCGGTGGCTGCCCACTGTCTGTTGCCTTGACCTGAAAAGAGGCCAGAAGGTGAGGCTTTGACTGTAGGGTTGGGGTTAAGAAACAAGAAGACCCTGGTGGCCAGGCCAGGAGACAGAGCACCCTGTGACTGACTGAGCTGGCCTTTCGTCCACTGGTTCATCCATTCAACACACAGCTGAGAGCTTACGTAAACAGGCACCAAGCCAGTTGCAGCAGGCACAGTGGTGAACAGAACATAGAACTGTGCTGCAGAAACTCATAGGTAGTAAAAAATGAATCAAAGCCACTATTATCTGAAGGCTTTGTGTGCTACTTCCTGAACTGGACTTTCCATGAATGGACCCTTTACCCTTCCCAACAGCCATCAACATAATAAACTAGAATTTACTGAGCACTCCCTATTATCAGGCCCTGCTCTGAAAGCATTGTGTGCAATATCTAATTTAATCCTATTGACAGCCCTCAGAGAGGTACTGTTATCACCTCCCTTTTGCAGGAGGAAACCGGGGCTCAGCATAGTGAATTCACCTGCCTGGGATGTCTGCCTGGCCAGCAGTGAGGATGGGGTTGGATTCAGGCTACTGACATGAGAGCCCAGGCCGTAGCCACTTGCTATATTGGCTTTCTACAAGGAAGATGTTCTTATGCCCGTCTTACAGATGATGAAACAAAGGTTCACGAGGGTTAAGTGACTTGTCCAAGGCCACACAGCTGTAAAATGGCATTGCTAGGATTGGAATCCAGGCTTATCTTGATTTCAAAGCCCTGCTCTTCTCACCAAAATCCTTATTTCTAAGTAGGGTGGATTTTCCAGGCAAGGACCTTATTGCCCTAAAGGAGAAAGGCCCAGAATTCTGATCTTTTGGCTGAAGTCGGGATTCCCAGTTTCTTTGGGAGAAAGCCACGGAGGGGAGTATTACCTCCATCAAGCCTGAAGGCTGTCCCCCTCCTCCCGTATCCTCAAAGAAAATCCCTGACCAGGTATGCCACTCCCCCTCCACGGCCTCCATCCGTCCCTCACCGTTAGGATGTTGTACTCTCCAGCTGGGAAGATGCTGCTGGACGACACCACGCCTGTGACTGGGTCGATACTGAAGCCCCCCTCGTCACTCTCCTCGATACTGTAGGTGACCCTGCCATTGAGACCCACATCCGGGTCTGAAGCCACCAGCCTGTACACAGCCCCAGGGGTCAGTGGGCTGAGCCTCTCTGGAAGGCGGACATTGAAGAGCTTGTGGGAGAAGACAGGGGGGTTGTCATTGACGTCCAAGATGTGCACCACCACCCTAGAGGTGGACCTTAGGGAGGGCTCCCCGTTGTCCAGCACAGTCACCTGGGGACAGAATCCAGTGTGAGTTGACAAACGCAAGGCAGTGAATATGTATCGCCACCCACCACAGTTCTGCCACTACCTCTGCTTTCAAAAGCCCGGAAATACCAGTCCATCTGTTGTTTGGTATACACTCGTGATTTTTATTATCATAACCTTACCTTCTTGGAACCCAGCTCTTTGGTAACCTCGCCCACAGGAAAGCGAGCAACAACAGAGAAAGAAACCAGAAAGAACTGGAAGAAGAGTCACAGAGGCTCTAGACAAAAGCTAGAACTCTTTACTCAGAAGGCCAATGGCCACTTCTCGGAGACCATTTACTTTTTATTGGCTCGTAATTCTAGTAAGCTTTGTTCTCGCTTTTCTTAAGCTACTGGAGGTTAGAAAAAAATAATTGAGGAGATGTTAATGGAGGCATGGGCGGTACCTTTGGAGTCAGACATGCCGCCCAATGCATGAAATGATATCAAGAGACAGAATAAAGGCACGAAAACAATTTCAGAATCGGGCTGTTTCAGGTAGGGGCAAATCATCCCATGCATCAGCATGAGAAGAGACATTTCCACTTTAAATGATTCCGAGTTCTTAATATATTTTGCTGTTTAAAGATAAATGCCTCTGCTGAACTGTGGAGAATGCCTCAGTCCCTAGAGGGCCATTTGGCTGCCGTTACTAGTAATGCCTGTTTCATACAAAGGGAACGTCCAGAGCCTGGGAGCATAGAAGGCAAAATTCCTGCCGAGGAATATGTGTCCCTCCCAGCTGACGTCTTTAAGACTAGAAGAGATGCCTGTTCATTGGTTGTGGATAGTGCAGGAGGGGGTATAACTAGATTCCTTCTGATTTAATCCCCTCTGGGTCAAGACCGATGCCTCTCATTGGAATGGTCACCAGGGATGCTTATGTGATTTCAGAGATGTCCTAGAAAGAGCACAGAGCTAGAGGACAAAGGTCTGGGTTTTCATCCTGGCTCTCCTACTGACCTAGTGTTTGACACTGGGTGACTCTCTCTAGAGCATAGCGATGGACTGGAAAGCAGGCCGGACAAGTGCATAGCCCGTGTGTACTGCTCCGTCTTCCTGTACTCACTGCAGGTGTTGCTAATCCATCAGTGCTTCCTGTCCAGCCCTCACATGGCTTCAGATTCCTTCCCTTCACAGTGCTCGAGAGCCAGCGAAGACGCTGAGAGTCTCCACCACAGCAAGGCTCAGCTTAAGTAGCAACTCCTCTCTGAGTCAGCACCCTCCTCAGCCATCGCCTGGAAACGTGCATGTGGCCCCAAGGCCTGGCTTGGCTCCAGCCTGGCCTCCTGCAGGAGGTTTTCAAATCTAGCGAATGGGTTCAGCAGCATCACTCACCTCCAGGATGTGTTCATCCTTGTTCTCTCGGTCCAGCAGCTGGGCAGTGGATAGGACACCTGGGGGAGAGATGGTTGGAGGGAGACTGGAGCAAAGGCTCCCAGGGCCATTTTATTTTTATTTATTTATTTTTTTAACATCTTTATTGGAGTATAATTGCTTTACAATGGTGTGTTAGTTTCTGCTTTATAACAAAGTGAATCAGCTATACGTATACATATATCCCCATATCTCCTCACTCTTGCGTCTCCCTCCCACCCTCCCTATCCCACCCCTCTAGGTGGTCACAAAGCACCGAGCTGATATCCCTGTGCTATGCGGCTGCTTCCCACTAGCTATCTATTTTACATTTGGTAGTGTGTATATGTCAACGCTACTCTCTCACTTCGTCCCAGCTTAACCTTCCTGCTCCCCGCGTCCTCAAGTCCATTCTCTACGTCTGCGTCTTTATTCCTGTCCTGCCACTAGGTTCTTCAGAACTTTTTTTTTTTTAAGATTCCATATATATATGTTACCATACGGTATTTTTCTCTTTCTGACTTGCTTCACTCTGTATGACAGACTCTAGGTCCATCCACCTCACTACAAGTAACTCAATTTCGTTTCTTTTTATGGCTGAGTAATATTCCATTGTATATATGTGCCACATCTTCTTTATCCATCATCTGTCGATGGACACTTAGGTTGCTTCCATGTCCTGGCCGTTGTAAATAGAGCTGCAATGAACATTGTGGTACATGTCTCTTTTTGAATTACGGTTTTCTCAGGGTATATGCCCAGTAGTGGGATTGCTGGGTCCTATGGTAGTTCTATTTTTAGTTTTTTAAGGAACCTCCATACTGTTCTCCATAGTGGCTGTATCAATTTACATTCCCACCAGCAGTGCAAGAGGGTTCCCTTTTCTCCACACCCTCTCCAGCATTTATTGTTTGTGGATGTTTTGATGATGGCCATTCTGACCGGTGTGAGGTGATACCTCATTGTAGTTTTGATGTGCATTTCTCTAATGATTAGTGATGTTGAGCATCCTTTCATGTGTTTGTTGGCAATCTGTATATCTTCTTTGGAGAAATCTCTATTTAGGTCTTCTGCCCAGGGCCATTTTACTGGGATAAATTCAAGGGTTACGTTCAAAGCCTAGATCAGAATTCTCGTCTTTGGAGAGCAAGAGCATGAGGGGGAAATGGAACTCTGGAGAGAAAGAAGGGGAAGAGAGGAAGGGGAGAGGACAGCCGAGGTGATGGCATGAGCAGAGGTTCCCACCTACTTCCTGCTTTCACCATGAGGAGGGTCCTGAACACAGTATATTGTTGAGTAAAAAAGGCAGCTCATCAGGAGTTATAACAGGGATCACAGTCACTGCCTTCAGTTCACGAGAAATCACAGAGGGGTGGCTTTTTACTCCTTTGTTGTAATTCTCTTATTCATCTGAGACCTAGGACCAGCTCTTCCCATGCCGGGCTGGCACAGATGAGCCAGGCGAGTGCTCCTCTGTAAATTCAGGAAGGTGAACTTAGTGATCTGTAATTCTGGTTTTCATTTTCTAGACACTGTGGCTATAAATTGAGGCTATAAAGGCGAGAAGGTGCCAGTTCTCTGCAAGCATCAGGAAAGTCAAGCTCAAGGTTTTCGGGGGCCCAGAGGGGCATCCACGCCCATAGACTGAGAGGTCCTAGCTGGGTAGGGAGGTCTCTTTTCAATGAAAGCAGAGCTATTGGTAGGGGGTCAGTGGGTGTTCTAAAAACTTTCAGTAAGTTTCTTGATCTTGTTTAGGCAATTAAATGACGGAGTAATGGAATGAAGTGTGGGGATGGGGGCTCCATGAGAGAAACGGGGATCCGGTGTTGGGGATGAGGCCTCCAGTGCTGGAAATGGGAGTGTGGTGTGAGGAGTGACCTCTGTCTGCGCCATGTTCCGGCCTCCTCGTCCTCCCGCCTTTTCTTCCCTCAATGAAGGCAGGTACGGGAGGAATCTGGGAAGGCTCCTGGAAAGCCCCACAGCTAGAGAGGAAGATGCATTCCTCTAGGACAGAGTGAATATTGTTTCAGGTTGCCCCACCCAGCTTATCCCCAAGCTGAGGGGCCTCATGGGGAAGGCCTAGCATCTGGGTGACCCCCGGGAAGAGTGTGGGGATGAGAGGACCCTGGCTGGGAGCCTTCCTTCTGGCTCAGTCCTGTTCTCTCTTCATCCCCTCCCCCCTCTCTGTTCATCCCTCACCATCCTCCTTCTCTCTGCCTTCCCAGAGCTTCCTCTCTCCCTTCCCTCTCTTTGCATCTTGGAATCTGTCACTCTTTCTCCATCTCTGGTTTTTCTTTTCTCTCTGCCTCCCCCGCATCTTCTCAGGGCCAGTGTCCCTGGAATTGCTGCCTGGCCTCCTGGGCCATTGCCCGTGTTCTCAGCCTCGTCCCCCCTCTGAGGTTGGTGTCAGGATTTCCAGGGAGTGCCCATGTAGGATGGGGACATGGTGGAACCACCCCCAAGGGACTGTGTGAGGGTCCACCAAGGACCCTTCCTGGCATGAGGCGGGGATTCAGCCGATTCAGCTCTTATCATTTCTCTCCTCCAAACAAATGTCCCCCTATCACCCCATCTCAGCCCCTTCCCTCTCCCTCCCTTCCCTCATCCAGTGGTTTTATAACTACTGTTGATTCCACCTCTAATGGATTCTAGATTCTTCTACTCTTTTTACCCTGACCCACCACCATCTAGGTCTTACCCCACCTACCCTGCCAGCTTCCTCTCCCCCCTCTGCCCTTCCTCAGAATCATAAGAGCCAGCACTCACTGAGCTCTTACACGTCCAGGCATTCTTCAAAGCTCCTTATATATCTCCGTCTATTCACCCATTTAGTCTTCCCAACCAGCAAAGAGGTAGCTATTATTATCTCCATTTTACTGGTGAGCAAACTCAGACATAGAGCAGTCAAGTAACTTCCCCAAGATCTTACATTTGATAAGTGGTGGAAATGGATATGCCTTTAGAAAATGGGCCTACTTGCTCATAAAAGACTAGCAAAGACTGAGGAACGGTCAGACACTGGAGACCAAGGACACGTGAGGACTAGAGGTAGTGTGGGGTCCTGGATGGGAATAAGGATGTTAGCAGAGAAAACTGGGGAAATCTTAGTAAAGTCTGTATTCTCCTTAATAGCCTTGCACCAGTATTAATTCTTAGTTTTGATAAATGTGCTAGGTTAACATTAGGGGAAACTGAGTGATGGGTGTATGAGAACTCTCTTTGCAACTCTCCTGTAGGTCTACAATTATTTGACCATTAAAAATTTTTAAAAGAAGAAAAAACTAAAAGGAAAAAAAAAGAAAAAAAAATGGACGTACTTGCTCTGTCTTCAACAAGACCTGGGTCTTTTTCCCTCCTGGCTATTTCTCCTGTCACAGTCCTTGCCCAAGTGCCCTGCCAGACTGTTCCTTGTCAAATCCTCCAAATCCTTCAGCTCGGCATAGCCACCCCTGTTCCACGAAGCCGTTGCTGGTCTACCACACTGAGCAGCTTCCTCTCTCCTCTAAACAGTCACAGCACCACATCTACTCATATTTTAACAATGTGGTACTCTTTTTTTTATATATATAATTTTTAAAAAAAATAATTAATTAATTTGGCTGCGTTGGGTCTTTGTTGCTGTGCGCAAGGGCTTTCTCTAGTTGCAGTGAGCGGTGGCTGCTCTTCGTTGCGGTGCACGGGCTTCTCATTGCGGTGGCTTCTCTTGTTGTGGAGCACAGGCTCTAGGCATGCAAGCTTCAGTAGTTGTGGCTCGTGGGCTCAGTAGTTGTGGCGCATGGGCTTCGTTGCTCCGCGGCATGTGGGATCTTCCCAGACCAGGGCTCGAACCCGTGTCCCCTGCATTGGCAGGCAGATTCTTAACCACTGCACCACCAGGGAAGTCCCAATGTTGTACTCTTTACACTGGTTCTATAGCTTTTTTTACATCTAGATCTTCATGGTCCTGATGGATTGGATTCCTCAAGGCCTGAAATTATGTTTTATACCTTCCCCTCTCTCTACAGCACGTAATTTCAATGCCTCATCAGGGCAGACACCTTTAAACACTTGCTGAATAAATGAGTATTGGGCTTAACAAAAGATTGTGGATGCTGGCAGAGATTCATTCATTCATTTCCCAATTATTGAGGTCCTACTGTGTGCCAGGACTTCATATTATAGTGGGCAAAAAAAAAATCAAGCTTCCTTTTCTGGAAAACCTTTGAAGTCTAGTGAAGGACATGGATAATTAATGGAATAATCACATACATGAATATAATGTTCTAAGTGATAAGTGTTTTTAAAAACTAGATGCTGCTGGGAGATGTATTATAGTGTCAGGAAAAACTTTTCTAAGGAGAGAACAGCTGGGCCAAGATCTGAAAGAAGAGCAGGAGTTAGCCTGAAAACAGAGAGAAGAGACTCCTGGCAGAAGGAATAGCATGTGCAAAGGCCCTGTGCCAGGAGAGGTCATGGACCAGGGCAGGCCATGTGGCTGGATCCAGAGAGTGATAGAGCAAGAGAGGCAAGATGAAGCCGGAAAGGAAAGCAGGGGCCCGGTCAGGCACAAGTCTGTGGGACACGGCAGGGTCTGGCTTTATCTTAAGGGCACAGGAAAGCCATCCAAGGGATCCAAGTATGGAAGTGGACAATATAATGTGGATAAGAAAGGTGGGGGGGGGGGCGGGGAATCATTGCTGACTTATTATTTTATTTTCAAATGTTCATGCTGATAAAAATTTCTTCTCAACTGTAGGAAGACTAAGAGCTCTCTGCCCTCTGGGGCATTTTGCCAGACCTGGTGTCAGGGAACTGTTGACAGTAAACAGAGCAGGGATTTGGAAGAAGTAGAGAACCTATTGCCTTAGGTGAGAGATCTCTTCCCTCTTCCAAAAAGGGAGGGACAGAGTGGGCCCAGGCGGAGAGCCAGCTTAGGCCTGTTCTTCAAGAGAAAAGCATTCTCCTTCTAGGAGGACTAATCCACTCCCCGAGGTCAAAGGTTCCAAACAGATGTCACAGGGCGAAGGGGCGCTTGTATCCCCCGCCCACTGTCTGCCTCAGGATCCCCAGGCCCATCGCTCCTCCTGACTCCCTTTTGCCTTAAGGATCAGGAAGCTGCTGCCAGCACTCTCCCCTTCTCCTTCCTCCAGTCTTGCCCGAGTTCTGTCCTTCCAGGACGAGAGTCAGTTGGAGCTGGAGAGTGGGAAGTTGGGTTCGAAGGAGAGAATGTCAGCCTTCTCTGCAATAGGGTTGTTGTTCATGGTCAAGAGGGACATGTGGCCTTGGAGCCGTACCTGCAGCAGTGGGAACTGGCTCTCACCTTCTGCTGGGAGCCAGGCAGGCAGCATAATTGCAGGAAGCAGGCGGGAATAGGGACTGTGGGCACAGAGGACACACCTGCTGTACACAGGGAGCTGCTGTCAGCTCCGGGCAGCTGTGGCCCTGCGGGATGTGTGGTCCATGTGGCCAGATCTTGTTATTTTAAGAACAACCAGAAATCCGGAATATTTTGCGAAATTTCCAAAATTTTAAATGTTGGCAACAACTTGAAAAATCACCGTTTAAAGCTTGTGCAGGCCAAACAGAACACCTTTGTGGGCTGCATCTGGTTCATGGCTGCAAGCCAATGACCGCTGGATTCCTCTAAACCATCCAAGATGGCCTTGGACCGAGGACAGACCTTTGTGAGACGGTTGGTTGCTCTGAAGTGGATCTGTATGGCCACCGTGCCGTGAGCAGGCTTGAGATCAGTGTGGGACTAGAGTTAAGAGATTCAACCTGTGGCTTGTGATTCTCAGGAATGGTCAGTTGGGAGCACTTGGAGGTCTGAAATAGTCCCAGCTTGACCACCTAGGGAACCTGCTTAGCTTCCCTGGGCTCCAAGGAAAGAAAACTCACATATTCTTATTCTCCCACGGAGATGGACTTTGTTGAGCAGCACTTCTCAAACTTAGCACACATCAAAATCCTCTGGACATCATATTAAAATACAGATTTCTGGTCCCCACCCTGAGCTCTGACTGAGTAGGTCTAAGATGGGGCCTGAGAACTTGACTTTCTAACAAGTTCATAGGTGATGCTCATGATGCCATTCTAGGACCACACTTTGAGAAGCACTGTTGTAGATAATCCTATGCACCCAGATTTCTGAGGTCCTTACCTGTGAGAGGATGAATAACAAAGAATCCCATTTGGTTGCCACTGGTGATATTGAAGGTCAGCTTCCCTTTGGAGCTGGAGTCCAGGTCCCAGGCATCCAGCTGAAGCACGGAGGTGTGCAGGGGTGCATCCTCCCGGACGGAGGGGTAGAACACGGGTCTGGACATCTGGGGTGGGTTGTCATTGACATCCAAAACCTCAATGTAGACTTCAGTTACAGAAGAGAGGGGGGTGGAACCCCTATCCACTGCCAGTACCGTCAGCCAGTAGCAGGACATGAATTCTCGGTCCAGGGGTGCCAAAGTCTGAATCATTCCTAGGGATAGTCAATCACCAAACCCAAAATAGTTTAGAGCTCAAAGTAGCTTTAGAAAGCACTTTACCTAACAATCCTGAAATGGTACTGTGGAAAGGATATTAATAACTATTCCACGAGAAAAGGGAACTGTGGCTGATATGGCATGGGAGCTGCTGAGTTAAGCACAGGGAAATTCATATCCTTATTGTAGAACCTCTCAGAGCCTTTCTCTGCTAAGATAGGCCCATGACTGGGGCATGTGGGCATATGCAGGGTTTCCAGAAGACCATGGTAGTTGACCTACTTTCTCCTGACTACTTCAAGCCGAGTCCAATTTATTCATTTCACATTCTCTAAGTGGGATTTCCTTACATTTGTCCTTAGACTGGTTCCTTCAAGCTTCAAGTCCTTATAGATACCAATTCAAGGGTAGGGGTTTGATAAATAAATTGCTGTTCCCCTCTCCTCATCTTCATGATTTTAGAGACTTGGCTTCATTCATTGGTTCTCTCATCTACAAATTGCTTATTATGAGCTAGCACTGTTCTAGAAGTCAAGGGTCCAAGAGTGAGTGGAAGAGGCTTGTAGCCTAAGTTCTTATGGGTCACACTCAGCTGGAAAGACCCAGATGACAGGGCAGAGCCTGTACTCAGAGCCATAGCATTGCAGAGCTGAAGGAACCTTACTCCTTTGACAGATGGGGAAACTGAGGCCCAGAGAAAGAGCATGACTTGACCAAGATCATGTAGCAAGTAAGCAAAAGAGCTGGGTCTAGAATTGACTCTCAGTCTAATGCTCGTTCTACCACATCACCCTGCCCTCTACCCCAGAGAGAAATCATCCCATCAAGAAGGACCTACTTTTATTCACCTGGGATCTCTCCCAAGGTGCCTATCTCAGGACCTCACAAGTAGAGGGTGCCCAGTGAGTGTTTGCTGAATTGCACTTATTTTCTGTGGAGCTTCAAAGGTGCCACCTTTTTGGAGGACAATTTGAAAATATCTATTAGCATTGATATTAATTATATATCCATGGATGATGGATATATGGATATAATATATCTATTAATGTTATCTTTTGACCCAAGAGCTCCATTTTTTAAGAGTTTTTCCTGTAGAGACTCATTGCATATGAGTAAAAGTATATGAACAAATGCAGCCATTAAAAAAGAATGAAGGAGATTTATATGTACTGACATATAAGATATCCTGGTGACAAAATAAGTTTCAGAATTAGTATCTGTTGTATTATGTTTTCATAATAAAAAAATGAAAAGTGATAATATATCAGATGCAATGAGAAACATTTAGAAGATTATAGGACAAATTCTTAATAGAGATTATATCTGGGGAGATGGGACACAGAGAAACATTCATTTTTAAATTATATATAAAACTTTTATAACTATGATACATTATTTTTATAAGCATATATATGTAATATATGTTTTTGTGTGTGTGTATGTGTATACAAGTGTGTGTGAGATGGTTGATTCAACTTAAATGGATATACATACATACACCCACATATGTATATATACATATATATACTATATATATAGTATATATATATGTATATAAATTAAAAATAAAATAAAAGGGACAGGAAGGAGTGTCCCTATTTATTGTTCTTTTCAGCCTATAGCCTGACTTCTCTCGAGACAGTGCCTGATTCCCTTAGGCCCATCCTCTCCCAGCACCTGGCCCTCCCATCCCATCCCACTCCCAGTACCTGTGTCTTGGTTGATGCTAAAGGCTGCAAGGTCGGTGCCAGCCCGCAGGAAGTACTGGAGCTCCCCGTCCAAGCCACTATCCTCATCATGGGCAGCCACTGCCACCACTGAGGTTCCCGAGGGGCTGTTCTCCCGCACCTGGCCCTGGTACACAAAGGAGGCAAAGCGGGGAGGGTGGAGGTTCTCGTTCACATCCAGGACGATCACCTCCACGCGGCAGAGGCTCCTTCGGGCCAGGGTCCTCCCACTGTCACTGGCCCACAGGCTCAGGTTATAGCCAGCCCTCCTCTCAAAGTCCAGCTCTTTCTCCAGACTGAGTGCCCCCGTCATGAGATTCACGTGGAAGGTCCCATGGGCATCATCCAATAGGACATATCGTACTTCTCCCGCAGGGCCCAGGTCAGGATCAGAGGCATCTAGAAATGTTAGAATGGTCCCTGGCGGCAGATCCTCTGGGACCTTAAGCCTGCGAAGTTCTGTAATGCACTGGGGAGAGTTGTCATTGGCATCTTCCAATGTGACTATCAGGTCGGTGACAGAGAAGAGCTGGTGACCCTTCCTGGGCTGGTCCCTGGCCTCCACCTTGAGTATATATTGAGGTTCTGATTCCCGGTCCAGGGGTCCTGTGACAACCAGTTCCCCAGTGAGGGGATGGAGGGAGAACTTCTCTGTGGGGCTTAGCAGGGTGTAGCGAACCCTCCCATTGTCCTCCGAGTCAGCATCTTTTGCTTTCAGCTCTGCAACTGTGGTTCCCACTTCTGTGTCCTCTGAGATGGTTACCTGGTACCCACCAGGAGGAAATCTGGGTGCATTATCGTTCCAGTCTTCCACATTCACCGTCAGCAGCTTCCAGGAGGACTTCTGGGGAGTGCCCAGGTCACACACCGTTACGTTGAGGGTGTAGAACCTGGTGGCTTCATAGTCCAAGGGGGCAGCTACAGCAAGCAGCCCTGTTTCCAGCTCAATGTCAAAGCAGCCATCTTCGTTGCCATCTGCAATCACATAGACCAGTTTGCCGTTAAAGCCAGCATCAGGGTCGGTGGCTGCCAGGTGGGCCAGGGGCGTGTTGAGAGGAGCACGCTCGAGGACGTCAATGGACTGTGGGACGTGGTCCTCAAACTGAGGGGTATGATGATTGATCTGATATGCGCTTAAGGAAGTGAAATCCTCGTCAGTGGACTGCTGATTCTGAAGGCCAACAGAGTGCAGGATGGTCTTTGTGAAATGTGTCAATACCCCCGTTTTATCACACTTTACAGGGACCTCAGAATGAGGATCCTTCACTACAGTAACATTCAAAGTCATGGGCGAGGCATAGTTTTTCCCATCTGAGGCTGTAATTTTCAGGGAATAGTTGATGGGTTGACTAGTAGTATGGTTCCTAAAAGGGCGTTTGAGGGATATCACTCCAGAGAAGTGATTTAGATGAAAATAGTCTGGTTCGTTGCCTGACACAATCTCATATCTTAGGTTCTGAAGCTCATCCACATCTATAGCTGACACGGTCATTACTGATTTTCCTACTGGCCAGTCTTCATGGATAGACCCAGTGCAATTGACTTCCTCAAACATAGGCTTGTTGTCATTCAAGTTCTTGAGCCTAAGGGAAACAGACACTTCTTTTTCCTGGCGAAATGGGGATCCCCAATCTGATGCCCATACCTGGAAGGTGTAAATTCTGTTCATGAGCTCATAGTCCATGGGTTTGGAGGTGGAGATGATCCCCAGGTAAGGGTCGATAGAAAAGGGCACAGAGTTTGGGCGAGCGATGGAGTAGGTGACATATCCATTCTCTCCATGATCCTGGTCTGTGGCCGTAACAGTCAAAATGCTGGTGCCTGGAGGGATGTTCTCATCAAAGGTGCCATAGTAGGAGGACTTGCTGAACATGGGGGCATGATTGTTACAGTCCATGATGTCAATGACCACAGTGGTGGAGGCCAGGCCCAGTGAGGTTCTGATGTGTAGCTGGTACTGAGCTCGGTCATGGAAGTCCATGAGCTTCGTGGTGGTGATCAGCCCCGTGCGAGCATTCAGTTTAAACGCTGCACTCTCTGAGGATGGCTTTAGCACATACTTCAGGTTGGGGAAGGCGTGGGTTACTTTCACCATCACCACACGGCTACCAGGAGGGGAAAACTCACTAAGCTGCACTCTGTAAACAGCCTTCTCAAATTTGAGGGAAGCCAGTTTGGAAGGAGGTAGGTGAAAGCCCCTGATCTGGGAATAAGAAGAAGGTCTGCTCCCACCCCTGGCCCGCAGGCTGAGGTTGAATCCATGAGGGTGTTCCATCCAGTTGATGTCTCTGACGGAAACCAAACTGAACTCACTGCTCCAGGCGTAAGACTTGATGGCCTTGAAGTTCTTTCCAGGGTCACCACCAACAATTTCCAGCGAGTCCACGTCACCACCTGAGCTCTCTGCATCTACCACCACCGTGGCGTAGGTGGCATCGCCACTGCTCTCTGGTGTAGCCAAGACCACTGAGGCAATGGCCGGGAGCTTCCTGAGGGCAGGCTCCACATGGATGACCAGTGCTGCCAAGTTGCCAAATCCGTTGCCCTCTGAGATCTTCCGCATGCGGTCCACAGCCAGCACCTGCAGCTCATACTTCCCTCGCCAGGTGACGTTGAGCTTCCCAGCCAAGGTGACCACTCCGCTGGTGGGATGGATGGCAAACATCTCCGACCTTGTGTTAAAGGTGTAATAGAACTCGGCGTTCTGGCCCAGGTCGGCATCTGTCGCGCTCACCTTGCAGATGGGGCTCTTGAGGGGCATGTCCTCAGAGATGGTGACTCGGTATGAAGGCGGGGAGAAGAGGGGCTTCAGGTCATTCTGGTCCAGGATGTGGACCACCACGCGGGTCAGAGCTTCTAACTCCGAGGTCTTCTCCGTGGCTTGGATGATGAGGGTGTAGCTGTCTCGCACCTCCCTGTTCAGAAGGGCTGTGTTGCTACTCTTTGTCCTTATTCTCAGAAAGCAGAAGTTGCCTACCATGTACTCCTCTGTTTTAAACACGTTGGCCACATCTCCAGAGATAATCCGGTACCTCACTGCCCACTGGGGGTCTGTGAGATAGATGCCCATTTTCTCAGAGCTTTCCACATAGGTCTTGGGAGCAGAGTTTTCATAGATGGTCACATTATAAAGGGGGTGTGTGAAGCGCCAGGCTGAGGAGATGATCCCTTCTAGGGGTTTCTCACAAGTTGTACAATGAAGCAAGAAAATGGCAAACCCCAACAAGGCAATAATCATGATGGAAAACCTCCCGAAACCCTGGGCAGAAAAAGAAAGGGTACAAGTTAGCAAAGAAATGGTTCCTACTGCCGTGGTTCTTAACTGGGGTGGTTAAGATATTTGGCAATGTCTGAAGGTATTTTTGGCTACCCCAGCTTGTGTGCAGGAGGTGCTACTGGCATTTAGTAGATAGAGGACGGGGATGCTGCTAAACATCCTACAATGCACGGGACAGATCCCCACAGCAAAGTCATTAGGGCTGAGATTGCGAAACCTTGTGTTTGAAGAATAACAGACTAGTTTAAGTGCTTTCTGAAGGGCATCCGGCAGATACAACACTGTCCTTACCACTTTCCTCCTTTTCCCAAAACCTTCAATGTCTCCCCAGTGATGGTGAAATCATTCTGACCAGGTACCCAAGCTTAGCAGTCTGGCCCTAAGTACTTCTGACAAGACCCCTCCATCAGGGCTCAGCTCCAGTTGAACTGAGCTGTGTCTGCATACGTAGGGGCTGCAGAAAAGGAAAGGGACCACGATCACAGGCCCGGCATCAGGCTGCTAGGCTGTCAGGCCTGGCTCCACCACTTACTAACTGGGTGACTTTCTAGGCAGGCCATTTCACCTCTGTGAGACTCGGCTTCCTCTTCTGTAGAATAGGAATAAGGATATTAACTACCTCATTGGACTGTTGTGAAAATTAAGTGAAATAACAAAGGTAAATGACCTAGCATAGTGCCTGGCACATAGTAAGTTTTAATGTAATATTAGCTATTATTAGTCATAGGAATCTAAGTTTCATAAAGCGAAGGGACCTGCCCAGGGCCTTACAGCTAGATAGAAACGAAGCAAGAATTAGACCTGGAGCTCCTTGCATCACAGGCCAGGGCTGCTACCCCATCCCAGGCTTACCTCCACCTATCCCACCACAAGTCCCTTTGGACAGAGCCTGATTCTGACTCATCTTGTAACCCTGAACAGAGAAAACCCCTCCCTTACTGGAATGTCAGAGCTGAAATGGACCTGAGAGATGATGGAGCTCAGATCCCCCTTCTCATGCATAGATAGGGAAATAGAGCCCCAGGTGGGGGAGGGGTCTTGCCCCAAGTCCCAAGGTGGGTGGCCAGGTAGGAACCAACCCCTGGAGATTGTTGAACTAACCGTGAGTGAACGCTTCACCCTCTCCCTTGCCGCTTCCCGAATGCCTCATCCCTGAACTCCAGCCTGGGTCAAAATGTGAGACTCATCAGAGCCGAGGATGGGGAGGAGGACCGGGTAGGGCAGAGTTCGGTTGCCAAACCGGGTCTTCTAGAAGCAATGTGTGAGGCTGCGTACACCAGGCTGGTGGCCGGCCTGCCCTTGGGAGTCTTGACTCCGTGGAGTTCATGGCTACCAGCCAGATGTGCCGAGCATTCTTGGAGGAAACAGGCAAAACTTGTTTTTCCAGTTGCCTTGGTCTTCAAAGGCAAGGAAGAGTTAAACTTCCAGGCAAGGGGGAAAGGGAGAGGCTTGGATCCTTGTCTTTCCAGAGTCCTGAGAGAACCAAATGCAGGTTCTTTAAGACCTCGTGGGTTGCATCTCAACATGGGAAGGAGGGTGGAGGCAGAAATGGAAAAGCCAACCTAACTTGGCCTCTGAAAGCCTGTGACAGAAAAGAATTTGAATAGGCCTCCTCCTTCCAGCCTCCCTACCACCATCCCTCGCTTGAGATCCTGTTGGCGGCGCCCTAAACCCAGCACCCCAGAAGAGAGGGGGCAGGATGGAGGTAGATTCTATGCTTAGGGTCCTAAAGCCAGGGACAGAAAAAGATGCTGTCTACTCCCCACCCTTCCTGCCCCCTTGCTGTCACCCCTTGCTTGCCACCACAGCCCATGAAGGACCCGGCCACAGGCAAAAGCCACACTCACCCATCCCTGACAATCCGCTGCAAGCACGAGGACACCCCTGAATCATTTGGACCCCACCCCTTCCCCCAGGATGGCATTGCTTTTGAAGTTGAAGACCCAGGGGGGAAATGAGTGCTTACCCCGGTCCCAGGTCCACACTCACTCCTTGGCCCGGCGAGCCCAGGGTGCGTGCAGCCTCCCAGCGCTGCCTGCCCTGATTTGGGGAAAGCTTCCTGTTCACCAGGTCAGCACCTGTGGAGGGCAGGTCCCAACAAGACACTCCGCTCAGCAGCTGCAGGGGCGCCTTGAGAGCCGGAGTCCTTAAGATGAGCTGTAGGGAAGGGAGCAGGGATGGGGTCTCCCTCGGGGGCAATAAGATGCCAAAGGGGGTGCACCCTTGTGTAGGGGTTTGGTGCCCATGGCTGTGTTCAAGCCGTGGGACCCACAGACCTGGTGAGTGGTTTGCTGGGGGAAGGGCCTGTGTCTGATATTTGTTTCTGGCACCACACCTGGGCAGGTGAACAGGCTTACAGGGTGCAGGGGCATATGGGCTCCCTGGGCTACCCTCCCACCTCATACCACCTAGGACCACTATTTTGAAACATCTTGTGAAAACATAGATCAGTTCTTATCACTTCCCTGCTTAAAATTTTCCAGTGGCTTCCCACAGCATTTAGATGAAAATCTGAACTTGTTATCATGGCCTGGAAGGCTCCCCACCATCTGGGCCCTGCCTGTATCTCCAGTGATACCTCCCACCACTCTCCCCATTGTTCACCAAGCTGCAGCCATAAGGGCCTTCTTTCTCCTCTACAAACGTACTAAACTGGGATCTGCCTCAGGGCCTTTGCACTTGCTGTTTCCCTCTATTTAAGATTCTCCCATGGCTAGCTTCTTGTTATTATCCAGTTCTCACCTCTGATGTCACTGCCTAACCCCCAGTTTGATGTAGCCTCCTTCCTAAAGCCCTTCTTTATCACATCACCCCATTTTCTCCATGGCACTTGTCACCTCCCAATATGTTCTTATTTATTTGTTTACTGTCTCCTGCCCTAGATGCTAGGCTCCATGAAGACAGGAGCTTTTTGATCTTATTCATGCACGAATTCCCAGTGCCTAGATGAGTGCCTGGTACATAACAGAGCTCAATAAATACTAATTGAAAAATGAAAGGATCTGGACTTAGGGAAAGCAATGACAAAGTGAAAGCTGAAAGAACCTTTAGCGATCATTCCTTCCTTTTTGATGCTGGAAAATAAAGTCCCCAAAAAAGAAAGGGACTTGCCCAAAGTCACAGGGTGAGAACCAGAGCCAGGTTCTTTCCTCCCAACCATGCTGCCAGAAAGAGAAACTGTGTTCACCTGTAAATCCAACTGTTTGGGTTCGAGCCCAACTCCACCACTTGCTAACTGTATAACCTTGGGGAATTTAACCTCTCTGAACCTCAGTTTCCTCATCTGTAAGATGGGGCTATTAACAGTACTTCTTTCCTGGGGTTTTATGAAGATGAAATACGATCGTGTACATTAATATGCTTAGCATTGGTGCCTGGCCCATAGAAAAGCACTCAATAAATATTAGTCTCAAAGCCAACGCAGAATCAAAGCCTGAGATTGGGGTGAGGGTGAGGTAGACTGAACCTCCTGGAGAAGGCCCAGCTTGCGCCCCAGTGGAGCAGGAATCCGCTGGTCCCTGGTCAAGTCTAAGCTTGCTGGCCCAGCCGCAGGCTCTGCTGGGAAGCTGCGAGCAGGCGCTTGTCTGGGGTGGGGCCTCATGCTCTTGGCTCCCCAGACTCAGAGAGAAATCTGCATGTGGGTGAATGTGCACATTTGCAAGAAAGCACACACACACACACACGCACACACACACACTTAGGAGGCAATTTTGAATAATTGTGTGTGGGTACGCTAATTGTGTGCGCCTGCTTGGCAGAATGCATGCTGTGTGAATAAATAAACTGGTAGCTGTGGGGCTTGTGTGTACACGGGTGTGAGCAAGTGCAGGTGTGGGGTTTCGTGAATGGACCCTTTTAGGACATATGTGTGAATCAAACTCTGTCTCCATGTAACTCCCAACCCCATTTCATGCATGGGGAAGGCAGCAGAAGGTGGTTCACAGGACAAAGCTTCTGGCTGTGTGACTTTGGGCAAGTGGCTTACCTTCTCTGATTCTAAGTTTCCTGACTTCATAATACCATTTTGAGAATGAAATGAGTTAATGTACATAAATGCTGAACGTGACGTGTGACACAATTTTTGAAAAATATTACGAAGTACTATTACTTTTCAGCAGCCAGCTCAGACTATTGATTGTTGAGTTTGTGGGTAATGAAAACTCTCAGATGTCTTTTCACATCATCCCCAATCAGTTCTTGTGCAGGCTGATCTTCTGCAACTAAATGACGTAGGATTTTAATGAGACTGTGATTTCATTTCTCCCTGTGTTTCACTCACTGCCCCAGCATCCCAGAATCTTAATTCTAACGTTCAGAAACTTGGTGGTTGTAACATCTATGTCTTTATCCGAGTCATTGATAAAAGTCTGAACACAACTGGCAGGATAAGTGCTCTGAGATCCATCCTCATTTTCTTGGTTAGTGATCTCAAGTGCAATTCTGGAACGACTCATCTCATAACGTGGAGAGCTCCCCGTCACTGGGGGAATCCAAGCAGTGGCCACCCAAGAAGGATATGCTACTCTAGCGGGATAGGTGCCCTTGGGGGAAACAAGGAGAGCTCTAAAGCCCTTTCCATCTTATACTGGTAGGTTCTTCGGCTTGTGCAGGCCTATGGGATTGCCTCTGGCTGTGGATCAGGAAAATCATTCGCGATGCCTATTCAGTGGTCAGTGTAGTAAGCTGACCTGGCTCTCAGGAGACCTAGGTCTAAAGTCACTTATTCCCGTGACTGGTCAAATCAGTCTCCTAAGCCCTCTGGACCTCCTTCTTCATCTGTAAATGATGTGTGTATGTTGGGGGAAGGGGCGGGAATGGATCTGTGATTTCAGACCCCTCTGTTGCTTTCAGGGGCAGAATCTCTTTTTTCCTGATGAAATTGTACTTGGAAACACAGCCTCTAAACAGATAAAAGCAGAGCCGCACTATTGAAGCAGGGCTCGAGGCCTAGGACCCTGCCCCCAGGTTTGTCCCTCACTCCCTTGGGAAGCACAGGATTGAAAAACTGGACTAAGAGCCCCTCCAGATCTGATAAGTGGGGGCTCTGCTATGCTAACATCCTGTGTCCTGCCTACATGTTCTAAGCGGTGTGGTTGGGTGCTCTGTGATTCTAATGCTCTGTGACCTGTATCCGTAATGGTCCATGAGCAGTGGCTCAGGCATTTTAGTTCTAGGAGCCTGTGACACTGTTGGTAATTCTATCCCTTCCACGGGGAAGCAGATGTACTTGAAGGAATTCAAAGCCAAATCAAACTTCCGCTAAAGAAGCTCCTACCAAATTTGTTCAAAATGCCAGGCTTTGTTTCTTTCTTTCTTTTTTTTTTTAATTTATTTTTGGCTGTGTTGGGTCTTCATTGCACCCGCGGGCTTTCTCTAGTTGCGGCGAGCAGGGGCTACTCTTCGTTGCGGTGCACGGGCTTCTCATCGCAGTGGCTTTTCTTGTTGCGGAGCACGGGCTCTAGGCACGCAGTCTTCAGTAGTTGCAGCATGCGGGCTCAGTAGCTGTGGCACACGGGCTTAGTTGCTCCACGGCATATGGATCTTCCTGGACCAGGGATTGAACCCATGTCCCCTGCATCGGCAGGTGGATTCTTAACCACTGTGCCACCAGGGAAGTCCCCAGGCTTTGTTTCTGACGATGAAATTCCTCCCATCACCCAGGCACAGATCAGCAATGACATTCTCCCTCATGGCCCAGCAGCTTCCCTTTTCTTAGGCATGACACAGACATTAACTAATAGCCACAGCATACTCCTAGGAAACGCATCTGTCCTTTTACTCCCATTTCTCAGGTAAGACAAACTGAGGTTTGCCTGGCACACCCAAGGCCACCCAGAAGGGGGCGGCTGTACTGATAACAGAGAGCCGGATTTCCTGAAGCTGGGTGCTCTGGATTTCCTAGACTGAGGGGAGAAGCAAAGAGGGAAGATATTTTTCAAAGTTTGGAGAGTCTTTCCTGAAAGAAGGAGTCACTGGATTCATCCCTCTGGATTGGAGAATGTCCATACTCTCCCCCCAAAATCTGAATGTGAATTTACAAAGGATTTGGGTGCCCTCAGCATTTATTTTCTGACCTCCCACCCCCATCCCCCATCTCTGTCCCAGGCATCCAGTGTTAGGGCTGGCTCCTATGGCTCTCAAGAAAGAATCGTAAATATATTCTGTTTATGACAAAGGCTGGGAAGTGGGGGGAGGGTGGGACCGGGGAGCAGGAATTAGGAGGGGTTGTGCCTTTGAGCCAGATTAAAACTGTAAGTGAAAGAATGTTGACATTCCAGGTACCTGCTTGTTAGGAAGTCTTTAGCTACTGAAATAATTTTTCTACTTAGTCTTTGGGAGCCATGGAAAGTTTCAGAGAAGAGGCAGGACCAGAGCAGAACTATATGCTAGGAAGAGTAATCTAACATCAGATCAAAAGGGGAATTTTCACATTCAAGATTCCCACTCTAGTGTGGACTGGGCTTGAACACCACCAGCTCTATTGGTTTAAGCCAACTGGAATTCAGGAATTGGTAGGAGGGACTGATTTACTTCTAAGAAACTTGGATGAACACTTGAGTCATGTGCTAGTTTGTAGGCAGCCGCTGCTGGGTCCTCGTGTAACGTAAACAAATCAAAGAACTGGGTACGAGCAGGAAAAGGACCAGAGGCTTGAGCCCTGGATGGGCCATGTGACCTTGGGAAGGCCACAGAACTTCTTCTGAGCCTCAATTTACCTGTCTGTAAAATGGAGATAATAATAGCTGCTTCTACCTACTTCCCAGGGCTGGAGGAAAGACAGATAATACGGTAGGAGAAAGCATAGGGAGGAAAGACGCAGAGTAATACCTTATTAGGACCAATAATGGCTTGGTAAAAGGCAGCTGGAACCACCAGCGGACTGAGAGGCAGTCTCAGGAGAGCTGCTTGTAAAAGCAAGGCCTACCCGAGACTGGAATTAAGGGGAAGAGAAACGACTGAAAAGGAAGTTCTCGCCTAGCGCATGGGTGAAAGGGAGGTGGGACTTGGGGTCCCCTTTTTTATCAGTATTCTGGTTATTATTATTGATGACAAAAATTATACTGTCTTACATCTGGATGGTAATCTGTATGTTTTCAAAACACATCTGCATGCATTTTCTCACTTGGTCTTTGGGGAGAAGACCCATTATTGGGTAGAATTAATAGTAAGA
This sequence comes from Delphinapterus leucas, assembly GCF_059928025.1. Lineage (NCBI taxonomy): Eukaryota > Metazoa > Chordata > Mammalia > Artiodactyla > Monodontidae > Delphinapterus > Delphinapterus leucas. The sequence continues at coordinate 128,877,882 of NC_143131.1, forward strand.
AAGTGGTCTCTAGAGTCGGATACACCTGCTTTCAAATCCTACTCAACAGCGGTGTGACCTTGGGCAGTTATTTAACCTCTCTGGTCCCAGAAAAAGGGGAAATGAGAGTAGCAGCTATCTCATGGAACTGCTGAGAAGGCTGCAAGGGTCAATGCATGGTACATTCCCAGCACAGGAAACACTCAGTGCCAGCTATTGTATCAACCTCATCCTTATTGTGGCACTTATTATCACTCTCATTTTGTAAATGAGAAACTGAAGCTCAGATAATTGGAAGGCTCTTGCCTGGGTTTACCCATCTAGTAGGTGGTGGATTCAAGTACTGACCCAGAACAGGAATCCATATTCCAAGAAGAGAGACTCAGAGGGGGCTGGAGTGGCTGGGGCTGATTCTCTAGAGCAGCACTCTCCATCAGAACTTTCTACAGTGATGGAAATGTTCTATGTCTGAGCTGTCCAGTGTGGGAGCCATTAGCCCATATATTCATCTTTATACCAATGTTGTCCTTAAATATAATTTCTAATTTTTTTCATGGAGGAAGGGGCCCACAAAAGCTAAAGTGACTAGGGCCCTTGAAAGTCAGAATGTGACCCTGGGGAGATAGACATTTGAAGGAAACACAGGGCTTCCAGGCACCTGGGCTTTAAGGAAAAAAAGAGACAAAGTGGGAGATGATGAGAAAGTGTTTTGTTATTGGACTTCCTCTGCCAAAGTCATTTATTCAGTCGCTCACTCAATACTTCCTTTTTGAGGGCCTACCCTGTGAGGGCATTCTAGAACAGAGAATAGGACAGGTGAGGTCCCTGCTCTTGTGGGGATTGGATTCTAGTGGCAGAGAGAGGGCGATGATAAATTTAAAAATATACACTATCATCGGGTGATGAAAAGTGATATGAAGGAAAATCATGCAAGGCAAGGTTAGAGAGTGATGGAGGGGGCGCTGTTTTTAAAAGGGTGGTCAGGGAAATCCTACGTGACAAGGTGACATTTGAGCAGAGGGAGGGCCACAAAGCCATCTTGAGAAAGAGTTCCAGGCAGAAGAAACAGGCAGTGCAAAGGCCCTGGGGCAGGAGCAAGGAGACCGCAGACAGACTAGAGGGAGCAAAGAGAGAGGGGTACCTGCAAGATCAGGGAGGTGGCCCAGGGCAATTCAGCCCAAAGAAAAGACCTGTAGTGAGGTGGGATCCCATCACAGGATTTACATGATGGTTCTGTAAGGAGCAGAAGGAGGGAGGGTCGTGCTGTTGGACATAAAATCTTAGAGCCCTTCAAGACCATCCCCTGTGGCCAAGGGGTGGTGTGCAAGCTGTCCAGCTGCAATTAGTTTTGTTGGGCCTATAATACATTGTTTTGTTGTTTGATGGTTTTCTACTTAATTACTTAACATATAAACATTGGGAAGCTTCACCCAAAAATCTAGATTCCAACTTCTGTTTACCAAAGTGGAGGGCACTGTCTGTGTCCACCCATGGCATGGTTGGCTGGAGTTGAGTGGTGGCTGCCCCCTTTAGATGGGGCCTGGGCTCTCTAATCCCACCTCCCCAAGCTCTCCCGGATGTGGAGGCCATTTCAGCTACCGTTTATCTCCAAGGTAGTTTTCTAATAGAAGAGACACATATCTGTACCTACACCTCTTTCCAAACTGTGAAGAAAATACAATCCAGGATGGCCTCCTGTTCACACACTGGGCCTGCTTCAGCCCTGAGGCTCCTGCCAGCTGTAGACATTTGAGTTTGGAGCCCCTGACACTCACTGAGCCCCAGAGAGAGCAAGGGATCTCTTCGTCTTGGGGTTGCCTTATATGGGTCCATGAGCTTTGCATCTGGAGCTGTAAACTCCCTAAATCAGAGGGCATCCCAGGATCAGAGGGCTTGGACGGAGGGCGAATCCTGCCCCACTTCTTCCAGGGCTCTCTGTCCAGAGAGGTTTGTAAGAGCAAAACCAGCTCTAGTTCAGCAGGGCATTGAACCTATTTATCATTTAGAAGCTCTGGAAACAAAGCAAGAGGAACAGAGCACCTCCTCTAAGTTCTGCGTTTGTGCCTTGGGATCCATCAGGGCACAGTGTGAACTCAGCCCTATGGGAAGGCCAGGGGGAACCCTGGAGTCTCTCCTCCTGGTGGGGCAGCCTCTGGCCAGGCAGGGACCAGGAGGCCTCCTGTATGGGAGGAGGCTGCCCGGAAGGCCTGGGTTTGGGGGTGGCTCTCTGCAAGCCTGGAAGGTTGTGTTCTGAAGTCAAGAGATAGACTCCCCCCGGAGGACCGGAATGCTCCTTTCAGAGGGCAGAACAGATTGCAGAGGCCAGAATGTCCCTGCTGCGTGGACTTCATCCGGCGGGGTCCTTCCTCTTCTGCGTTCCTTGAAACTCTTTGATCCAATGAAATCCTGTGTCTTTCCAGGAACTATGAATGAGTTTTCAGACATCTAGACATCAAGTTCCAACAGGATGACTTGGATCTCTGAGCCTCTGTTTTCCTCATCTTTAAAAGAGAGATACTAACTGAACCCACCTCAGATAGTTCTGAAGGTTCGACTAGATGATTCATATCAAGCAGTTAACACAGTGCATGATACCTAGCAACCGCTAAATAAATATTGGCTGTTACTTAAAAACGATCGTTATCATTATGGAAACTGGACTGAAACCCAGCTGCTGCCCTGAGCCCCGTGCCCATTCATTCCCACCTTCACCTTCTGAGGCATCCCTGTGAAGTTCCCAAGTCTCCCTAGGGCACAGTTTACAAACTGCTAGGAGTCTAATCTCCATTTTCTAGAGATTGGAAAACTATGCCCCAAGAAGGGAAGTCCCATAGTGCCATGTACTAAGTCACATCACACGTTGGTGGCGCACCTGGAACCAGAACCCGGTCTCCCCATCCTGGGCGCTTTGCACTGGCCAAGAGGCTCCCTGCAACCCGGCTCCTCTCCCAACCTGGGGCTCCTCAGGAACCCACACAGGCAGGGTCTCCTACCCAGGAGAGTGCAGGGGAAGGAGCCAGCCTTCGGGGTCAGACCTGCCCCCCCATCCTGCCTGTGCTTTCGTCTGGGGGCCTGGCTTCCTCTCTCCGAGCCTCCGTTTCCCCATTTGTGAAATGGGGCTGGCAGTGGTTACCTACTTGGAGGATTCAATGAGCTTATGCATGCAAAGCATTTAGCACTCCTTTGGTGCCGAGGGGCCTTGGTAATATATCAGAGGGCCCGGGAGGGGATCAAGCCGGAGGCCCCTGAGCAAACGCCCTCATTTCATGGGGCCTCCACTTGTCCATCTGGGAACTGGGACTAGTCCCTGCTCTCCTGCCTTCCTGGGTAACCCTCCACTGAGCTGTTGTCAAATGATGCTCTGAAGAAGGTGACATTTGGGGAATAGGAAATGTTTACAGAGGCACAGGCCCTGGTCATAGCTGATGTTTACTGAACATTTACTATGCGCCAGGCCCTGTGGTATGTGCTTGGCAGGCATTATCACTTTTAAGCTGGTTTACAGCAACCCTGTAATTATCTTCATTTTGCAGAAGGGATAAATGAGACTCAGAGAGGTTACCTAAGCTCCAAGTTCACACAGCTAGTTTGCGGCCAAAGCAGGATTAAAACTCAGATAACCTGGGTGTCTAACAGTTCCCTGGGCTGCCCCACGCCGGTGCCCACAGCCTGGAAAGAGCTCTTGGGAGGGGGAGAGTTTTATGATCCTTTCCCCACACCAGGGATCATATAGCCGTATGTCCTCTCCCACCAGCAAACACAGATTCTCAGCAAAGCCTTCATCCCCAGTTCCATCATTTTCCCTCTGGCTGAACCCAGCCCAGCAGTGCTGTCTGTCTGTCCAAGTCCAATCCTCTCTGAGCAGAACAGCTTAGGACAAAGCTGGCAAGTAGGTAGGCCTTGCTTGGCAGGTGAGGAGCTGGTTCTAGCAGTGGGGCAAGACAGGCAGCTCCCTCCGCTGTTGGCGGTCCTGCTGTGGAGCTGGCTGAACCTGAACTGTAGGGCCAGAGGCAAGAGAGGGGTTAGGGATGATTTGGGAGCATCAAGGTGCATACTAATGAGATGCAAATGAACCTCTGCGGGGACTCCAGCTCAAGCCCAGAGTCCCACATTCAAGCCCCCTGGGCTGTGTCCACACCGGTTCCTCTTACCCATGGTAACTCTGTGCTCCACCCAGCCACTGGTGGACACGGAACTCAGCAGAACTGCTGGGCCTGCTGTGCTCTCATCAGACAGGGCTGGCCATTGAATTGAACCAGGGGCTACATCTTGGGAATTCCCGAAGCGGGTGGGTGTAGGGGTTACAAATACATAGTCCAAGCTCCACCCCAAATCTACTGAATCAAAATCCTTAGGGGTGGGGCTCAGGAATAGATGTTTAACAAGCTCCCGGGGTGACTGGTGTTTGGGATCCACTGAAGGTGGTAATCGCTTTCTTTAGGATCCTGTGTCCTACCATGCCTTGTTGCAAAGTTGATATTGCATATGTGGCCTTCTCGTGGCCCTGGTGGAGAGAGGCGGGTGGGGAAGTTAGGAAAAGACTGAAATCTCCATGACTCTTTTAGGCTAGACAAGTGCTTCTCAAATGTCAGTGTGTTAAAAATCACAGCCTCATTCTTAAGAAGTTTGATTTCATAAGGCTGTGGTAGAACTCGGAGGGCATGTTTTCTCCTGTAGATGGGGAACACTGGCTCCCGGGCAAAGCAGCCACAAGGTTATCTCTAAAGTCAAACAGAAGAGCAGATAGGAGAGGGAAACAACAGATCTGATTCCTGCCTGGAAGTCCCTGAGTCTGCAAATGTCTCCACTCATTAGCATGTCAAACCCCAGAGACAACTGTTTACCTTCTTGCGGACAGGTCTGTCCCAGATAGAGACACAATGTTGTGAACATTGTGAACAATGTTCGCCTTGCAATGAATAGAACTGAACTGAAAATCAAAGGGTTCCAGCCACACACACATACCTCAAGGGCCCAATAATTCCACTCTTAGGCATTTACACAGCGGAAGTGTGTACATATGTTCATGAAAGATTCACACGAGAATGTTCAGAGCAGCACTGTTTATAATAGCCCTCTGTTGGAAATAGCCTGAATGTCCATCAAGAGCAGATGGCTAAGTAAATTGTGGCTTGGTCATATAGTGGAATACTATACATCAAAGAAAATGAAAGTATTGCTCTAGGCAACAACAGAGATGAATCCCCCTCACATAATGTGGGGTGAAAACTGCTATATACAAAAGAGTACATACTGTGCTATTCCAACTATATAAAACTTTAAAACAGGCAAAACTCATCTATGGATTACATTAGGATAAAGTTACCCTTGGGCAGGGGAAGAGGGGTGGTTAGTAACTGGAAGGGGCACAAAGAAGGTTTCTGGAATGGTGGTAAAGTTCTGTTTCTTTATCTGGGAGCTGGTCAGTTTCTGGAAAGTTCATTGAGCCTGCACACTTAGGATTTGTGCATTTTTCTGTATGCATATTATACTTAATTTAAAAGTTTTCTAAAAGTACTAGTAAAGGACTTCAAAGAAGACTTTCAATAAAAGGAAAAGGATTTAAATAATAAAAGGGAACTCCAGGTGACTTCTGACTGTGGCAAATTGCATGGGATTTCATGGCTATGGGATCGTGGACTCTTCCTGTCCCAGGAACCAGAAAGGAGACAATTCTCAGAACCCAAGAGCTCGGGCGTCATGCCAGGTCCTACGACGGCTGTGGAAAACCGATGCCTCAGCAGTTCCTGTCCCCACCCCCCCATGGCCCGCCCTCCCCAGAACCGCAAGGACAATGGCAGCCCATTTTGCACTGGATTCCCACGTTCAGCTGAGTTCGCATTCATTGGGGCTTGCTTCATGCAGCATTTTTCCGTCCTCAGAGCAGTTTTCTGGCCCATTTTCTTTTTTGATCCCCTCAAAGACCCTAAATGTAGAGCAAGAAGTATTTCCACTTTATAGATGGGAAAGTTGAGGCCCCGAGATGGGGGTCAAAAGGCTTGTCCAAAGCTAGCAAGGGCTAGCAAGCGGCCCAGCCAGGACTCAAACACAAGGCTTCAGATACCAAATCCAACACTCCCTTGGCTACACCGCAGATGGTCTCTTCCCAGTAATAGCAATGCTGATTATAGCACCTATCAGTTAGTGAGCACTTTCCCTGGGGATGTCTCAGGGCCTTCAATAACCCAAGGAGGTAGGTACTATCATATCATTTCCATTTTAACAAATGAAAAAACTGAAAAGTCAGAAAGTCCAAGTGCCTTGTCCGAGGTCAATGCCTAGTAAGTGTGGAGCATGGATTGGAAGAAATGGTCAGATCTGAGTTGAGTCAAAGGTCTGAACCACTAGTCCAGTGGTTCCCAAACCCAGTTGGACCTCACCTGGAGTTTCCTTAGAGCTTGTAAAAATACACATTCCCTGGCTCCACCGCCAGACCACACATTCCAATGATGTCGACTCAGGATGGGGCTGAGAAAGCTGTATTTTTAAAAACAGCCCTAGGCATTTGGGATGCTCAGCTCTAAACTAGGCTGCCACTGAAATAAGACAGTAAAAGCAAGATAATTTAAAGGTAAAGCTTAACTCAGCAACTTCCAGATTAACACACTGAATCTCTCTAATAATTAGAGTCCTCCTAACAATGGTACACAACCCCTCCAGAAGGTATTTGAGAACAGCCCGACTGGCTGGATAATAGCTATGCTTAGGGTGGGGGGCAGTGACTGACAAGGGGCATCTGGAGGTTGTGTGAAGGGCACTGGTGCTGGTGATGTCTGCTTTTCGCTCTGGTTCCTGGTTTGCCACCGTTGGCGTTCACTTTGTAAAAATTCATCAAGCTATAACTTACAGTTGATACGCCCTCTTTCTGAATGTTTACAAAAAGGAAAAAACAAAAGTCAGGCCAACCATCTGTCAGAGACACCGTGTAAAGAGCAATCTTTACACAGAGTAGAGATTTATACAAGAAATCCAATAGAGTTCTTCTAATTACATGCTTCCAAGAGCTTGAGATTCTAGGATTCGAATTTTCCAAGATGCTGTGATTCTCTGAGTCCATTCCCAAGACTTCAGGAAGCCCCCAAATCTGTAATAGTAGCTAACATTTAGTGAGCTCTTGGCATGTGCTGACTGCTGTGCTAAGAGCTTAAGAGCTTCGTATGGATCCATTCACAGAAGCTCTGTGAGGTATTGATAGATAACATTATCCAGCCCACAACCCTCAGAGAGGTGAAATGATGTGCCCAAGCTCACAGAGCTGGAAAGCGGCAAAGCCAGGACCAGATCTCCAGCACCCTGGCTCCAGAGCTGGTGTGCCCAACCGTGGTGCCATACTGGTATCAAGGTCTGCCGCTTCCCAAGGCTAAGTGTCTAAGCATCTCAGTGATGCATTTTGTGCCGTCTAGCCTTGCATTTGCTGGGAGGACCCAGAGGGAAGGGGATGCTGCCGGGACAGACAGCAGCTCTGACCTGGGACACGTGAGCACATGTGGGCCAACAGGCACATACATGCTGACGTTACCCCACAGCTGGCATGTACAATCCTGCTCAGCTGGCACCGAGGCCAACTGCTGTGGGTACTGGAGCTGAACGGGAACTTGGAACTGGAGAGTTCTCTGTTGTGGGCTCCCTGCCCTCAGCCAGAAGATGGGCAGCTGCCATTTACCTGCCATTCCAGGTCACCTTGCAGTGACCCACAAGTCTCAGGAATGGAGAAAGGCGGGCAGGGAAGGTATTTGTCTCTTCTGCAGGCTCCTAACTGGAAAATGCTTACGGCATCACCTCATTCAGGAGGTAGTTTGTCAATCAGTGGGTAGTGGTGGACAGTCGGGCACTGTGATTGGCCAAGGGGGAGACAACAAGATATCATCACCTTCTGCTCTGACCCCTCCTTAAATTCTGGCTCCACCAAGACACTCTTTGAATTAAACTTCTTTAACGTGGTCCTCCAATATTTACAAAACAAAAACCATGCCCCTATGATGATTCCCTGAAATCCTAACGTTTTAAAGACGTATATTGAAATATTTTCAGATGCAAATATGAGATTTGTTTCAAAATAATCTGATCTGGGAAGAGTTGGTGGAGGTATAGGGGAAACGTAATTATTGAAGCTGAGTGATTTTTTTTTAATACTCTTCTGCTTCCTTTTGGTATTTCTATAATTTCTCATTAATAAAAAATTATACATAAATTATATATATATCTATTTTTTAAAAGTCATACTCCTTGGCCTGGCACACATGGCCTTCAGTGACCTGACCCCATCCTGCCTTTCAGGGCACATCTCCAAATGTTCCCCACCCAGCTGATAGTTTTCTGCACACACATGCCATTTTCTTTTAACTGCTATGCTTTTGCGTATGCTACTTTTTCTTTCTGAATTGCCTTTCCCACTTTTCTTTCCTTTTTTAAGCCTCGTTCAGTCTTCAAAACTGATGTTCAGTCTCAGATTCTCCTAGAAGCCTTCCTCCACCAACTTCATAACTGGGCTATCTATGTATGGCTCCTCGGGCCCCACTGCTAGCCCCAGTTTGCCTCCATTTTACCACCTACCTCGGGGTATTGAACCACCCACTTAGCTGCCTTTACCAGCTGTGAGTTTCTGGGGGCCTGACACATCGTAAGTGCTAAGTGTCTATTGAACTAAGATCTGTTGAGAAAACAGAAGCTGTGCAACTGAAAGGAAGCGGCTTAGCTTTTCTGAGTCTCTACTCACATCCACACTGAAAACAACAAGAACAGCAACAAAAAGAAGTGGTAGAGAATCATGATTGCGGGCCTGCAGGGAGGTTGTGCAGAGTAGAAGAGAAGGTATATGTGACACAGTCTAACCTGGTGACAGGCACATCGAGGGGCTCAGTACATCAGAGGTCTCTTTTCAACCTTTAAATCCCATGTTCAGGGCTGCACATTGACCCAGGACACCACTGCAGACTGGCTACTGACTTTAGGCAAATAATTCCAAATCTATGATTCCATCTGTAAAATGGAACCAGTAATTCTTGAAGGGAGACTTCAGGGAACTCCTGAGCACCTTCCACTTGTACAGTTGCAGATTCTTGCTGACTCTCTGGCAATAGTGAGGGAATGGTGTGCAGGTGTGTGTGTGTGTGTGTGTGTGTGTGTGTGTGTGTGTGTTGGTAGGTGTTGGGGGAGGGGTCTGATTGATGAGGTCTATGTCCCCTGTCCCCTGAAAGGCATCTTACAGTTTAGGGATCAATCTTGTTGTTGATCCCAAATTGCCTCCAGGGGGTATGGGGGCCATTCATTGGCCTCTGAGGCTGACCACCCACACAGGGAGCAGGACTCTGTCCTGAGCTGGGCGAGGCAAAGACAGGAAAAGGAAGGTGAAAAGATCTGCCTTGTGGCCCTGCTTTCCCCACTCACTTGCTGTGTGACCGCAGCCAAGTTATCAGCCTTCTCTAAGTAGACCTCCGTGTCTCTACCTGTCTGATTCAATGATCTCTAGCGACCCTTCCACTCTTATCTATGATGGGGTTGGACTAATGCTTAGTTCCTCTGAGCGACAGTTCTCATCTGTGAATTAGAAGTGAAGCTTCATTCATTCTCTCAACATATATGCAGTGAGTTTCTTTTACGTGCCAGGTGCTGTGCTAGACACGGGCTCCAGAGCAGAGAGCAGCACTTAGTAGGAGAGACCATATCAAACAAAATATACGCAAATAACTAATAATTACAATTGTGATCTGTCTTAGGAAGGAACACTTCAGGGTGCCGTGAGATGATCTCCACCCCAGGGGAAGTGGAGAAGAGGCACATAATCGATGACTGTGACCAGCATAAACAAGGCCCTGGCACTACATGCATTATCTCATTTAATTTTCACATCAATCTCTGAGAAAGGAACTATCATTCACCCCATTTTTTCAAATGAGGAGACTGAGGTTTAAAGGAATTGAGGCCCAGGTCATACAACCGATAGTATGCAGGATTTGGACCCACACTCTTCATTTTAAACCTGTCTGGAAACCCCTATTGTAAATGTAAGCATTTAGTTCCATTAGTCATAGGAACAGCAACACTGAGCTTCTGAGTTAGCTCAGCTTGTGCTGGGGACCCAGGAAGCACGGGAAGCTTTCAGGGGCTCAGCGCACACATTACTGAAGGAACCCAAAAGCCAGGGCGCATCCGGCAGGTACAGGAAGGTCCCCACCTATGCCACCCCATCGTCCCTAGCACACACTAGTTTCCACTAAGGCTGCCCCACGTTCTCGCGTACTTGGCGAGAACAAGAAGGAAAACCGCCAGGCCGAGGTGAGTTCATTGATACTCAGGGAAGAGTGTGCAGGTAGCAGAGGGTGGTGGCCCAGCTCACAGAGGCCTGGGGCAGGGGGGCCTGGCAGCCCCTCCCAGTGGAAAGCACAGGCACAGCTGACATGTAGGGGCTGAAGAGTGTCAGTGTCTTTCTGGGTCTGGTTCTCTGAGTCCTTAAGGAGACCACTAAGGGTCATGGAAACAGGGGAGTTCTAGGGAAACCTTGACTCCCTCCAGTTCCTCCCCACTTTACAGATGAGGAAACTGAGACCCAGGGAGCTTGTGGCTGACGGGGCCTCACTGTTTCGCTCCACCACCCTGGCCAACTCATGGACTCAGCCCCTTCCTGCCAGAAGTGTAACCTGTGCTCCGTGGAGAGCCCTGGGGCGAACCCGATCTTGCCTCTTCCTGCACCAGGGTGTTGAGTTCCGCAGCTTCCTCACCTGCAAAATGCAATCATTCCTGCTCTGCCTACCCAGCAGCCTTGTTGGGGTCAATCGATTAAGAATGGATCTTACAGGGAACTGTATTCGGTGCTCTGTAATGACCTATATGGGAACGAAGTCTAGAAGAGAGTGGATATATGTATATGTATGGCTGATTCACTTTGCTGTACAGCAGAAACTAACACAACATTGTAAATCAACTATACTCCAATAAAAAAATTAATTAAAAAAAAAGAACAGATCTTAACAATAATCCAACCACCATTATTGAAAATGTAGGGAAATAGGTAGGCCCAGAGCAGTATGAAACTCTTTCAGGCCACGCCGCCTTTGAGTTACAGGGACGTGAATAATGAAATTCTCTTTTCCCCCTGCCTGCTTTGAAAACCCAACATTTTCAAATAACCGTGTATACTCAGCCCCATCCCTAAACACAGGAAGCATCCAATGGGTATCAGCTGTAATAAAAACTGTTAGTTGGTTCTGCATGGAGGGCACTGCTCACCTGCCCGGGCTCAGCACCCGCACCTTAAAAGGAGCTGAAGGATTGGAAATGCTGCGTTCTGAGCCTGCTTCTCTACCTCCCTGCTCTCCTGAGCCCAGGCCTTGCCTCTGAGTGCTGTGCACCTGGGGACAGAGGCAGACTTTCTGAGCCCTTAGCCAACCTCAGCATGGCCTGCTGCTTCCCACACTGGGGCCAATAGCACCCGCGCCCACCCCCCCAAGTGGAGGGCTGAACTCTGGCCTGGTGGCTCTGTTCAGCGTTCCACTCCAGCTCTCCTTCCCCCACAGATAGGCGTCAGATTCCTGCTTCCCCCAAGAGCTGCACCCATTCCCCACACCCACCGCAGTGCTGCCCTTGGCCTCTGAGACTCGCCGCCTTTCGCAGCCCTTGGAGACAGTGAGCACCCCCATCCGACAGCCAGGAAAGCTGAGGTTCTAATCCGGGTGCCTCTAAAGAGTCGCACGAGAGTCACCCTCCCGCCCTCCCTCCCCCTCACCAGGTGGCTTTGTCTGTTTTAGGGACCCCGTGCCTCCTGGACACACGGGAGAACTCAGCAACTCTCGGTTCCCTGGCCCCAGCCCTTCCTCCTAAAATCAAGGAGGAAATTGTCTCCACATCCCCTTGAAGGCTCAGCCCCAGAGAGCCCGAGCAGGGGATTTCATTCTTCCAAGAAAAGGAGCCCAACTTTCCATACATGCAAATGTGACCTGGCTTCTCCCGAAGATCAAAGCCCTAGCCTTGTCCATTCCTGGGCCCCAATCCCCAGCCCCCAGGCTCAGGCTGGCTTCATTCAGTGTACCTAGGTGACCAGGACCCAGGTGTCCTTGTCCTACCCCTGCCGTGCCTGCCCCAGCCGTCTCCTGGTTCTGTCACCACCTTCCAGTAGCCCCCGCTCAGGGACCAGAATGGATGAACTTTGCAACTCCCACCCCCTAACTTCCCATCCTCCAGCAGTTCTTACCTGTGCCCTTCAGGTGGGGGAGGGTGCCCCGGGGTGGGCTGCTGGTCTGGAGCCCCTTTCACAAGCCCCAGGCTGACAAGCTCGGGAGGGAGGTGCAGAGTCTCAGAGCAGGAAGGCTCACACTCGAAGAGGCTGCTGAGAAAGTTGGAGTAGGTGTGTCCCAGCCCAGGAGGAGGAGGAGGAAAAAGGAGGTGGGAGAATTGAGGCGGATCATCCCCTCCTGCCAGCTCTGGAGTGGAGGGAGGGAGCCAACTGGGTTGTGGCCCAGAACTCACGGTGGGGAATCAAGTTATGGAAAATGACGGCTGGAGAGTTGCTGAGAAATCGGGCCCATCTCCACCTCCCTTCTCGGTTTTACAGAGGGATAAACTGAGGCCCTGGACAGGTTGTACTTGCCTGAGGACACAAAGAGACCATGAGGCACTGGGAAGGGACACAGGTCGCTCAGCTCTCCGGCCAGTGTTCTCTCATCTCTCCTCCCCACACTGCAGATCTGGATGAACGACCACAGTCACCCCTCCCCGCAAGGTCTGGTTAATAACTCGCTACCTCATGAGGTTGTTATGAGGATTAAATGAGATAACAGTTGAGGGAAGGCACTTGGCAGAGAAAGTCCCCTGTAAAAGGTAATTCTTCTTCTCATTGTTATTAGCTGTGCCTTCCTCAGTAAGTGACTTAACCTCTCTGAGCTCTGGTTTCCCCAGCTGTGAAATGGGGGTAACAGGAATCCCTACTTCATAAGGTTGTGCAGAATCGTGAGACAGATAATGTGTGTAAAGTGCAAAGCACAGTGCCTGGCATCTCTTTTCCAGGTACTGTACTGGACACTGGTGACATAGAGGTAAATGAAATAGTTCCTGCCCCACAGAGCTGAAAATGGCTCTGTTACCATCCTGTTCATTCCCCCCACTCTCCCCCGGCCCCCAGATTTACAACCCCTCTGCAGCTTCCCTGGCAAATAAATGAGTCTTTGCTTGCATACCTCTAATTACAGGGAGCTCACTACCTCTTCCAGCAGTCAGTTCTGACTCAGCAATTCTACCTGATGTTCAGCTGAGTAGCAGCCCTTGAACCTGGTTAATAAACAAGAAGTCTACATATCTTTATTATTACTATTATTATAACTATATGACTCAAGACAAATGATGTCAGTTTGCTATCTCTATTTCCTCTTTTGTTAAATGGGCTCAAAACTGCTGGGGCCACTCAGAACAGAACTATTTCCTCTGCCATGCGACAAAACCTAAGGCCTGATTCTCTGGCTAGGACTTGGTTTTCTAAAAGTTCAGTCTGGACCCTATGGCTAAGTGGAACCATTAAGGTTCTGGTCTTGTTTATGGAGGAGTAATGAGGCGCTTGGTGGTTTCCCAGCCCTCAGGAGATATCCATTCATGGAGTGGCTGCAGCCACTGTGGGCCATGCCCTCAGGGACCTGTCACCGGGGTCAGGGATGACCACAGGTGTCAAGCAGCTTCCACGTGTTGCCCAAGACATCTAGAGGGGCCCCCTAACAGGAAGAGTCACCCAGGTGTTCCCTCCTACAAGTTGCATGAGAGGCCTAGGGGTTTACAGCATGAGGGGGACTGCTGTGATCAACGCCAATGGGAAGGCTAACCTGGGCAATTATCCACTTGGCTGATTGCCACCCAAGTCTCCGAGTCTGGGCCGATTAGGCATTAACCCGAGGAAGGTGGCTGTGCGGCCCCTTTGGCTAGTCATGTGTGACTGCCTTCCTTTGGGCTCCCCATCCTGGCCAAGGCTGGCCTCCAGCCTGTCCAGTGCAGGGATGTCTGCAGCCTGGGGATAAGGGAGCAACGAGGATTGGGATAGATCGCAGAACCGCAGAACGCTACTGACATCCGTCCTCTCCTCCCCAGTTCCTCCACCATTCCTGCCCCAGGCCCTGATCCCCCACTCTGCGGGTCCCAGGACCTAACTGGGCGACCTTCTGGCCTCCAGCCCTCCAGGGAAATTGCACTCCTCACTGACCCCCAAGCATGCTTGCAACTTCTCACTCCTGAGCCCCTGCTCACAGCTTCCCGGACATCAAAAATGGTACCTATTCATCTTGGTACAGCCCATATGCCAGCTCCCCTCTGTGAGCTCCCCCAGACCATGGCCCTGACCTGAGTGAGAAGTAATAATAATAATAATAGCAGCTAATCTTTATGTCAGGCACTCATCTCAGCACTCTGCTGGGATTATCTCGTTTCTCTGAACGCCACCACAATGGATTAAGCGCTGTTACCATTCTCTAGTTTTCAGATGAAGAAACTGAAGCCCAGAAAAGCTTTAATTCCTTGCCCAAGGTCACTGGTCTAGACTAAGCTAAGTTGCAAGCCCGGCTCTGTCTGGACCCTCTTAACCACCGGGCTGTACTACCCCGGCTCTCCCCTGCCTCCCTGCAGCATTGTGGCTGAACCTCCTGTGTGCCTCTCTGCTTTGTTCTACTTTTGTGGGTGCCTCTTTTCACACCACCTCCCGCCCCACTCTGGTTTAAGCTCTTCAGGGATGGATCTCTGTCTAACCCAGGGGTTCTCAACCGAGGCTGCACACTGGCATCACCTGGGAAGCTTCTACAAATCATGGTGCCCAGGCCCCACCCCCCAGACCAATTCCATCAAACTCCCTGGGAGTGGGCCCCGGGCATCAGTTTTTCCCAGCAGTGTCAGCCACATCATAGGCATTTAAAGAATTACATCTGATTCTGAATCCCCTGCCTGGACCTCAGTTTCCCTGTCTCATTGAAGCAGGTGTTGAACTCTGATCTTTGACATCTAACTCTAGTATTCTAAAGCTCTAACATTCTTGACATAGGATGTTGTAGGCTTCAAGAGAAAGACCTGGCAAATTATCACTGTCCACTCTCCTACTTGCCTGAGGAAAGCTGGACTGGTGAGCACTTCCTCCCTCCCTCCTAGGTTTTCCTTCCTAGAGCAATCTGTCCATGTTCACCATGGGGTAGAGAGTATAAATGAGGGGCTTGAGCAGTGATGAAAATTCTAAGCAGACGACAAGTTTCAGGATGTCCATGGATTCTGGAAGCACAGAGAGTATTATTTTCATTTCTAATAGACTGAACCCCTCTGATTCCTTCTGGGGCAGGCTAAAGGCTCTGGTTAATTCAGTGAAAATCATAGACACGAATCATGAAAGAAAGCGCATCACGGATGCATGTGCAGGACTGGCTGACAAACATCCTGGCTGGCACGGGACTGAGGGGCTTCCAGGGATGCAGGACTTTCAGGGAAATGGGAACCGTCCGTCACCCTAACAGAGGGAACTGCTACATCACTGGCCCACAGGAGTCGCATACCCAGAGTAGGTGTGGAGTGAGTGTGGCCCACCTTGGAGGACCAGTCTGGAGAAAAGATTCAGCTCATAGGGACAGTTGGCTGATGGACTGGTTACAATGAGATAGCATGTTCAATGAACATGAGATGCAAGCTGTCATTTCCAGGGCTGGGGTCCCTTCTGTCATACTTCCCGGGGAGAGTCACATATAGCAGGATGGGAGTGGGTACGGAGCGGAGACCCTGGAGTCTGGTTCGTGGACCTGTGGACAGGAAGGGCTCCAGAGACCTGGCTGTCCATGGGACCTGATGCCTTTAAGGAGGATGAAGTCATCAGGGGATGAGGCCACCTGGCTCCGTGAGGGCTGCAGCCTGCAGCCAAGAGGAAGAAGCAGAAGGTGGAAGGCAGGTGGGCTGAGGGGGCCGAGCTGGGGATGTCAGCTGTGTGGCTGACAGACGGGACCCAGCAGGAGTGGGAACCGCCAGCCCTGGTGTTGCCTGGGGTGCCCGGGAATGTAATCAAACACTCAGCAGACCTGCTGGCCATGGGCATCTGGGCACCACCAGGCCCTCCAGCTCATCCTGACCCCCAGCTGGCAGTTCTGACAGGCTCCTGCCAGGAGAAGCGTCCGGCCTGGTTGGTGAGGCTAGTAAGAATGAGCTCATCCGCCCAATCCAGCCCTTACTCAGCCTGCCTCAGTCTGGTGCTGGTAGGTGGGGTGTCGCTGAGAGCTCCTAGAGCCCGGCTGGCTGGTTCAATGTCTTTGGTTAGGTCACCGCAACAGGAAGACGGGAGATGGGGGGCCACCCTGAGGACGTGAAATGGAACCTCTGATGTAATCCCCACTTTTACCTGCCCCCAGATGGGGGGCTCTGATGTGGCCCTGGCCCCACTGAGAACCAGTATCCCTCCCATGTCCCCTTCTCCACAACCGCGAACCACTTTTCCAGCATCATCTCCCATTTCTCCCTCTTGTATAGTAACAACAACGGTAACAATTGTGGTGAATATATGAATAACTGATATTTGTTCTAATTTATTATGGACTAGGCTAAGTACGCATCGTCTCATTTGATCCTCAGAGATCCTCCCAGTAAGGTACTACTATTATCATTCTCATTTTGCAGAGGAAGGAACTGAGATTCAGAGTTTAAAGGGACTTGTCCAAGGTCGTCATACCTTTAAATAGCAGAGCCCGGATTTGAACTAAGTTTATCTAGATCTAAAACCTGTGCTCTTAACCTCTGCCCTCTGTTATGCTCCAATCCAATCACAGGACTTGGATCCATGGCCATGCTGCCTATATCTAGATAGGCCCCCGCTCTTGATTCAGTGCTCTGCTGTCTCTGTCTTACAAATCCCAATAACTTAAAAAAAAATTTTTTTTTATTTTATGACTAAGCATTTTATTGGAAATCTGTTCTGTAAAGAGAAAAATTTAATAGTTTAGAACTGCAAAATATTACCACCTCGTGGAATGTTGTCATAGTTATAGTCTGTTGCTAGTGTCGTACACTGTCATGCTACCATGAAGTATTTCTGTATTACACACAGGGAAAGTAAGGCCAGGGAGGTTGACTTACCTGCTCCGGACCTCATAACCAATGAATGGCAGAACCAAGACCGAAAGTCTGAGCTTTCAAGCTTTTTACTCCACCCATGAAGTGACAACCAAGAAAAAACAATGTCACTTGACCTGCCTTAATGAAAAAAATTCACTTGTTTTCTGCCAGCCTTCTTCCAGTGATATTTGGTTTCTTAAGAATTAACATTGTAGAGATCACAGTATATAGCAAAGGGAAGTAACAAGGTCTCTGCTTGGTGCTTTAATCCAAAGGCAGACTAGGAAGAAATGGATATGTCCCCGAGAAGCCTGTTTCATTTTGGAACTGATTCAACCTAGTTTCAGGAAAAATCTAAAGTTCATTAACAGATTAAGAAATGAACAAGGAAGACAACGTTTAGATAGCTGTTGCTGCCCTGAATCCTGTTCAGAGCACCATTAGCACAGCTAATGCCTAATTCTTCCTCATTTGGTTGAGGACTTAACCTAAGACAACTGAGGAAATAATTCTGAACACAAGTCCATTTAGGCAATGCACAATGGAACTAGAAAACCTTTTACGATCCAATTACCATGTTTAGAGATATACTGAGTGTAGCCACAGACCCTGTCCAGCAGGGAAATTTGACAAAAACTCCTAGTCTCTTCCAATAACAGCTGTCTATGGATGTTATCATGAATAGAAAATGTTCTTATGCTCATTTCCTCATTAAGTAAACTGGACCACACCTGTGGGGTCGAAATACAGAAAGGTCAAAGCACCAAGGCTAAAGACAAAAAAAGTCAAGTTGTGGCACCTACTATGTAAACAGACAAGAGCAACAGCTGTTCCCTTATCATACCATTGTATACAGCACTAGTTCCAATCCATCTCTTGACCCCAGCCCTTGCCTTCCCCAAATTCAACATTCCAGTTGCTACACCCAGGTCATTATTGGATTCAGCTTTCTGGGTCCTTTAATTGGCTGCATATGCACTCTCCACTAAATGTGATTAAGTACAAAAATAATAATAATAATAATGTCTTCAAGAAACCTTCGTAACAAAATAACAGATTCCCTATTAACAATTAGAGGATCAAGTTTAACAGGCCAAAATAGAAGACAAGGGGCTTCCCTGGTGGTGCAGTGGTTGAGAGTCCGCCTGCCGATGCAGGGGACACGGGTTCGTGCCCCGGTCCGGGAAGATCCCACATGCCGCGGGGTGGCTGGGCCCGTGAGCCATGGCCGCTGAGCCCGCGCATCCGGAGCCTGTGCTCCGCAACGGGAGAGGCCACAACAGTGAGAGGCCTGCGTACCACAAAAAAAAAAAAAAAAAAAAAAAGACAAGAAGTCTGTCAGAATGTATATAGATGGCACAGGACAGCTCTGACCTCAGGCCCCCTGTGCTGAGCGATAGAGTCACTGGCAAATCCCCAAGGTGTAAGAGCTGTAAATATCCAGAGTCACGCAGGAAACAAGAATGTTTCTTTCTCATTAAGTCGTCCTCTGAACGCTCTGCAGACCTTCCATCTGTAGCCACTTTCCAATTTGTGTGTTTGTTTGTCATTGTTATCCGTAGGGATGTGGGCTTTTTTAATCTCTCTTTTTCCTTTTGGTTTTCTTTGTGTCTCTTTCCTCACTTTCCTCAGAACTGCCCGATGCAGAATCATCTGACTTGGACGTGTCACTTTCTGCCTTTAAGAATAAAGCAGATTTCTTGAGAGACTTTTTCCTGGAATTTTTTCTTGCGCTTGTGTGGCTGTTTCCTTTTCCTGGTACTAAAAGCCCCAGTTTCTTCTGAGAACTGGCTTGAGGAATCTGCTGTTATATCTGTGGCTTCCTTTTTTCTTTTCTTCTGTTTTTTGTGTGACATTTTTTTCTGCTTTTTTTTGGGGGGAGGATTTCTTTGACTTCTTGTGTTTGTGAGATTCATGGGTAGATGATTTTTACCTGGGGAGATGTTTTTTTCCCATTGGTAATATCTTGCTGATCACTACTGTTTCAAATTCTTCAGGGTATAACACCTTATATCCACTGTGACCCCATCTGTCTGGCATGTTAGCTTCATAATCATGTAACTTCTTGTTCCAGGATTTAGGCTTAAGAAAACCACCATCCAGTGCCCCAGAAGTTACATTCTTTGGCCTCCAATAGTCTCTTTTGACTTTCTTCATCAAAACCATCACTACGCATCCGGCTTGAACTGCTGGGTAACATTTTCCTTTTGGTCCCCCGGTATGCATCTTCCATCTGTTTCTCCAGTTCTCTTATTTTCCACATATCTGATTCCTCCTGAGTCTTATTGTGAGCATCTATGTGCTGGATGACGTTCCTCAGGAGGACCGTCCCCAAGGGAACTCAGGACATTCTTCAATCCCTCGATCTGTGCGCCGCAGACTTGCCCCCAAAAACTTTTTTTTTTTTTTTTTGCGGTATGCGGGCCTCTCACTGTTGTGGCCTCTTCCGTTGCGGAGCACAGGCTCCAGACGCGCAGGGTCAGCGGCCATGGCTCACGGGCCCAGCCGCTCCGCGGCATGTGAGATCTTCCCGGACCGGGGCATGAACCCGTGTCCCCTGCATCGGCAGGCGGACTCTCAACCACTGCGCCACCAGGGAAGCCCCCCAATAACTTTTGAATGAGGTTCACCCATGGTCGTTTCGCACTGGGCCAAGCAGATGAGGTAGCAGGTTCTGCAGATCAGCCAACCTCAGCCCATCACCCTCCATTGGCTCATGCTGTGTGTCTACCTGGATTGCCATCCCGCTCGCACCTACCAGATCCATCACAAGGTTACCCAATCCAGGAGCGTCTCTTGGCCTCCCTCTCCACACCTCCCCATGAACTGCTGGGGCTTCTGTGCTCTTTGTGGAGCAAGATTGCTGTCTTCCGGTCTGACAGTGAGGTCAGGGCAGGATACCACTGTGTGGTCCTCCTCCCCCTTGCTGTACTTGTCAGGGGAGTGGGGCACAGGGGGCGGTTTGAACTTGATGTTAGACAGTTGGATTCAAACCCAGCTCTGCCATCTTGCAGCTGTGTGACATTGGACAAGTTACTTAACCTCTCTGGGAAGTAGTTTCCTCATCTGCCAACTGGAGGTGGCAATGGAGGGTGGCCGAATGGGGTTCTTATCTTGCAGGGGTTGTCAGGATTAAATAAGGTAATGAATCAGTAAAACTAAGCAGTGTGCCTGAGGCGAAAAATGGTAGTGTTCTGGATCAGTTTGGTGTCTAATTCATCTATGAATTTCCAGTAGGTCTTCACATAGTGCTAATGAACTGTGGTAGGTGCAGAGGAGGAATAGATGTGAAATTGTTTTGCTAGTGCCAGAATGCCACACGTGTAGAGAGTAGGACATGATTACGGATGCAGAAACTGAGGCCTGGAGAGATTTCCTGGCCTGCTCAGGGCCCCACTGCCCTCTCTTCCTCGCTTGCTCGGGTGCTCAGGTCCTGCTGGGTCACCTCCAGGTCAGCAAGGCAGAGGCCCTCAGGGGCAGGAGTCTGCTCTCTGCTGCCTGAATTCCGGAGGTAGCTCTGGCAGCCCCACCGGCCCCATCTCCCTCGGCAGCCACATTCCAGACATTCTGCCCAGGCGAGGAAGAGGCCAGCCCGAGGGAGGAAATCCGGAACCACTAGACAGGGGGTGGCAAGGAGAGAGGTCTCCTGGGGACCAGGCTTGCTGGCGCTCTGGATCCCTCAGCACAGCAGGTGCTCCTCACAGGCCAGACCTCAGGCCACCCAAGGCTCCTTTGGGGGTGCTGGGGGAGCTGCTCATGAGGAAAAAGTCTAGCAGCACAGCGGTTTTCTAACTTAAGACTCTGTAGGCCTCATGGAGGGACAGAGCGATGAGGTTGTTAAAATGTGCATGTTCCAGGTCCCACTGCCCCCATTATGGAGGGGCCCAGCATTCTGCATTTTTAAATGAGCTTCCAAGAGGGTGCAAAATCAGGTTTGGGAGCCTCTGAGTCCATCCACTGTATAGATGAGAGATGAAGAAGATGCAGTCAAGAGAGGGAAGAGAATGGCCCAAGGTTACCTAGCAACCAGGCTGTCCAAAGGGGAGCCACTGCCACTGATGGAAACAGGAGGGCCTCAGAGGCAAGATGCACAAGAGCAGGGAAACCCAGAAAGGAAGAGGAGCTGAGAACAGGGTGGCTCAAGGGAAAGTTAGAAAGATGGATAATGATTCCCCGTCTTTCCCCACCGCCATCCCTGTACCCCTGTCCCTCACAGAGGCTGCTAACGATCCCAGCTCAGTGTTACACCGAGCCCCATCTGCTCACACGCTGCCTGTGGACAACCACGCCCACCCCCCATCTCCTCTCTCCTCATGCGTTGCCTCCTCATGTCACCGTGTACAAGAGAGTAAGACATCCTGGGCTCAAGTCCCAACTCAGTCACTACCATGCTGTGTGGTCTTAGGCAAATTCCTGACCTTCTCTGGCTCTTAGCTTACTCATTTGTACAATGATGGGACTAGACCAGCTTTGCTCAAAGTGCAGTGCATGGATCAGCTCCACAGAAGCACAGAAACTTTGCTAAAATGCAGATTCTCAGACTTCCAACCAGATAAAATGGGTAAAGTGTTGCATTTACACAAATAATACATGGTATATTTTCCTTCTAAAATAATAAAACGTTACATTTAAGGCTAAAGCCCTCTTTGCTGCCACCACCAATACCTTCTCCAAAGGCAAACAGTATAATCATTTACGTGTGTAACGTTTCGAGATACTTACATTGACACATAAATATACCAGTAGGGGAACTTCCCTGGTGGTGCAGTGGTTAAGAATCCACCTGCCAATGCAGGGGACACAGGTTCGAGCCCTGGTCCGGGAAGATCCCACATGCCGCACAGCAACTAAGCCTGTGCGCCACAACTACTGAGCCTGCGCTCTAGAGCCCACGAGCCACAACTACTGAACCTGCATGCCACTACTACTGAAGCCCACATGCCTAGAGCCCGTGCTCCGCAACAAGAGAAGCCACCGCAATGAGAAAACAGCGTACCACAACAAAGAGTAGCCCCTGCTCGCTGCAACTAGAGAAAGCCCATGTGCAGCAACAAAAACCCAACGCAGCCAAAAATGATTAATTAATTAAAAAAAAAAAAATATATATATATATACACATACCAGTAGGAAATATATAGCATCTGGGTATTTTGCTTGTTTCGAGGGGGTGGGAATGGGGGTTGTTAAAGCAGTATGTTGTGTGTCCTTCTGCAACTTTTTTAGTCAGTGGTGTGTATTGGGGTCTTTTCGTGCAGTACACATAGCTCCACCTCACGCTTGGAGCTCATTCTGGGGCTCACTCAAGTTTGAGAACCTCTGAGCTAGATGAATTCTGACATCACATCTTATGAGTCTAATTTTAGCATAAGGTAGGGGCAGGGAGAGCAGGATATTTCCAGCAATGAGGGAAGGTCCAGCCTAATTAGAGTGTCCTTGGCACTTGGAGCTGGACTTCATTGCTCAGATATCCCGTATCAAGAGTGTGGTACCCTGGGATCCAGCTAAGGTCCCCTACTTCCCTTCCCTTAGAACTCTCAGGGCCACTCCCTCCCTCCCTTGCCAGCCCCTGGTCATCCTGATGTCATCTGTGCAGGCAGGGCTGACTCAGGCTCTCCCTGCCACCTGGAAGGCAGCTCCCCATGGCTCTTGATGGAGGCTAACTGGTTTGACTTGGTGAAGCAGCCCAGGGTTTCCCAATACGTCCTCGCTGGGGACCTTCTAGCACATGCCATCTGGCTCTGTGGGGGACCCAGGAGCTGTCTGGGTCTAGAGTAGTAATGTTTTCCTCACTGTCCTCAAGATTCTGTCACAGCTGTGGGACCATGAAGAAGCCCTTATCCTTCTCAGGGCTTCCCTCTCCCCATCTGTCCATAAGGTTGTACTCATTAATCTCTATGCCTGGCAAGAGCATCTAGCAAGAAAAATTATGCAAGATTTGTTGAATGAATAATACTTGAAAAGCCCCTTCCAACTCCCAAGGAGTGCAGATTCCAGCCAACCAGCGTGAACAAAATGCATAGCGTGTGCATAGCCCTAGACTGAGAACTGAGGGGGATGGAACTCTGAAAGAGACATCGTCCTTGCCCTCGAGTTGCAGACAGCCCAGCTGGGGGTCCAGTCATCAAGTCAATCAGTATTTCCCTGGAGTCTAGCATGGGGAGGAATGGAGCCAGGTGGGGGCAGTCACGGAAGGACAAGGGGTCGGCTCACAAGTGATCAGGGAAGAGTGTGGGTTAGGAGACAGGCAAATGGAAATTGTGGTCACACAGACTAAGGGTCCAGCAAAGAGGTCAGAGGAGAAAGCATTCAGAGGGAAAATGAGGTATGTGGCGAGTGAAAGCAGGAGATAGGGAGAGTGTGACACATGACAGACTTGATAAATATTTGCGATAAACAGATTGTTACAGATACCAAATTGCGTTAAATGGATAAATATAAATATATGAGTATATTAAATAGATGACAGAAATAAGCAGACGAAAGTAAGTTAGTCATGCATGGTTGGATGGACACGTGGATTGGTGGACACATGGATGGATGGGTGGATGGATGGATGGATGATGGACAAATGGATGAGCAAGCAGAGAGACAGACAGATAATCTTAGTCTAGGCTCGCTGGATGTAGGGTCCAATGTCCAAGTTTGGATTTGGGCCCTTCTGCTTACTGACTCTTATTGGCCATGTGACCATGAGAGTTTTGTGCTGAAAACAGGGATTATCAGTCCAACCTGTCACCTTCCCCAGGAAATTATAAGAATTGCTCAAATAATAGATGAGAGGGAGAACTGCATAAAGCTGCATGTAAGTGTCAGAGGATTGTGGTTATAAGCAAATCTAAAGGACTTCTCGGTCCTAGATACACATAGAGGACGATGCAGAACTGGCACATTAAGAGACTGGTGGAGGAATAGATGTAGGAGCTGGAATGTATATTACACAGCTGTAGGACCTACTCTATCAAGTATCTGTGGAGCAAACTAAGGGCCTGATGTTTGGGGACTGCTTGAGGTCAGTGTCTGGCTTTACTCGCTTTGTCTCACCATCCAAAGCATGCCACTCCTCCCGAAGAGAGCACCTTCTGCTGTGACACTCGACTCTGCTTCCCTCTTCAGAATCACCTGGATTACTCAGCCTCAGGGTCAGTATCCAGAACCCACCAATATCAGAATCACTTGGATGCCCACTGACAAGTACAGATTCTGGGGTCCCACTTCCATCCTCTCCATCAGTGTCCTTTGATGTGCCCGGTGCCTTGCACACAGTGATTCTTCCATAAATATGTGTTCATTTTGCAGCTCTTGGTGTTTGCCCAGGTTCACTGGTTGATATTGAGGATTGAGACTTGAACCCAGCTCTCCTGCTGCCTATTCCAGCACCCCTGCCAGTGCCTCCTGCAAGGAAGTGGCCCAAATGACCTCTCCATGGCCCTGGGCTCTGAGATCGCAGACTCCTCAGCAGCTCTGAGACACAAGCCTCTCCAACGGCCCGAGGACTTTGAACTAAGCCCTCCGGCTTTCTCCAGGCTGCTGCTGGGATCCTTGAAAACCCAGGGATAAGGGAGGCCTAATGGAGGCAAGAGGTTCTTGCTTCTCCTCCCATCTGCCTGCTGCCCGGACGGGGGCCACGCTAATGTGCTGCTCAAGTCCCAGGCAAGGAGCCACGAGGGCATTGCAGGGGAGGTAGAGCCGCTAATTACCCACAGAAATCCCGAGTTGTTGAGAGCAGTTGTTCTCAGCCCTTGCTGCTCCCTGGAATCACCTGTGGAACTTTACAAACTATTGTTATGTGGGCCCACCCCAGAGATTCTGAATGTCTGCAAGCCTGGGCGTCGGACTGTTAAGTCTCAGTAGGTGACGCCAATGTGGAGGCAAGGCTGGGAAGCAATGCCTAGAGGTGTCCCTTACCCAGGGACTTGCTGTGTTTTCCAGCTGGAGTGCTAAGCATCGAATCCCCATTTCCAAGATGGAGTAAGTGAGACTCAGAAACGTCAGGCAACATGCCCCAGAGCGCATAGTGTGTTCCTTAAGAGCCACAGAAATCAACCTTGCCTAACTTACGCAGAAGGGGGAGTTAATGCACAGTTATGAGCGACACAAAATGAGAGTGTAGGGTTCACAGTTAGACCTCCCAAAAGACAGGAGCCAGGAGTGGATGGGCAACCCACTCAGGCCGTCACCACCAGGAGGGTGCCCCTCCTCTCCGTGAGCTGGTCTTCTCAAGATCCAGATTGCTGCCGGTGGGTTGGGCTGGCTGAGCTTGGGTCCCTTGCAGGGCTGGGATGAGGGCGAGGCTGATCCTGCACTTGTGTGACCCTGAGAGTGAGTGCCTCCTTAAATTTTGCACCCTGGGGGCCTTAGACACCTGACTCCCCTCACCCTTGTGCTGGTCCTACACCTTGGCCCAGGGAGGAGGGTACCTCCTGTACTTAGTGACAGCCCACTAAGACTGCATCAGATAGCCCCTGGATGCCTCCCCAAGGGATAAATGTGGCACTGTTACCAAAAGGAGAGGAATGGACGCTGAGTGGGTGAAAATACAGGTGCCCACTCCCAGGTTTAAGAGCAGAGCAATTAAAAATATGACTCTGGGGCTTCCCTGGTGGCGCAGTGGTTGAGAGTCCGCCTGCCGATGCAGGGGACTCGGGTTCGTGCCCCGGTCTGGGAAGATCCCACATGCCGCGGAGCGGTTGGGCCCGTGAGCCATGGCCGCTGAGCCTGCGCGTCCGGAGCCTGTGCTCCGCAACGGGGGAGGCCACAGCAGTGAGAGGCCCGCGTACCGCAAAAAACAAAAAAAAACAAAAAAAAACTCTGGAGTTGGATGAATCTGGATTTAAACCCAGGGTCTCCCCTTAATATCTCCCTGACCTCGGACAAATCAGCCTACTTCTCTGACTGAGCCTCATTGCAAAAGGATGCTAATAATGGTACCATCTGTTGACCTCTGTCTTCTGGCTCTTCATTCCATGCTCTTGCCCCTACGTTTGTTCTCAACTTTTCCAGTGGGGGCACCTAACTGCAAAGGAGAGAGGGCTTGGGCCCCTGAGGGCATGGGAGCAGAATCTGAAATCACTCACAGCAAGCACATCTTTCCTTTGAGACACACATCAGCCAGACTGCCAGGAAGTCCACTTTGGGCACATACCCCAGGGAAGTGAGTGCTTATGTCCACAAAGAGACACACACAGGGACGGTCATAGCGATGTCACTCCTAGAATCCAGAAACTGGAAGCAAGCCAAATGTCCAGTAACAGTAAAATCAGTAAACTAAGCCATAGTACATGAGCACAAAAAAATAGCAGACCACTGCTACACGTAGTAACGTGGATGAATCTCAGACAACACACTGAGAGAGGCAAGCCAGACCCCAAGCAGCATATGCTATATGACTCCGTGTACATGAAGTTCAGGAACAGGCAAAACGAATTCACTGAGCTGTACTTATTAAGATAAGTGAACTTTATTGTATGTAATGCCAATTTTTAAAAAATGTTTTAATTTAAAAAAAAGAAACAAAATGTAATTTTTGCAATCTATCCAAATACCTTTGCAATTTAACAATGATTTCCTCCAGAATGTTTCAGGAAAATGGACTCTTCAGGAGTATAGGCCTTGTTTATCCAGTGGACTTCAGTCCCCTCTCCTTGGAGGCACACTCCCAGGTTAAGAAGCTTTCCCCCTCACTCCAGTTTGAATGATCTCCATAAACATCCAAAGCTGAGAGTCACAAACTAATGGTTCCTGAGCCACAGTCACCCCTCCTCACATTCTTTTTAACCAACTCTAGGGTTTTTTCATTTTTATCAATGAGTTGTTTTAAATCCAGGCTTCTCTTGAAATTTTGGTTGATCTGAAAAATGGGCATGTTGGCAGCAGATGCCGTAGATTTTAAGGATGTGAGTTCCCCTAGTCCCTCCCGGCTTGCCTCACTCATCCCCTAGGTCTCCCTGGCCTCTGCTAGCATTTGAGTGTGTGCCCTGCTAGCTCACCTTGGATTTGAACCACCACTGCTCTCCTATCCAACTCTTTCCCTGGCTTCTAGGTCCCTCCTCCAGAAAGCCCCCCAGATAGGCCACCTAACACTGTCCTCTCCCTTCTAGGTCAAGGGCAAGTAAACTATGGCCCATGGGCCGGTGCAGCCCATTGCACTGCCCGCAAGCTAAGAATGGGTGTTAGATTTGTAAATAATTGAAAAAAATCAAATCAAGCATAATATTTTGTGATACGTGAAAATTAAAAGAAATTCAAATCTCAGTGTCCATACCTAGTTTTATGGGAACACAGCCGTGCTCACTCATTTAGGTACCATCTATGGCTGCTCTCATGATACAATGGCAGAGTTGAGGAGTTACATCAGAGACAGTGTGGCCCACAGAGCCTAAAATATCAATATTTACTGTCCAGCTCTTTGCAGAAAAAGTGTGCCAGCCTGTGCTCTAGGTCTCCCCAGTCCACGGGATTGTTGCTGTATCACCTTTACAGCCTGTGCTGTTTGGATAATGAGATAATTTGCCGTGTCTGTACTCTTTAATGAGACAGTGTCATATGCCACCTTTGTACCACTCCTTCCACAGTCTTACCTCCGGTGGGGCAGATAGGCCTCTGCCTTAGGGCTTGGGAGAGGAGGAACAGCCTGAACCCCCAGAAATGGATTTGGGAAGACTCTGGGGAGGACATCCAAGCTAAGACACCAAAGAAGACAAAGACCTGGATACCTACTTCCTCTTTTAACTGCCCATGCTTACAGGAACCCTAGAACCCTAAGTCTCTAGGCCTGGCAGGAACTTCTGAGAGCCTTCCATCCATCCATCCATCTATCCATCCACTCACCCGACACTGTTAGCTCCCCTGTATGTTTAGTACTGTGCTAGGTTAGACTGGAAACTAAAACTTGGTCCCTGCCCCCAAGGAACATAGAGCTTAGTGGGTGAGACAGATGTCTAGAGACAAGATTGTACTTCAGTGTGAAAATCATTATAGAGAGATGTGAGCACACAGCTGAAAGAGATGCTAACTCTAATTCTTTAATTTTGCAATTGAAGAAAAGGAGGTTAACCAGAGAGGCTAGGAAACTTGCCCAAGGTCCCACTGCAAGTTAGTGATGGACGTGGAACTAGAATCCTTTCCCAACTCCCACTTCTTTGCACTTTGCTCTCCCATTCCTTCCTCCTGTCCTTCACTTAACACGTATTGTGGAGCCCCTACCAGATGCCAATCACTGCTCTAGGTGCTGGGCCTGCAGTAAGTGAGTGAGATAGACACGTTTCCTGCCTGCCGGAGCTTCCACTGCGGGAGAAGACAGAATTAACACATCAGCAAATCAATCAATTGGATGATGGGAGCTAACTGTGAGCTCTCAAGAAAATAAAGCAGAGGAAGGGCCAGAGTGGCTGGGTATCATGCCAGTGGGGTGGCCGGCAAAGGCCACTCTGAACAGATGACCCCTGAGGGGACCCAGAGTGATGAGAAGCCAGCCACACAGGTCAGAGAGGAGCATTCCAGGCGGAAGGAAAAGCGGCAGCCAGGCCTTGTTCTGTGCTTCCTCCAAGACAACTCCTTCCTCCACCCGGAACAGGAGAGCCGTACGCTGGAAGGTAGCTTGAGACTATTTATTGCTTGGGGTTTTGCTCTGGTTTTTGCTTGTTTGGTGCCATTTGCTGTGCTAGCTGGAAGCGCCAGGAGAGGAGGTGGCGGTGGGGCCGGGGGAGGGGGGGTGCCGTGAATTGATAGGGGAAGGTGGTTGGGAGGAAATTCTGATGGAGATGTGAAAAGCGAGAGGGTTTCTCTCTGCGTACGCAACTGACAGTAAATGAGACCCTGCAAGATGCTAGTCGGTTCCCAAAAGGTAACAAAACCTCTGTCGCAGCCCCGTCATTGCGGCACTTAATTCTTTAAAGGATTATCCCTGAGACTGGGTGAGGGCAGGGAGCTCAACCTGGGCGTTCTGGCAGCCACACAACCTCCTCTGAGGCAGCAGGGAGACCTGGGGACCCCAATTGCCTCAGCAACAACTGGGTCGGGAGCCAGGGAGCCGGGGTTGTAGTCCTATATCTGCCCCAGGTGACCGTGTGAACTTGGGTGGGTAGCCTGCCCTCCCTGGGCCTCAGGTGTCTCATCTGTGCAATTAACGAGGACGTGGTAAGAAGCATAGTTTCAAACTATGCTTCAAGGAGCCCTCCAGTCCCAGAGAGAGGTTTTTAGGGCTGCCTTGGGGGCAGGGGCAGCAGGAGATAGGACGGATAGAAGTGGGCCCTCACTCTTTTCAACCAGAACCGCCTACTTTAACCTGTTTCGCACTCTGGGTTTCTTCATGAGGAAGTATGTGTAGTAATAAACACTGAACCCTCCCACGATGTTGGTTGATTATGTGTGCTAATGTGTGCAAAATGCTTACTGCACTTACCCTGCATGGTACTTGTATCATGAGCATATATATTTTATAGATGAGGAAACTGAGGCTCTGAGCTGTTAAGTACCCTGTCTAGGATCTGAGCTAGGAGGCAAAGGCTTGTGGTCAGGCCCCTTTTAACTGGCCCCCATTCAGAGTACAGGTGTTTTGTATTAAAGTAATAGGCTCTTGAGTTGAGGACTCTGCTACTTACTAACAGGCCTTGAGTACCCTGAGGGTTATTGAAAGAGATAATGCGCATGAGATACTTCACATGGAACTTGGCTTATGGTAAAGGCTCGATAATCGTTAGCTACTATCATGGTTATTAGTGTTTTAATTTCCTGTGAAGACTGATTCCACTTCTAAAACATGTTTGGAAAGGACTGGAGTAAATGATCCCTAAAGATCTTCCAGCCCTGGCAGTCTCCTTCTCAAAGAGAGGGATGCAGCTGTGGGTGAGCAGCACGCTGCTGCCTGGGGGGCTGGGGGAGATGCTAGCTGGTAAAGAGGCTTTCCTTAGTTTTTACAAAATGAGAAAAAGAAGGATAAGCCAGTGAGATTTTCAAAAAAATTTACTTTATTTCATTTAAAGGACTGTACTTGAATCAGAGATGAAAACCTATCTAAGAACAAAAATGCCTGGTGATTGTCGAGCCCTGGCTGTGTCCTGGACATTTTACACAGATGTTCTTGCTTAATCCTCACAACGCCCCCTCATATAATTGAGAAAATTGAGGCTTAGCACAGTCAACTAATTTCTCTACGGTCCCACAGCTGAAAAGTGGCAGAGCTGAGACACACTGAGGCCCTTGGGACACAGAGCTCTGCCCTCTTAACCAATATGCCATCTGTCCTAGAGCTGACTTTTATGTTTAATGGCTTTATTGAGATGCAATTTACATTGCCATAAAATTCACCCATTTAAAGTGTACAAATCAATGGCTTTTTGTTTATTTACAGCGATTGCCCTAATATAATTTTAGAACCTTTTCATCACCCCCACCCCCAAATTGCATACCCATTAGTAGTCACTCCCCAATCCCCATGCCTCACCTCCAGCCCCTGCCAAGCTCTAATCTATTTTCTGCCTCTATAGATTTGCCTAATCTGGACATTTCAAATAAATGGAATCATATGTGTTCTTTTGTTCCTGGCTTCTTTCACTGAGCATAATGGTTTTGAGGTTCATTCATGTGGTAGCGTGTATTAGTACTTCATTCCTTTCTGTGGCTAAATAAAATTCCATTGTATGGGTGTACCCCACTTTGTTTATCCCTTCACCAGTTGATGGACATTTGGGCTTTTTCTACTTTTTTAGGAATTAGGAATAATGCCTCTATGCACATATGTATATGGGGTGGGGTTTTCTTTTTTGACATATGTTTTCATTTCTCTTGGGTAGAATGGCTGGGTCATATGGTAACTCTATCCTTAGCGTTTTGCAGAACTGCCGAACTGTTTCCCAAAGCGGCCATTTTGCATTCCCACCAGCGGTGTATAAAGTTTCCAGTTTCTCTACATCCTTGCCAACACTTGCTATTATAGCCAACCTAGTAGGTGTGAATGGTATGGCACTGGAGTTTTGATTTGCATTTCCCTAATGACTAAGGATGTTGAGCACCTTTTCATATGCTTATTGACCATTTGTGTATCTTTTTTGGAGAAATGCCTATTCAAATCCTTTACCCATTTTAGAATTAGATTGTTTGTCTTTATGTTGTTGAGTTATAAGAGTTCTTTATATATTCTGGATAAAAGTCCCTTATTGGATATACAGTTTACGAATATTTTCCTCCCATTTTGTGAGTTGTCCTTTCACTTGTTTGATGGTGTCATTTAAAACACAAAAGTTTTCAATTTTGATCTCCAAT
Organism: Delphinapterus leucas; assembly: GCF_059928025.1. Taxonomy (NCBI): domain Eukaryota; kingdom Metazoa; phylum Chordata; class Mammalia; order Artiodactyla; family Monodontidae; genus Delphinapterus; species Delphinapterus leucas. Next base: position 128,909,163 of record NC_143131.1, read on the forward strand.
TTATCAGTTTTTTCTTTTATTGCTTATGCTTTAGGTGTTATATCTAGTAAATCATTGCCTAATCCGGAGTTGCAAAGATTCACACCTGTATATTCTAAGAGTTTATAGCCCTTTAATTTAGGTCTGTGGTTCATGTTGAGCTGTTTCATATATGATGATATATAAGGGGCCAAATTCATTCTTTTGCATTGTGTATCCAATTATACCAGCACCGTTTGTTGAAAAGACTATTATGTCCATATTTTCTCAGTGCCCTCATCAAAATCAGTTGACCATAAATGTAAGGGTTTATCTCTGGGCTCTCAGTTTTCTTCCATTGACCTATATGCCTGTCCTTCTGCCAGTACCATACAGTCTTGATTACTGTGGTTTTGTAGTAAGTTTTGAAATGGAGGAGTATGAGTCCTTCAACTTTGTTCTTCTTTTTCAAGATTGTTTTGGCTTTTCTGAGTACCTGGCATTTCCATATAAATTCTGGAATTAGCTTGTCAAATTCTACCCAAAAAAGGTCTCAGTTTTAGAAGTGTTCTTTCTTTTATGAAATAAGGTGATAGAAGACAGTAATTTTTAAAGACCTTATTTAGCCAAAAAAAAAAAAAAGTAATCCTGTATTGGACCTGCAAAATTCTGGGGAATTTTATCAATCTGTGAGATCCGAAAGTGACTTGGAAAGTTCTGGAGAGTGGGTTAGATTTAGAGGTAAGGCAGAGAGTGTGCACTCCTGGGGAGGAAGATGGAAGACAGCGAGGGCATCAAGTGGGGCCTTGGTGTAACAGGTACGTCTTAGAGTGTCTGAAGGGCTGAGAGGTGGGATCTGGAAGACTGTTTGCAGGAAAGGCCCAAAAGACTCCTGAAAAAAGTCACCCTCCACCAGGGGAACCAGATCTTGGCCCCAAGAAGGCACCAGTGTCAAGATGAGGGAAAGCAGTGATGTGGGGGTACTGCCCAATGTCTGATGTTCAGAAGTAGCTAATATTGACTGAGTACTTACCCTGAACTAAGCACTTTAGATGCATCTCATTTAATGCTCACCACAATCTTGTCAGTTTATGTCACATTGCTTAATTGCCTAACACAGCACTGTCCAATAGAAACACCATGTGAAGGCTTCCTGGGTGGCACGGTGGTTAAGAATCCACCTGTCAATGCAGGGGACACGGGTTCGAGCCCTGGTCCGGGAAGATCCCACATGCCACGGAGCAACTAAGCCCGTGCGCCACAACTACTGAGCCTGTGCTCTAGAGCCCGCAAGCCACAACTACTGAGCCTGTGTGCCACAACTACTGAGGCTGCATGCCACAACTACTGAGCCTGTGTGCCACAACTACTGAGCCTGTGCACCTAGAGCCCGTGCTCCGCAACCAGAGAAGCCACTGCAATGAGAAGCCGGCGCACCGCATCGAAGAGTAGCCCCCCACTCATCGCAAGTAGAGAAAGTCCACGTGCACCAACGAAGACCCAAGGCAGCCCAAAAGTAAATAAATAGATAAATAAAATTTGTTTTTTAAAAAAGAGAAATACCTTGTGAGCTGCATATGTGATGTAAAATTTCCAGGAGCCACATTAAAAAGGTAAAAAGAAGCAGATGAAATTCATTTTGGTAATATACTTTTATTTAACTCAATATATCACAAATGTTATCCTCTCCAGCATTAATCAACATTTAAATATTTACTAGTGGGCTATCTTTCCATTCTTTTTTTCCATACTAACACTTTAAAATCCAATGTGTTCTTATAGATGTCCAGCACACCTTGATTCAAATGCTAAATTTTCATCAGCAATGTTTGAGCTGTGTTTAGATTTCACAAAATTTACATTTGAAAAAGTAGCTTCACATTCCTGAGTTATATCAAACATACTTAAAAGTGAACCAAGTATGTGCTTTTAAGTTTAAATTAATAAAAAGTAAATAAAATTAAAAATTCAGTTCCTTAATCTTAGTAACCAGATTTCAAGTGCTCTATGGCCATGGATGTTTAGTGGCTATTGTGTTGGACACACAGGCCAACACTCCTGTCACACTGTCATGAGGGCAGTGACAGAGTCAGCTTGTTGACCACTGCATCACTTGCACTGAGTGGACACATAGTAGGCATTCAATGAACATTTATTGAAGAATGCATGCGTGGATGCATCGACAAGCAAATTGAGCTAATGGACAAATGAAATAAGTAGTAAACAGACAACTAAACTAGGCCAAATGCCTACAGCTAGTAAGTGGCAAGAAGAGAATTCAAAGCCAGGTCTGACTCATTCCAAAATCTATTGGCTGCAAAGAACATATGTGGGTATAGGAAAAAAAGACGGGAGCCTGGCCATCGAGCCAAGGACCATCAGGGTGCCCGCAATGCCCTGCCAGCCCTCTGTAGGATCCCCCTACCCTCCCTGACCTGCTGTGCCACCTTCCCCCTGGCCAAGTTCCAGGGATGCTCCAGGAGCCCTGAGGATGAAAGGCTGGTAGGAGCAGGTGACGCCATGGACGTGATGACAGCCGGCCGCACGAAGCACAAGAGCAAAATCCTGGACACAGGAAATGGGCACCAGCTGCACAGACTGAGCCCTCATTTGTCTTGAAATCTGCAAACTGACCTCATGTCTGGTCACAAGTCCTGGGGCTGGCCCAAAACAGGAATGAGAAGCCAAGAGAAGACTTTAGTTTCAGTCACAGGACTTCAGAGCTGGAAAGAGTTGGAGGGATCACCTCAACCAAAACATTCATCTGGTAGATCAGGAAACTGAGGCCTAAGAAAGGCAAGGCCCCACGGACGGTTACACAATGGTCTCTTTAAAAGGAAAGGTCACATCTTAGTTTTTCTATTGCTGTTGATAACAGTACTTCTTTTTTCTAAAACGCTACCAGGTTCGGGTTCTCTTCCAGCCCCTGCCAATCATTCTGCTACCCCCATAATGCTGGACCCCAGTGTCCTTAAGGGAGTAGCCACATTGCCGGGCATTTCAGCTGGTTCTGCCGTGAGCTTTTGCTGACCGTTCTCTCCGCCTGAAATACCTTTCCTCGCTTGCTCTTTTCTACTCCACCCCTCACAGTCTCAGCGTGGCTAGCTAGCTAGTTACCCTTCAAGGCCAGTGTCAAATATCACTGTTTCAATGAAGTTTCCCCCTATGCCATTGAACTTGTGCATCTTTTCTCTCATGAGGCTCTCCATGGTAGCTATTGGACAATGGAGAAAAACCAGGGGGCTTCAGGGAACCATGGGAGGGGCCCCATGGCTGAGACCTAAGGTTGAGGGGAGATTGTGGAAATGAAGATTGGAAAGAAATGTTGGGACCAGATGGGAGAATGGGGCAGGTTGTAAACAGTTGAGAAGTGAGGAAATGGAGGCCCTGATGTGTCTGCGTGGAGTGGAAGCCAGGAGATCTGATCCTATAACAGGGACATTTCTCTGGGGATCTCATTTGATCCCATTTTCACAAGGAGATGGAAAACAACATCATTGAAGACATGATCCGTGGCTCCCAGAGCTTCTAATCCAATCAAGGAGAATCATTCATTCATTCATTCATTCAACAAGTGCTCACTGAGAATTTTACCTTGTCCCAGGCACTGTCATAGACACTGAGGATACAAGCATGTCTGCGTTTGTGCGTGTGTGTGTGTGTGTTTGCAGAGGGGAAAGGGTAGGCATATTGCTCTAATTCTTTCAATGTGCTAAGCACTGTTCTATATGTTAGGGATACAGCTGTGCAGAGGACAAGTGTGTTCCTGCCTCAGGAAGTTCCTGCTCTGGTGAGAGAAGACAGACATTCAGTAAGTCATGACAAGTTTGACAGGTGCAGTGCATTTTGTGAAAGGAGAGTAAGAAGCTCTAGGGGAACGTGCGGCAGGGGAGCCTGTCTCAATCCGGTGCCTCCATGACAAGATGACATTTCATCCACTCCTCAAAGATGAAATACAAAGAATTCCAAGATGAAGCGTGAAACGCAAAGTGCAGGTGCTTTGGGAGCACAGCAGGAGGGCACTAGACGTTGACAGGGTTGAAAGGAAGGCCTCTTAGAGGAAGTGACATCTAACGTCACCTGCATAGATATATGATCATAGATGGGAATAGATCCGAAGAACAAGGAGAACCTGTAACAGAGGGTCTGAACTTTCCTGAGGAAGGTTACTTGATCTAAAACCTGAAACCTAAGTGGAAGTTAACTGGTAAGAAGTGGAAGACAGCAAGTGGTCTCAGCAAAGGAATGAACGTGTGCAAAGGCCCTGGGGTGGGGAGTATGATTCTCTGAGAACCACTTTCCTCTCCGAGCCCTTTGATGAGGCTCTGCAGTTTCAAACCATCTGTTAGAGCAGAGAGCTGGTGCTGGAAAACGTCCCGTGTGCTTGCCGTTCTCTGTCAGTGGGGCGTTCAGGGCACTGAGAGGCATCTCCTTGGGGCCTAATCCTGAACTAAGAGCTTCTGAAGGAACTTTAAAGATCATTGAATTTAGCATCATCAACCCCTCCCCCTTTCCTGAAAGAGAATTGAGACTCAGAGGAAGCAAGGGACTTATCAAGGTCACAGATGGTCATGCTAATCAGCCAGCACGAGGTAGAGACAATTATTGGTTTCATGTGACAAAGAAGGAACCTGAGGCTCGTGGAGGGGATCTTGACTGGGGTCACCCAGCTAGAAATCCCCAGCGTAGCTGACCCCAGAGCCTCTACTCCTATCCAGTGGAACTCTTAGGCAGAACTTGGCCAGAGCCCAGGTTCTCTGACATTCAGCTTCATGCTTCTTGCTTTTAGAATAGATATTCAGCCTGGTGTACCCCTTCTGGGAGGCCTCCACATCCCTGAACCAGGAGCGACCAACTTCAGGTCCACCCTTAATAGTGTGGAGCGACAAGCAATAGTCCAAATGCGAGGCCCCGTGGCTCCAGCCGACCTGCCTTCCCTTCTTACCTGTTCCCTCCGAACAAGGAAGATGCCTACACCTCCCAGCCCCGGGTCCACCCACACCACCCTAACTCCTGGCCAGCAAACAGCACCAACGTGGCCCCTGCTTAGATCTCCCTGGGGATGCACTGCCAGCCCTTGGAGGAAAGCACCTGGCAGAGGCCTGATGCAGAGGGAACTGGGCGGGGGGTGGCGGGGTCACAGGCTTGGGGAGAGCCATCCCCTTGGCTCCACAGACGCTTGGCCCCAGGCGAAGAATGCCACTGGACGAGGGGCAGGGCGGGGCCCTGTAGCTCCAGCGTGCGGGGTATCCTAACTGCAGATGATCCCGGGGTTACTGCTAGGTCCCCCTCCCTGCCCCATTAGCCGGCTTTCCAGCAGGACTGATTGGTACCCACGCCTTGTACTCCCTGCGAGCACACAGCCCACACCCTTACCTCCTCCTGGGCCCTTACCTAATAATGACCCCCAACCCCCGCCAGGATCGCCCCATCCCCACCTTGGGTTGTGCCCTGACTTGAGCAAACCACAGGCCTGTGTACTGTGCTAAGGCAGGATGAGTCAGGGGCAGAAGTCGCGGTGCTGAGAGCCCTGGGAAGCGGCAGGCGAGAGGAAGCTCTGCGGCCCGAGAGGAGTGAATCAGGCAGGAGTGGCTCGGATCCCGGTTTCCAGCCTCTACTCAGCAAATACCTGTAGCAGCCAGGGAGGTGGGGGGATGGAGAACCAGGCACCCCTGGTCTTGGGTCAGGCAGCATTGAAGAAGTCTCTTTTTCCAGGAAAACATGTAGATGTCATCTCTCGAGTTGCTGATTCTGCAGTATGCTTATGGGGGAATGAGAAGGCTCTGTGTGTGTGTGTTCACGTGTGTACATGTGTGCATGTGTCTGCGTGTGGTAGGTACGTGTGTGTCTCTGGGCACACCTGTCTATGCACCCATCTATGTGTTTGTGTCTCTGTGTGTGTGCAGTGTCTACATCTGTGTGTGAATGTGTAGGTCACTCTGCACCTGTGCCGGTGTGTCTCTGTTGTGTGGATCTACATGTCTGTCTCTCCCTCCGTAACCTGTCGTAGTGCAGCAAGCAGGAGGCCCCAAGCTTGGCTCCTGCCATATGATCCCACAACCGGTAATCTCAACCACCGCGTTTGACTGTTAGCCCCTTGAGGACAGGCGCCACTTCCTATTTTTCTCACTGTTGTGAGAACATAATAGATACTCAGTACCATTTGTTGAATTAATATCTCAGAGAGGCTCCCACCTGGCCCAGCTCCCTGAGAAGCTCCAGAAATCCCAAAGAGGGGGATGCGAGAAGGACTTCAGCCAGGTTGATCCCATTCCTAGCTCAGGACACGTGTCAGCTGACCTCTCCAACCCTCAGACTTTCGTCCAGTGTCCCCTTCTGCCCTGGTCAAAAGTCATGAAACAAAGCTCTGAGCTCTGCTATAACCTTGCTGTGTGACCTTGAGTAAGTCTCTTTCCCTCTCTGGACCTCAGTTTCCCTGTTAAAAGAGCAAGTTGGACTTACGGACATCAGAGGCCACATCCAGTCTCAGCATGGTGTGGTTTTTACCTTCAAGCCCTTTGCTCAGTGGCCCCTGTCCATCCTGACATTGGATTGATTTAATTGCCTCTCTCAGATCCTTCTCCCACTTCTTGTACAACTTCCTCTGATCCCAGCTCAGGCTGTGAACAGAGGTCCCAGCCAAGTCCTGTTCTTTGAGTCTTCACGCTGTTGCTGTGTCCTCTGCTGTGAGTGCCCGTTGGTAATCCCCAGGCATTATAATTAAGATCCCCTTTGCTAGAAGCCCACTGGTTGACATTTATAGGCTTGGGAAGGGAACATTTTGGGAAAATGGTGATGAAAAATGCAGTCCTCTACCACCTTGGCCTCTGGGCCTCTGGGGGTGGAAGCATTCTGTGAGTTGATTTTTCCAGGGAGAGTTGGGGTGGGAGGCACGAGGGGAAAGGTATTGCTGATTAACATGCTACAACCTTCGTTTAAGTATTTCAGATGGGAACCTTCCCTAGATGTACAGTATTACTGCTTCCCTGTCTTCCCAAACAAGAGGCTAGGCGTGACTTCATCTTTACTTGATGACTCAGGGCCATTATAAAACATTAATGATTGAATTGAGTGTTAATGCTGGAATGTCTTCGAGGGCTGGGCAGGTATGTTAGGCTATTTGCCCCTACAATGCAAGAGCCAGGCTTTTCCTTTTTTTCTTTTTTTTTTTTTAATTTGTTTTTGGCTGCGTTGGGTCATCGTTGCTGTGTGTGGGCTTTCTCTAGTTGTGGTGAGCAGGGGCTACTCTTCGTTGCAGTGCACGGGCATCTCATTCTGGTGGTTTCTCTTGTTGCAGAGCATGGGCTCTAAGTGCACAGGCTCAGTAGTTGCAGCACATGGGCTCAGTAGTTGTGGTGCATGGGCTTCAGTAGTTGTGGTGCATGGGCTGAGTAGTTGAGGCTCGTGGGCTCTAGAGCGCAGGCTCAGTAGTTGTGGCACACAGGCTTAGTTGCTCTGCGGCATATGGGATCTTCCCAGACCAGGGCTCGAACCTGTGTCCCCTGCATTGGCAGGTGGATTCTTAACCACTGCACCACCAGGGAAGTCCCCAGGCTTTTCTTTTTCATATTTTTTCTTTGTTCATTGCAGAAGTATCAGCTGACACTTATTTTAGGGGCCCTTCTTGCTCTATTTACAACAGTGAATCTGTTTGATAACTGCACATCTACGTTGTGTAGAAAATGAGAACATACATTGTCTAAGCAAGGGGCTCTCCTAAGAGTGAAATACATGGTAGAATTCATTGTGGCTACTCAGAAGCCTTTTTTTTCTAGCACGTATTAGCCATATGAGCCTAAAAAGATATTTCTACAGTTCTGATCTATAAAATGGGATGAATAATAGTATCTGCCTTGTAAGGTTACTGCAACTAAATGTAAAGTTATATGCAATAAAAGCACTTTATACACTGCCTGGCAATAGTAGCTACTCAATAAGGGTTATTTGTTTTATTCTTAACTAGTATTCCTGTCTGAGTTTTGGGTCAGTGACATTGCTGGGTAGCTGCTTGAGTTCTGCATGACTAAGATGACTCGTTCCTACGCTTTAAGCTGCAAGTAACAGAAAATCCAACTAACAGTATCCTAAACAAATAGGTGTTTGTTTTTATTACAAGAAAAACACAGGTAGAGAGCTCTTGGCATTAGTTCAGTGGCTCAATTATGTTAGGACTTGTGTCATTGCAGTTCTTTTGGCCTCTGCCTCATGGTCATAATGTGGCTGCTGCAATTCCAGCCATCACATCCTCTTTCAAGGTAGGAAGAGGGAGATAGAGTGATGCTGGCTATGTCTATTTTCCCTGTGTTTCCTTTCCCAGCAGATTTCTCCTTGTTTCATGGTCTAGAACTGGGTCATGTGACCACTGTCAGTACAAGGGATTCTGAAAAACATGAAACAGGGGTGTCATGATTAGCTTAGACCAAACATCACCTCTCTCCTGGGGCTTACCGCACCATCTCTCCCTGTTCCCATCCTCTATCCAGGGTTCTGTTAGTGAAGAAGAGGGAAAAATAGATACTGGGTCAGCAGCTAATATTGTTTATCCCAGTAACTATCACCATTCTTTTTTTGGTCTCAATTAGGAAATTTTGATTGAAAATGACAGAAACCAAAATTAGACTGGCTTAAGCAAAAATCAAGAAATGGATAAATAGAAAAATTAATAGAAAGAAAGAAGGAAGGGAAATAATACAAGAAATTAATTGACTCATTTTCCTGAGAAGCCCAGGAATAGTTTGGCTTTAGGTAAGTCTGGGGCCAAATGTGCAAACAGCATTAGCAGAAGACTGCCCTTCTCCACTTTGTTTTTTTTTCTTTTCTTTTGTATTTGCTTAATAATCAGGTAGATTCTCCTCACCTGATGGTGCCTGGGAGCTCCAAGCTCTCATTCACCCCACCTGTGGTCTAGCAGAAAAGAGAGTGAGTCGTTTCTCCCTGTCACTACAACCAGAAGTTCCAGGGTGAAAGTTGGTTGGCTGTGATTGGGTCAGAGGCCCATCCCCAAGCCAATCATGGTGACCATAGGGAATTCAGGGCTCTGATCGGCAAGGCCATGTCTCAGCCCCAACCCTGGAGCAAAAGTTGGGTCATCTGCCCCAAAACCACTGGTTAAAATTGAAGGTTAGAGTGGACTGGACCCTTCATGAAAATCAGATGTGGAACGGGAGGAAGGGGGGATGAATGCAGAGCAGGCCTAAAGCTTTGCAGTTTTACCATAGACCTATGAATTAGGAAATGCAGGGAGGGCTTCCCTGGTGGCGCAGTGGTTGAGAGTCCGCCTGCTGATGTAGGGGACACAGGTTCGTGCCCCGGTCTGGGAAGATCCCACATGCCATGGAGCGGCTGGGCCCGTGAGCCATGGCCACTGAGCCTGCACGTCCGGAGCCTGTGTTCCCCAACGGGAGAGGCCACAGCAGTGAGAGGCCCGTGTACAGCAAAAAAAAAAAAAAAAAAAAGGAGATGCAGGGATTCTGGTCCCATTTTGCAGTGGGCATAACTCTCTGAGAGAGCCATTTAGCTCACAGGCGATTAGGATGAATCCCAGTGTATCTGGCTTCCTGGTGTTTCCACTACACCGCATCCTGAGCTGACTGACAACTGGTCAACCCAGGGATTGTCCAGAGCCATGAGACAGTCAAGCCAGAGGGACCACCAAGAGAGACCATTGGTTGCATATTGTCCTCATAAAGCTCCTTTATCTCCATTTTCTTTTTAGAGCTTCACACTATCCTGTGAGGGGGGCAGGACCAGAAATAGGTCCATTCTAGAGAAGAGGAGGAAGCTGAGGGGTGATATAGTAACCGCTGTGATTTCTCCAGCACTTACTTTATGCCCGGCCCTACGTTATCTTGTTCATTTCTCATCAATGCTGTGAAGCTAAAGAACTATTAGCACCACCATTTTTCAGACAGGTAGCTCAGGGTCAAAAGAGTTAAACAACTTGCCCAGGGTCACAGAGCTAATAAGAAGTGAAGCTGGGGCTTGAGGCAGGGGTCTGTTTACAAAACTGGGCCGTAAACAAAGGAACCTCCATCCAAACCGGGTTCTTAGTAAGAACACACCTGTCTACTGCAATCTGAGGATTGGAGGGGTAGACATTTGGGGTGCCTGGAGCAACGTGGTAGAAGCAGGGATAAGTGTCGAGAAGGCAGCTCCAAGAAGCATCAACAAAGAGTCAGGCCCTTTTTCCTGCTTTCATGACACCTGGAATCATGCCCCCTCTGCTTTCCTTCTGCCTGCCTCCCACCCCAACATGACCTATTCATGATACCTTCAGCCCCAAAGACTGTCACCAAACTCCAGAAATCAGCCCAGTGGCTTGGGAATCTGGGAACCTGCATTTGAGTCCGTCCCTCACTCTCTAGGTGAACCTAAGAAAAGTCCCCTCTCTGGGCCTCAGTTTCCCCATCTGCGAAAGGAGTTAGTTGGACTCAATAATCTCTAAAGCCACTTCTGGCTCCAGCTGGAATCACTATCTCAGGTTCCAAGATTTCTCCACCCCTTGCGGTAGTTTCAGATTTCTTGCCTGGGGGAAGAGCTAGGGCAAGTTGCTACAGTTCAGCTCTCTCACACAGCAGAGAGGCAGAGGGGCATGGCTCCTGGCCCAGCAAGAAGGCTTACCTAACCTCAGCAAGCTGAGCAAATCCCTGAGAACAAAAAGAGGGGAGGACCTGAAGAGGGAAGGAATTGAGTGAGTCTCCCCCTGCCTGGCTGAGCCAACTTTAACCCCTTCCATGCCTCCCCAAGCAGCAGGAGGGCAAGCAGGACTGCAGGGCAGGGCATGCTTGGGCATCTAGGAATTGCTGTGCCTCCAAAGCCAACTTTCCATAAGGGAGCCCTCCCAGGGAGCAGCTGCAGCTAGAAATGCCATTTGTCCTTCACAGACCCAGACACAGGGCGTCAGAGCTGGGAAGAGTCCCACACTAACATTTGCAAGTCAAGAGGCCTAGGCCCAGAGATGGGGAGGAACTTGCCCAATGTCACACAGCTTTAGACTCATAGGAAGGAGCTTGGAGTAGCACAATACCAGACACATAGATCAATGAAAGTTGTTGAACAGTAGGAACCTAGGCCTCCTTGTCTATATCATATTGCCTCTTGGGATTCTTGAATCAAAGAATTTCCATCCCCAGATTAGAAGCAGATTGTTGAGGCCTGTCCATAAATTCCTCACCTGAACTTGCAGTGACTAATTCTCCCAGTAGTATGGGATCAAACCCACTGTGGCTATTAAAAATTTAATACCGAGCCCCAGTGCCTTGGGGCTGTGCTTTCTTATTAGCCCTGGAACAGGGCGAAGCCTGCATAGTCAGGCTGAGCCAGGAATGCAAGGGTTGGAGTTTTTTCCCTGAGAAGCTCTCTGGGGCAGCCCTCTCCCCCTCTGGAGGTATCTTGGGGGGACCTTCAGAAAAAGGAGTATATATTTCCTGTACCAGCCCTAGTCATAGACAAGGTAAGGTGCTCCTTAGCCAAAAGAAGCCTGGATTAATACAGATCACCCCTTCCCCAAAGTACCCCTGCCCCTAACATTTCCCCCATACAGTTTGAAATTCCACCCTTAATATGAAACAGACTCCCGGGTCTCTCAAAGGCCTCTGTGAATGTGTGTGTGACGCACAGGGGAAGAAGGAAGTTGGGGGTCCAGGCTATTGGCGACTTTTAAGCAGTGGGCATATTTTTGAGCTGGTAAAGCAGCCAGATTGCATCAAAGTTGGGAGCCTGGGACAGGAAGAGGGCTCTGGGTGATCTGTGTTTGGCAGTGGTTATGTGGCAGCGTTGCCTCACCTGCTGGAATCGGTTAATCAAGGGACCGATAGGACTATGAGGTATCATGTGGCTTGTGAGCCCAGGAATGCCTTCTTGGCCCAGGCTCCCTGTGAAGTTGCTGGAAGATAGACGCTCCAGGGACTATTTGTAACTATTATAAGTGCCATTCTGTGCCTGGCATTGTGCTAGGCACCCTGGATAAAGCAACAAAACCCACATGGTTCCTGCCCTCAAGGACGATGACAAGTGGGAAATAAAAAGATCACTCTGTCATCATTTTAGATGTGCCTAAACCCCAATGATGTGAGTTTGTCTTTGGCAAACTCGCATCCCGGAGGGATCACAGCTATGTTTATTACTCATCAGACATGTATTAACTGTATCCCACATGCCTCTCCCTCTCTCACGAGCATATCCAGTCCATCAGTGAGCACTCTCAGCTCTACCTCCAAAACACACATCCCAAATTTGACCAGCCTCTCTGTCCTTGACCCAGATGTTGATGCTGCCTTTTTTTTTTGGCCTCGCGGCTTGTGGGATCTTAGTTCCCTGACCAGGGATTGAACCCGCGACCCCTGCATTGGAAGCACAGAGTCTTAACCACTGGACCACCAGGGAGTTCCCCTGTTGCTGCCTTTTATCCCCTAGATGGCCATTCCCCCACCTCCACTCTTGCCTCCCTGCTGTAGTCTGTTCTCAGAGGAGCAGTCAGAATGATTTGCTGTAAGATGTAAGTCACTCTCCTCCCAAAACCCTCCATGGACATCCCATGGCCCTTAGCATGAAACGCATAGAGGTGCAGAGGCACCACGGCCCCTAGACAAAACCTTCATCCTCTCTCTCCTACCTACTGGTCATCTTCCCTGCTTCTTCCTACTCCTAGAAGATGACACCTTGTTCCTTTCTCTGGGTCCCTGAAATTACTGCTCCTTCTTGGAATGTTCATCCCAGCTCACTATTGTCTAGGTCACCACCTCAAAGAGGCCCTCCTTGACTACTTTAACTGAAGCCCACCCCCATCACTCATTCTCCATCACGTTCTTTTATTTTTATTGTCACAGCACTTACAATAACTGAAGTTATCTTATTTATCTGTTTCTATGTTTATTGTCTGTCAGTCTCTTCCCACTAGAACGTATGCCCCTTTAGGGCAGGATTTCTATCTTCTTTTTTCACCACTATCTACCTAGCCCCTAGAACCCAGTACGCAGTAAAGTCTCTAAAAATTTTTGTGGCCTCATTAGATGACTAGCACAGTGCTCAGACATGTGTTTTAGAGAGGAACATAGACCTTGAATCCATCTACCCATTTATCAGATGGGGAAATGGAGATTCAGAGAGAGACCAGGACTTGCCCAAAGTCATCCAGTCATTCATATAAGCTGATAACACAGGTAAGAAGAGGTAGCCATGTGAGGATATGGGAAAACAGCTAGTGCAAAGGGCCTGAGGCAGGACCTATACAGGAGAGGAAGTAGGAGTTGAATGTGGAGGTGAGACATGTGAGGTGAGGTGGCCAGACAAGCAGAAGCCAGGCCATGCATACGCAGCTTGGGTTATATTCCCCCTGAAGCAGGGATGTGAATTACTCTGCCCACTTGGGTAGGATGCTCAGAGAGCATGGAATCTGAGCAACCAATCAGACCCCCGTGAGAAGCCCAGAGTGAAGGTGCTGGGGTTGAGCAAGTCCCGCCAAGTGTGTTTGCCGGGACATCAGAGGTGCTGTGGGCTACGTCTGAACTCCATTACTGCATGAGGAGCACCCAGAGCCTGGTTAATGCAAATGCAGCCCTCACTGTGTGATCACACCACCGCTGCCGGCTCACTGCATGCCAAATTGCTGCACAGTTAGTTACTCCTGCCACAGGCTTTGGACCAATTAAGTGAGCAAAGAGGGTGGTTAACAAGGAGTAAACAACCCAAATACCCATAATTACGCTAAGGATTTGCTCTAACACATGTTAGCCAAGAGGTGGGAGTTGGAGCAGGAGGGAACATGGGGCCTCCTCTTTACTCTATTTGGTCTGCCCCGCTGGAGTCTCTTCCACCCAGCCCACCCTGTCTCGTACCCTGATATGGCTGTCTGCTGATTTTTCTTCTTCTTTTTTTTTTTTTTTTTGGTGGAGGAGAGCATGCATGATAGGTTCTAACCTTTAGGGTTATAGCAAACAAAGCAAAGCCCCTGTTCTCATCGAACTGACATTGTAGTCGGATAATCAACAGGTAAACAACTATAAACTGCACACGTGCTCTGGTGTAAGGGGAATAACATCCAACTCTTGGGGGTTGGATGTTAGTTCGTATAGTGTGTCCAGAGAAGGCCTTTCTGATAAGGTGACATCTGAGCAGAGACCTAAAGGAAATCAGGGAGTCGGGCACACAGTACCTGAGGGAAGAGCATTCCATGCAAAGGACATGGCAGCTACGAAGGTCCTGAGACAGACTTGCAGGGCAGGGCAGCATGACTGGACCCGAGCAAGCCATAACTTAGGAGCAGCTACAGGGCGGGGTTGGAGCTGGTTCCAGGTAAGAAGGGCATGTGCGAAGGCCTCAGGAGAGAGATAAGAGCTTTCTGTTTTTCAAAGTATTTTACCTCATTTGATCCTCAGAACAAAGCTGTAAGGCTAAGAAGGGTAGATGTCTTTTTCCATTTGACAGCTGAGGAGCTGAAGCTCTAGAATGTCTAACAGTTCAGCCAGGATCACACAGGAATATCCTGATCCAGGAGCTGAAATCTGTGGCCTGCACTATTTTTTCAGGTCAAATCTGAAGCTCATTCCTTTGACACCCTGCCATCGCAAGCTTCCAAAACAAGATCAGCTCTTAGGCAAGCCTCTGAATGAGTTACAAAATTCAGGGCAGAGCCAGGTGAAGCCAAGTTGCCAGGCATGATATAGAATGCCCTGTGGTGAGTCTGTATAGAGACTTAACACACCCTGTACAAGTGTAGTAATTTAACCAGTGTGGCTGAAAAACTTAGCTCTCGTCTTTTGAAGAAACCTTTATAGAAACACTGTAAGTTAGAATCATGTTCGTGTCAGATCGTAACTTAATATCTCTGGAATGAAATTCTTTTCAAATATATGTCCTTTGGAATTCCTCCAAGAAGCTTCCTGCAGAGTTCCAGGTAGAGAGAATAATCTAAAAGTTAATATCAAGATTGTCATCCAGAAGACCAGATTCCCCCACAAGGGACACTTACACAGATTTTGTGAAAGTTTTCACAGAATTCTCTTCAGATCTGCCGTGGTTTGGCATTTGTCTCCATGCCATTAGTGTTTACTGAATTCCTGATATTATTCTTGTCATCATTTTTATTATTCAGTTTTGATTTGTCACCTTATCAAGTGAAAGCGACTAGATGGGTGGTCACCAAATTTAGTGGGAATGTTTGCGAGCATACTGTGTAAAATATAAGCTGCGTAGGAAACAAAATTTACTTTGCAGGGCTCAGGTGGGGGGCATCTCAAAGAGTAGGGAAGTCATCTTAGACCCTGGATGGGTGGCTGATCAAGAGAGACAAGCCATAGCCGTGAAGAAGCTGTAGAAAGAGAAAGACAAAGAGGGTTTTAAAATTTAACTCCCATATTGCAAGTCACAAGGGCAGACGCTCTGAATCACAGGCATTGATTTGGAATGGGGCTGGTTCTCACACAGGCCACACCATGTCGCATGATCCAGGGATCTGTCTCTTAATAATGCTAATGATATTGGCAAGCAACACTGGGACCACACCTCCAACAGGCCTCTCTTAGAGCATTATTCCCACGTTACAATGATTGGGGAGCATTTCTATTTAGTGTAGTACAGTGGTTCTCAAGCTTTTTGGTCTCTGGGCCCCTTTACACTCTTAATTTATTAGAAATTAAAACTGAGAAGAATATTCTAAATCTTTATGGGGTAATTTATTTATTATTATTTTTTATACAGCAGGTTCTTATTAGTTATCCATTTTATACATATTAGTGTGTATACGTCAATCCCAGTCTCCCAATTCATCCCACCACCACCCCCCGACTTTCCCCCCTTTGTGTCCATATGTTTGTTCTCTACATCTGTGTCTCAATTTCTGCCCCACAAACTGGTTCATCTGTACCATTATTCTAGGTTCCACATATATGCGTTAATATGTGATATTTGTTTTTCTCTTTCTGACTTACTTCACTCTGTATGACAGTCTCTAGATTGATCCACGTCTCTACAAATGACCCAATTTCGTTCGTTTCTGTGGCTGAGTAATATTCCAATGTATATATGTACCACATCTTCTTTATCCATTCGTCTGTCGATGGGCATTTAGGTTGCTTCCACGTCCTGGCTATTGTAAATAGTGCTGCAATGAACATTGGGGTGCATGTGTATTTCTGAATTATGGTTTTCTCAGGGTATATGCCCAGTAGTGGGATTGCTGGGTCGTATGGTAGTTCTATTTTTAGTTTTTTGAGGAACCTCCATACTGTTCTCCATAGTGGCTGTATCAATTTACATTCCCACCAACAGTGCAAGAGAGTTCCCTTTTCTCCACACCCTCTCCAGCATTTGTTGTTTGTAGATTTTCTGACACTGCCCATTCTAACTGGTGTGAGGCGATACCTCATTGTAGTTTTGATTTGCATTTCTCTAATAATTAATGATGTTGAGCAGCTTTTCATGTGCTTCTTGGCCATCTGTATGTCCTCTTTGGAGAAGTGTCTATTTAGGTCTTCGGTCCATTTTTTAATTGGGTTGTTTTTTTTTTAATATTGAGCTGCATGAGCTGTTTATATATTTTAGAGATTAATCCTTTGTCCATTGATTCATTTGCAAATACTTTCTCCCATTCTGAGGGTTGTCTTTTCATCTTGTTTGTGGTTTCCTTTGCTTTGCAAAAGCTTTTAAGTTTCATTAGGTCCCATTTGTTTATTTTTGTTTTTATTTCCATTACTCTAGGAGGTGGATCAAAAAAGATCTTGCCATGATTTATGTCAAAGAGTGTTCTTCCTATGTTTTCCTCTAAGAGTTTTATAGTGTCCGGTCTTACATTTAGGTCTCTAATCCATTTTGAGTTTATTTTTGTATATCGTGTTAGGGAGTGTTCTAATTTCATTCTTTTACATGTAGATGTCCAGTTTTCCCAGCACCACTTATTGAAGAGACTGTCTTTTCTCCATTGTATATCCTTGCCTCCTTTGTCATAGATTAGTTGACCATAGGTGCGTGGGTTTATCTCTGGGCTTTCTATCCTGTTCCATTGATCTATATTTCTGTTTTTGTGCCAGTACCATACTGTCTTGATTACTGTAGCTTTGTAGTATAGTCTGAATTCAGGGAATCTGATTCCTCCAGCTCCATTTTTTTTCCCTCAAGACTGCTTTGGCTATTGAGGTTCTTTTGTGTCTCCATACAAATTTTAAGATTTTTTGTTCTAGTTCTGTAAAAAATGCCATTGGTAATTTGATAGGGATTGCATTGAATCTGTAGATTGCTTTGGGTAGTATAATCATTTTCACAATATTGATTCTTCCAATCTGGAGTAATTTATTTTAAAAATAGCAGTGAACCCATCACATATTCACAAAAAGTATCCTTGTGAAAAACGTTTTCAAGATAAAATATTAATGGATTTCCCTGGTGGTGCAGTGGTTAAGAATCCACCTGCCAATGCAGGGAACACGGGTTCGGGCCCTGGTTGGGGAAGGTCCCACATACCACGGAGCAACTAAGCCCGTGCACCACAACTACTGAGCCTGCGCTCTAAAGCCTGCAAGCCACAGCTACTGAGCCCGCGTGCCACAACTACTGAAGCCCACATGCCTAGAGCCCATGCTCCGCAACAAGAGAAGCCACCGCAATGAGAAGCCCACACACCACAACGAAGAGTAGCCCCCACTCACTGCAACTAGAGAAAGCCCGTGCGCAGCAACAAAGACCCAACACAGCCAAAAATAAAAAAACAAATAAATAAATAAAAATATTAAATAAATAAATAAGTAGTGAGGAGAGTGGCATTGTTCTACGTTTTTGCACATCTCTGCGGAAGATACCGGGATTCTCCCAGCTGCTTGCTGTGATATCATAAGTCATGTAGATTCTGGAAAACTCCATTGTGCCCTCATGAGAAAATGAGAGTTAAAATGGCAACCAAGTTCTTACTAATAAAGAAAATTAGTTTGACCTTTTGGACCATGAACAAAGGTCCCTGGGACCCTCAGGGTTCCCCAGGCCACTCCATGAGAATCACTGGTGTAGTGATTATGGCCAAACTCTTGGGAACGATGGACAAGTCAGCCAGCCTCTCTGTGCGTCAATTTCCATGCTTATAAAATATGGGACAGTAATAACTGTTGCCATAAGAGTCTTATGACAATAAAATGACTTAATATGGGTAAAATGCCTGAAACATAATAACAGCTCAATAAATCCTGGCTGTTATGATGAGCCTCTCAAGAGCCTATGGGTTCATCTTCCTCTTGTACAGAGCACAGAGTAGGTAGACACTCAAGGAATCTTTTACGAATAAATGAAGGTACACGTGAATAATTCCCTCATGTCAGAGGACTCTGCAGACCCTCCTGGGACCGAGGGAAGTCAGTTTTCTTGCTCCTATTACATAAGCTAAGCAGATCAGAGAGGCCGGGTGATTCATCACAGTCACTTAGCAGACCCCGTTCGCAGCAGCTGTCCTACTGAGCACGTCCCTCCTCCATCCGCACACTCGCTACACCTACAGGCACCTGGGCACACTTGGAATGGGGATCCTCCACTGTCTGATTTTGTCCCGATGTGAAATGCACCCCATCTGCAGCCTCACGGGCCAAACCACATCTACATAAGACCTCAGTGTAAGATACCTGAGCTCTCCCCTGCCTCTGCTCTGTCATCCAGAGAGCACTTCCAGGTTATAATTATATATGGACTTATTTCATTATTCATTGCCTCCCTACTAGGTCAGGGACCCTCTTGGTCTTTTTTGCTCTGTTGGCTGCAGCTCCTGGGATGTGGTAGGGGCTCTTATTAGGGGATGTTTATTGAAGAAAAGAAGAAATAGGATAATGTCTTTTCATTGACCAACCAAAACAAGACAAGTTGGACAGTTTTTCTAGATGATTAGATGTTAGGGATAGAGGAGAGAGGGGGAGAGAATGGTAAAATGTTAAAACAAAGTTAAGCAAAGGACCTCCCTGGTGGCACAGTGGTGAAGAATCCGCCTGCCAATGCAGGGGACACGGGTTTGAGCCCTGGTCCGGGAAGATCTCACATGCCTCTGAGCAGCTAAGCCCATGCACCATGACTACTGAGCCTGCGCTCTAGAACCCACGGGCCACAACTACTGATCCCACGTGCCACAAGTACTGAAGCCCGCACGCCTAGAGCCCGTGCTCAAAAACAAGAGAAGCCACCGCAATGAGAAGCCCGCGCACCACAACGAAGTGTAGCGCCTGCTCGCCGCAACTAGAGAAAGCCCGCGCACAGCAACGAAGACCCAACGCAGCCGAAGATAAATAAAAATATTTAAAATTAAAAATAATAATAAAATAACATGCCAGGCACTGAGCTAAATTCTTTTCATGTAATATTTAATCTCCTCAAAAAACTCTGGGAAGTTGCCAATTATTATCCCCATTTTGTTGACGTGAAACCAGAGTCACAGAAAGGTTAAGTGACTCTGAGTCACAAAGCCGGTCAGTGGCAGAACTGGGATTTGTGTGACTACATCTCTGACTCCAGAACCCAAGCTCTAAATCATCATTTTATATTTATATATTACTTATATATTTTATTAATTTTATATATATATATAAAATCATTAGTTCCTCCAAAGGCAGTTAAAAGTAGTTAATGAACATATATATGGAACATATATATGGAGAAAGGATTTCTCCCTTTATAAATAAGGAAATCAAGGCCCAGAGAGGTTAAGTTACTTGCCCAAGGTCACCCACCCAAAGTATGGCTGACCACCTCAATAAGCTAGAGGTGAGAGGCTGTAATTTCCATATTTATAAAGGCAGGGAGCATCCGTGTCCATTGTGTTGGCTGTGCGGTAAATGGAGCCAGCGGATATAAGCGAGAAGCTCAAAAGCAGGCAGCTGAGATGGAAATGAGAAGCCAGTGGATTAGAATCAGAGCACCTGGGTTCTAGTCTCAGCTCTGCCCCTTTTTTTTTTTTCCTGCCTCTTACTAGCTGTGTGGTGTGGGCAAGTCACTTTACCTCCTTGACCCTCAGCATCTTAATCTATAACAAGATTATTGTGGGACCCAAATGAGAATGCGTAAGAAAGCATGCAGCAAAATAAATAAAGGAAAACATTAATATGTGGAGTTATTAAGGACACACAATAATGCTGGTGATAAACAGTGCATGCTGGACAGCTTGCTTGTCACCAACAGCTATGCTTTTAATTCCAAATGTAGTTGAATCCACGTAGATCTCCTTTACTTATTAAAGGAGAACTGACTGTCCCATCTCCTTGTGAGGCTTTTGCTGAGGACCTCTCTTTCCCCAGGGCAGCGCTTACAACATTCCTTGCTTAGTTATCTGCCTTCTGACTTACAGCTAATTGACGGCAGCGTCCAAGCAGTATTTATTAAATACTTAATCTTTAAGCAGAAGACACAGTGGGAGTGATGGATGGATGGATGGATGAATGGATGGGTGGGTGGATGGATGGATAAATGGATGGATGGTCAGTTGAATATCTTCAGAACCCAGAGGGAAGTTAATTCTGATTATAACACTTCTTAGAGTCTTTAAGGATGGGTAAGATTTCAGCAGGGTAAGAACAAGAGGTTAGAAAGGAGAAAGGAAGGTCTCTCAAATAGTTTCTGGGACCCAAAGCAGTCCCACAAAAAGCTATGCTTTTAGCTTACTCTGGTCTCCAGAATATTTTAAGCTGAATATAGGGAACAAACTGTTCATAGCTCCTTTATTAAGTAATGTAGGAGGCAAGACAAAAAAAAAAAAAAGAAAGGAGAAAGGTGTTTGGGGAGCTGAGGACAAACTGAGATAAGGCAGGAGACAGGAGAGTTCAAGGTGCTTGGTGATAGTTGTAAGTGGTCTGGGGTTGATGGAGTGCAAAGAAAGCTGTGGCCTGAGATGCAGCTGGAAAAGTAGAACCTGGTTATGGCAGACCTTGGAAGGTGGGCAGAAGTGTCTGCACTCTTCCATCCTGCAGGCCGTGGGGCATCCTGGAAGGTTTTGTAAGGGAGGAGAGACCTGCTGTGCTCTGTGCTCACTGGCAACAAGTGAAAGGATGGGCACCAGGCCAGGGGCCGGCTCTGGGAGGAGGCCTGACCACTTCCTGCTGTCTGCTGGGCCTTCCAGAAGAGCTGCCAGGATGGGGTAAGAAGGGTTCCCCGTCAGGCTGCACAGCTGCACACGGGCACCTCTGCCTCCCAGCTGTGTTCTGGGGCCAAATACAGGAGGCTGTGGATCCTCCTGCAGAGAAAGCCTCCCCACTATGGCAGGGATCCCCAACCCCCGGGCCGTGGACTGCTACGGGTCTGCGGCCTGGTAGGAACCGGGCCGCACAGCAGGAGGTGAGCGGTGGTCGCGAAGCTTCATCTGCCACTGTCCATTGCTCACATTACCACCTGAACCATCCCCTCTCCCCCAGCCCCCAGTCCATGGAAAAATTGTCTTCCACGAAACCAGTCCCTGGTGCCAAAAAGGTTGGGGGCCGCTGCCCTGAGGAATGGCTGGAGTGGACACCAAGCCTCCGAGGCCTGCCTCCAGGGCAGACATCCCTGCAAGACTTAACCCTCCCCATTCCCCAAAACACACCGAAAGGACCGCCCTGACTGCCAGGAAAGGCCTTGGTTCTGGGTTCAAGGGCTGGCTCTTCTGGTCCGGGTGCCTTGGGCTAGTCCCTGCTTCTCTCTCACAGGCCCTGTGTTGCACAGCTCCAGGAAGTAACATGCACATGGAAGACAATGAAACGATGCCCCTGGAGTTGTGCAACCCAGCGGCCTTGCCTCCCATCTCAGCTTCCTCAGCTCTACGAAAAGTGAGGACGAGGGTTGGTGTGGATCATCTCTGAGGGCGATTCCCAGTCTCACCTGGCAGCAGTGTGAGCAGGGTGTGGGGCTTTGGGGAGGGAGAAGGGATGGAGCCTTTGCCCAGGGGCAGACATAGCGATAGAGACGGTCTAGAGGTTGAAGGATAGCCAATCCCCAAAAACAACGGTGATCCCCCCTCCCAGACCAGACCTGGACTTGCATCCCTGACCCCATCCCTACTACTCTTTCCAGTTGTGTGTAATCTAATCTCTCTAGCCAGTTTTTCCACAAGAACAAACCAGGGAGAAGAAAATATATACCTCATAGGGCCGTTGTGAGCATTAAAAGAAGTGATGTATTTCAAGCACTTAGCAGAGTGCCTAGCCCAACATAACAGCTCAATAAATATTAAGTTCATCACTATTTTTGTTTTATTTTATAAAACAACTTAAATGGATCTGCCCTCAGCCATTCTTACTTTGACCAACCTCAAGATCACAGTAAGCCCCATCCAGGGATGGCCCCAGAGCAGAACACAGATGTTCACTGAGAATATGCATGAAAGGGGTTCTGGGGAGTGAGAAAAAGAAGAGCAGGATACCTCCTCTCCCCACAAACAGAATGACCCCCATCTTCTGATGAACTCTAGAGGTGGACCTGGCTACTGGAGGAATTTGGCCAAAGCTTAAGTTAAAAGAATGAAGCATTAACTGTGAAATTTCAGGTAGAACGATGCACAGATGGTTTATCTTCCTGATCCCCTGAAGCCAGATTCTGTGAGTGGCATATACTGTACAACATCCAGCCCATGGGCTAGCCCCAGCCCAACTTTCCATGGCGGGGATGAGAAGGAACCATCAGGGAAGGTTCAGGGCCTGAGTGTTTTACTGATGGTCAGCTGGAAGCCATTAACACCCTGCTGAGGAATGGAGTCCAGCCCTGCCCTGCCCTGCCCTGCCCTGCCCCGCCCCGCCCAGGCTGCTAGATGAAGGAAGGGCCAGGTGTGGGACCCAAATGCAGAGAGGAACGCTCCACCTGGAATCTGGAGATTCTTAGAGCAAGAAAGCCAGCAAGCAAATCCATCTGATATGGCCTCTCAGACTTTTCCATATTTTATATTTCCTACATAATTAGAAAAAAATAACATATATCAAACACCAATATTGGGGGAATTCCCTGGCAGTCCAGTGGTTAGGAACCCGTGGTTTCACTGCCAAGAGCGCGGGTTCAATCCCTGGTCGGGGGACTAAGGTCCTGCAAGCCGTGAGGCCTGGCCAAAAAAGTAATGATAATAATAAACACCAATATTGGGCTAGTCTGAAATTCACAACACATAGTCTCTAATCCTGAACCTGCCACTAGGGGGCATCTATGGAATGTTGAGCAAGTCACTTCCCACCTCTGAGCCTCAGTTTCCCCAGCAGTACAGCGAGTAGGGATTCTCTTCTATTCTAACAGCCTGTACTTGTCGAATAAGTGCCAACATTAGGGTAGTGGGGTTGTAGAGGCCTGGCTACTTGCTTGTCATTTCCCTATTTTCCATACTTACAAGTTTTCTGTTACTTTAAATTTGGGAGAAAGGCAACCACTGGAAAATCACCACTTCTCCTCTCATTCTCCCCAGCAGGAAGCAAACCCCATGCCCCAGGTGATCTGGTAAAAATGGGAAGATTAAGATAGAGGGACCCTACACCCGTCAGTCACCTGGTGGGTCACCTGGGTAATCCTGTGATTCTATCAGTACAAACACAGAGCCTTAAGTTTCCAGAAAGCCAGAGCTGATCTGTCACACAAAGACCATCTGGTGTCCAGTTTCACCCCTACAAAGTAGAACCTTAGGACCAAAGAGACAGGAAGCTGCCCAAGATCACATTGTTCCCCGGGGTCAGAATGGAAACATCTGAAACTCAGGCAGGTCTCAGACACCATTATATTCTGTGATTTTGGTGTTATAATTTTAAACTTACTTGACAGAAGTTGAAAGAATAGTGCAGGGAACTCCCAGAAACCCTTTACCCAGATTCACCATTTGTTTATATCTTGCCCCATTTTCTTTACCATTCTCTTGCTCCGTAAATACACACACACACACACACACACACACACCCCGATTTTTATCTGAACCATTTGAGGTCAAGTCAAATACAGTATCCCTCAGGGTGTTAGTGAATATTTCCCTTTCAAAACCACAGTATAATGATCAAAATCGAGAAATTTACCTTTGATACCGTACCATTGTTTAATATACTGTCCATATTCAAATGTCCTCAGTCGTGCCCCCAGCCCTACCTCAGAATTGGCGATTATTTTTACTCATTACCCCTGTGCCCCTCCCTTTCACCTGGGGAACCTGACTCAGGCCTTTAATCCTTTCTTTCTCACCCGCTGCCTCCTGCTCAGGGCCCCTTTCCCCTCCCGCTCCACTGAGGCCTGCCCAGGCCAGACAGGACAGGAGATGCCGCCGCGAGGAGAGCTTTCGTGCTCTCTGACCCGGGAGCGCAGGACGCCTAAGCCTCTGCCTCCAGTGCCCCCAGGGAGGGTAGGTGTCTGGAGGTCCCAGGGGGCGCACCCGCAGCCGTCAGTAGTGCCCAACAGCCTGCCCTGTCCCTAAGGGCCAGAGGGAAGCCCAGCCCAGGAGGGGCTGTGCCGAGGAGCTCAAATTCTGTCTAGTTCTAGAGACAAAACTCACTCCTGTGAAAAAATCCACGTGCTCCAAAAGGGGTTTCCGTTCAGAGGGTCTGTGTGATTGCGAAAGGGCAGGAAGGAACTTTCTGGGGTTCCAGATATGTTCAGTATGTGAGTGGTGGTTACGGGGGTGCATGCTTGTGGAAAAGTCCATCGAGCTGTGCTCCTGAGGTGTCGACCCCTCACTCTATGTACATGTCAATAAATAATCATATGTGTATAAACGTGTGTGTGTGTGTGTGTGTGCGCGCGGGGTCATGTGGCTGTGAGGTGAAACACAGTGCAGGGAGCAATGCCATGAGCTCCAAGAGGAAGAGACAGCTTCTGGTTTTGTCCATCCCACCTGGAATAGCTCACACCTGTCACTTTCTAGACACTGAATCAACTGTTGAATAAACGAATTAATTTGATGCTATGACCGTAATTCTCAGCGTGGAAAGATAGTCATGATATCTTGCTAAATGGAATAAGCAGGTTATAGAATAGTATGTGGGAATGATCCCATTTTTGTAAATATTTATGTTTGTATATTTTTTATATCTAATCTAGGTAACATACCAACTTCCTAATAAGGGTTCTCTCTGAGTGAAAAGATATGGGCAATTTCTTTTTTTTCAGCTTTGTTTATACTTAAGAACATTTTTTATAGCAAATATGAACTGTGTGGTTAAAAAAGCAAATACTTTAAAAAAATTATTCATGAAAAAGCACACCAGGAGGGACTTCCCTGGCGGTCCAGTGGTTAAGATTCCAAGCTTCCACTACAAGGGGCGTGGGTTTGATCCCTGGTCGGGGAACTAAAATCCCACCTGCCATGCAGTGTGGCCAAAAGAAAAAAAACAAAGATACTAAGAAAGCACCAGGAAGCAGTGCAGGTCCTGAGCACTCTGGGGCTCATTTGTGATTTCCAAAGAAGGGTTATACACTTTGCTGTACACCTGAAACTAATACAACATTATAAATCAACTATACTCCAACTAAAATTATTTTTAAAAAAAAGAAGGGTTATAGTTTGTAGTATGTCCCAAATTTATCAGAGCAAACACCCTTTGGAGAAATGCTGCTCTAAAGAGAAAAAGGTAGAAGGATTCTGGGTTGCTGGTAATTGCATGGCGTCGTCACATCAACCCAGAACTGCTTGTGTCCATACTTCTTCTATATCTAAGAAAAACAAAACTTTTATGTGTAAACTATGGCTATTTGGCTTTTTTGCTATGCTGAATTCTAGTTGATACCAGAGTTCACACAGTGCCAGGCAATTTGGAAGTGGTCAAAGACTGTTAATGCTGTTATTTTCAGCTCTCCTGGGGGGGCAGGTGCTGGGATCTTATCCCCAAGACAGAAGCTACTTTCCCAAGCCTTTCACACATGATTCCTGAGGTAGTTACTGAATACAGATCAGTTCCTCTGCTCGCTAAGCTGCAGCTGAACAAGTTGGAGATGGAGTCAAGTTCTGGGGCTGCAAGTGTAAAGCCTGGAAGTAATCCCAGACCGCGAGTGTCAGAACCAAATATGTGTGGACTCAATGGATCCTGGAGGGTTTCTGAAACCACAGAGGCCCAACTCACATGGGGAAGGCTCCCCTCAGGGATGAGAACCAGAAGAGCCCTTAAGGGGCTTCTTGGAACAAGAAGAGCCCTTAAAAGGTGACCACACCAAACTCCTACTTAAAATACATCCCCTCCATGGCATCCCCTCCAAGTGGTCCTCCACCCTACCTGAGCACCTCAGTGATGGATGCTCACCACCTCCGAAGGCAGCCTGGCCCTTCTTCCAAGACTCCAGACAAAGTTCTTCGTTGTGTTGAACTATGGCTTCCACTCTTTGGCCCTGGTTCTGCCGTCCAAGACCTCACAAAGCAAGTTGTCCCCTGAAAAATCTTTCATGTGTTGAAGGTGTTTCCCCTTAATTAAAATAATAATAACAGGTACCATTAATGTGGAATTTTACTGTGGCCGGACGCTCTGCTGAGCACGTGACATGCCTGATCTCTTTCACTTCTCACAATGGTCCCGCGAGGTAGGGATGACTGTTGTCCGTATTTGGTAGATGAGGAGTCTTGAGTCTTAGGAGAGATGAAGAACTTTGTGTGAGGTTGCTCAGCCAGTAAGTAGCAGAGCTGAGATAAGGAACCCAGACTTTTCAGAACTTAACCACTGCACTCTACTACCTCCTGTGTGTGTATACACACACACACACACACACACACACACCCCGAATCTTCTTTTCTAGCACTATCACACTGACAACTCTGTGACGTAGCAACAAAATTCCCATGTGGTTCTGAAGGGTCCAGAACCTTCCAGGCAATTCTACCGTCCCCTCCCCTGGTTCACTCACCTCTCTGCTATGGTCAGCACCTCTTAATCCAGCCCTTGGTTTCATCTCCTCACATCACTTTCCAGATAGTCCCAAATGTAGGGCATATGTGTTATTTTTTAGTTTGTCCAGCAGGCCTTCCTCTCTCCATTGTAAGTGACTCAGAGGGCCCATTGCTGAGTGTCCCCATCCAGGCAGGTAACCCAGGCTGGGCGGACTTTCTCACTCCCCTGTCCTGGCACCAGTGGTTGGTACGACAACAGACAGCCCCATGACCTGACTGTGACCAAAGAGAATCTTCCTCTGGGAGTCCTGTGGGGACTTTGGGAGAAACTTCCCCACCCCCATGGACTGACTACTGGATCCATATGTGAGAAGATAAAAACCTGGGGAAGTAAGCCCATTGTGTCAGTTTCCTATTACTGTGGTAACAAATTACCACAAACTTAGTGGCTCAAAAGAACATAAATTTATTGTCTTATAGGACTTTCCCGGTGGTCCAGTGGCTAAGACTCCACACTCCCAATGCCCGGGTTTGAACCCTGGTCAGAGAACTAGATCCCACGTGCCACAACTAAAGATCCCATGTGCCACAACTAAGACCTGGTGCAGCCAAATAAATAAATAAATATACATATTTTGAAATTTATTATCTTATAGTTCTGGAGCTCAGAAGTCCTAAAATCAAGCTGTCAGCTGGGTCACGTTCCTTCTGGATGCTCTGAGGGAGACTACAAGACTCCTTGACGTTTTGTAGGTTCTGGCGGCCATCTCCATTCCTAGGTTTATGACTCCTTCCTGTGTCTTCAAGTCCAGCAAGTCATCATCTTCAAAGCTCGCTCGCTCGCGCTCTCTCTCTCTCTCTCTAACCTCTGCTGCCATCACATCTCCTTCTACTCTGACCTTCCTGCTCACTCTTATAAGGACCCTCGTGATTACACTGGGCTCACCTGGATAATCCATGATACTCTCCCCATCACAAGATCCTTAACTTAATCACACATTGCTTTTTACCACATAAGGTAACATATTCACAAGTTGGGTATTAGGACACAGACATCTTTGGGGCCTGTTATTCAGCTCACACATCCATTCATGTAAAGGAAGCTCAGCATCAAAAGAGAAAAGCCAACAGGCAGAAGGAGCAGAACTGAGAGATGGAGAGAAGAGAGCCCTGGATCCAGCCATGTCTGAAGTCTCAACTTACGTGTTGCATGAACCAATAACTTATCTTTCTACTTAAACTCATTTAATCTCAGTTTCTGTCACTTGCAACCTAATTGGTTCTGATGGCTACACATGCCTACCTTAAAAAATTCCCAGCCAACTCAGCTCTTCAAAGGGGCAGGCTCTCTGAGTTCCTACTTGTTTCACAAACCCAGAATTGACACCCATAGTACTACAAGTACAAATACATGTTTGGGGAGCAAATAAAACAGAGTAGAAAAATTGAGATTGTCCTGGGAACTCAAGTGGAAAAGTTCAAAGAGCACTGCACTGGTGGCCAGGAGACTTGGAGTTAATCCAAGCTCTGGTGAGAGAGAGCCCAGGAGACCGCACAGCTGCTCTGGTCTCCCCATCATCATGGTAGGCTGCATCTCACTCCAACCTTCTGTGTTTTCTAGTACATGGTCCTGTTTACAGAGACCTCAGTGCTGAGAATACCCTTCTTGCTCTGTGTTTCTATCACACACAAAGGCATGACACCAGAAGTGAACGAGAAGCTGGGCTTTTGTGGTACATAGCCAGTGGCAATCACCCTACCCTTCCCATCTCCTCCTCATCCAGCTTTTGGCAGCAAAACCGTGACTTTGAGGGGCTTCCCTGGTGGCGCAGTGGTTGAGAATCTGCCTGCCAATGCAGGGGACATGGGTTCGAGCCCTGATCTGGGAGGATCCCACACGCCACGGAGCAACTAGGCCCGTGAGCCACAGCTACTGAGCCTGTGCGTCTGGAGCCTGTGCTCCGCAACAGGAGAGGCCGCGATAGTGAGAGGCCCGCGCACCGCAATGAAGAGTGGCCCCTGCTTGCCACAACTGGAGAAAGCCCTCGCACAGAAACGAAGACCCAACACAGCAAAAATAAATAAACTCCTACCCCCAACATCTTCTTTAAAAAACAAAAACAAAAAACAGTGACTTTGAGAGAAAGCCAAGGAGGAGGGAAGAAAAAGAGGTAGCTCTCTCCTCTAGCTGTTAAAAAAATCACACACATGTAAAACCTATTGGCCACCCCACCACCTGTACTCCTGACTAATTTACAATCCAGGCAAGGAAATAGTCTACGTTGGCTTGGTATATTTCTCTATTTTTAGAATTTTAAAAATAATAACCACCCCACTAATTTAGAGAATTTTAAAAATAAGATTTCATGGTTTTTTTCTTTTTTAAGCAAACCATATGATGATTGGTTCTCTGAGGGTCCTTGTGGCACAATCTTTTTAAGAGCTTCTTGGGAGCATGTGGTCAGGGGAGAGTTCTGTATGAAACCCTGGGAATGGCCAGGATGTAGAAATCAGCCCCGCAAAGGGCAGGTGCGGACCATGCCCTGAGTTGAGCATCCTCAGGCAGAGGGCATTAGGTACCCAGCGTGTTGTGTTCCATACGTGCTTGTGCCTGCAGCCCAGAGGGATATGTTCTGTGTGGGAGTCATTGCATCTCCAAGACTATAAACTAGTAGCAGCGCCTTGAACTTTGTCACTTTGGGACAGCCATTTTCCGTGTTGGGCCTTAATTTTCTCCTTTACGAAATGAAAATAGTGGACCAGAATTCAGTGTCATTCCAGGCAACGTGAAGGGGCTTCTGGAGGCTGGCGATGTTCTGTTTCTTGAACTGGGCACTGGTTACATGGATGTGTACAATTTGTGAAAATCCATTGAGTTGTACATTTATAATGTGGGCACTTTTCTGGATATATATCTTGCTTCAATAAACGTTTACATAAAGTATAAAAGAGGTAGGAGAGGGAATGGGTGAATCGAGATGAAACAAAATTGGATGTGAATTGCTGAAGCTAGGGGATGCGTCTCAGGGGTTTATTATGCCATATTGTATACCTTTGTATCTGTTTGAAATTTTGCATAATGAAAGTTATAGGGACTTCCCTGGTGGTGCAATGGTTAAGAATCTGCCTGCCAATGCAGGGGACATGGGTTCGAGCCCTGGTCCGGGAAGATCCCACATGCCACAGAGCAAGTAAGCCCATGTGCCACAATTACTGAGCCTGTGCTCTAGCGCCCACGAGCCGCAACTACTGAGCCCACGAGTCACAACTACTGAAGCCCGTGCTACTAGAGCCCATGCTTCTCAAGAGAAGCCACTGCAATAAGAAGCCCGTGCACCACAACGAAGAGTAACCCCCACTCGCCGCAACCAGAGGAGGACAGCATGCCGCAACAAAGACCCAATGCAGCCAAAAAATATAAATAACTAAATAAATTTATTTTAAAAAATTATAATAACAGCTCTTGTTTCTCTAAAATGCTGTCATTTGAGGAGCTCCCACTATTGTGTAAGAATGAAGAAGAAAGGATAAAGGCCAGTCACAGCTCTCCGCCTTCTGGAGTCAGAGAAGAGAAGGTTTCCTACCCAACATGGCCAAAACAGGTTTACTGTAACAGAAATGAGGCATACTGTGCCTCTTGGACAGAGTTATTGGTTTTGTTTCATCCTAGCTTCAGATATTGTTTGACATATTCATGTGTGATAGAGCAGATTAACTTAAGAGTGCTCTGAGACATGGCTGTTTATTTAAGTCACCCGTAAGAATGCTAGTGAGGTCTGGTGCAGGATAGATTCTGGGTTGTCACAGCCCATGCTAGGTTGCTGCCTTGCCCTGGTGCCAGCTGTGCCAGTTCAGCTGGTGGCAGGAAGCAGGTGAAAGGGCAAGTCCCACAAGGACCCTCTGGGGTTTGGCTTGACCTTCAAACAGCAATTGCAGTGTCACCCTCACCCTTAAAGGGGTTGTGACTAAAACACCGTGGCAAAGTAGCTGGGAGTCCTTCTCTCTCTGTAAATATGTACCCAGCCACTGCTCCATGCCAGGTGCAGCTCTGGCATGAAGGGTACAGCAGTGCACAGAACAGACTAAAATCCCTGCCCTCGGGGAACGTCCATGATTTGCTAAATCATATAAGAGCTTTAAAGACTTCCTCAAAAAAGTTTTTTAATTGTGGTAAAATATACATAACATTAAATTTACCGTTTTGACCACTTTTGAGAGTATAGTTCAGCGGTGCTAATTTACTTCACTGTGCAGCTAATCTCCAGAACTTCTTCATTTTACAGAATGGACATTCTATGCCCATTAAACGACTCCCCTTTGTCCACCTCCACCCCAGGCCCCTGGCAACCACCATTCTACTTTATCTATCAATTTGACTTCTCTAAGTATCTCATATAAATAGAATCATACAGCAGTTGTCTTTTTGTGACTGGCCTGTTTCACTTAGCATAATGTCTTCAAGGTTTGTTCATGTTGTTGTGTGTATCAGAATTCCCTCCTTTCTGGCTGAATAATATTCCCTTGTGGTATATACCACATTCTCTTCATCCATTCATCTGCAGATGGACATTTGGGTTGCTTCCACCTTTTGGCCATTATGAATAGTGCTGCTACGTATATGGATGTACAGATGTCTCTTTGAGACCTTGCTCTCAATTGTTTGCGGTATATACCCAGAAGTGGAATTGATGGATCATATGGTAATTTTAATTTTTTGTGGAACCACCATACTGCTTTCCACAGTGTCTGCACTATTTTACATTTCTACCAACAGTGCACAAGGGTTCCAATTTCTCCACAGCCTCGCCAGCACTTGTTATTTCCTGTTTTGTTTTGCTTTTTTCAGTAATAGCCACCCTAATGGGCGTGAAACAAAGACTGTTTTTAAAAAATTACTTGTACCAGCTTAATTATAGGACAACGGGGCTAAATTAAGTGTTCTGGAAAGACACGTGAAGGAAGGCACAGCTCAAATTCATCATTAACAAATGAGCAAACTGAGGCTGGTGAATAAAGGTCTTGCTCAAAGTCAGGCCTTGAGGTACTGATGGAGGTGGCCCAGGATTCTAAACCAGGGGTCGACAGACTTTTGCTGTGAAAGGACAGGTAGTAAATACTTTAGACTCTGGGCCACAAGATCTCTGTCTCAACTCCTGAAGTCTGCTGCCGTATCAGGAAAGCAGCCATGGATAACACGTACAAGTGTGGCTGTGTGTCAGTAAAACTTTATTTACAAAAGCAGGCAGTGGGCTGCAGTTTGCTGACTCCTGTTCTAAACCAATACGCTAAAATGTGGCAAGCAGGTGTAGCAGTGTTCCTTGCCTCCTGCACCCACACTTCCAGTTGCCTGTGTGTGATCTTGTTGGTCAAGGTAACCCGCCCAGCTCGGGCCAAGAGGCGGGCACATGGCCCAAGCTGGACCTTTCTATCTGGCCTTCCTATCTTGAAGCAAGGACAGGGTGTTGAAACTGATCAAACCTGTGGTCACTTGTGGTGTCTCTGTTGCAGGTTCCTCCTACTGGGTCCCCAAAGCTGCCCAGTTCCCAGCCCTTTCCTATCCTGGTGTCTCAGTTCTTCCTTCTATTCTTCAAGTATTCCCACATCCTTTCAGTAAATTTCCTTTCTCCTAAATTAGCTGGAGTCAGTTTCTGTTGCTCACAACTAGAGAATCTTGACTGATCATTGACTTTTAAGGAACAATATCCTGTATAATTTCTTCAACCACAATGCTCCCAAAGAGCTAAAATAGGATTTGATTTCTTAAAATGCAGTTATCCAAAAGTTGAAGGACATCTCAGATTCATCAGTTGAAATGCTGCCTTCCATGCCTGCCAATGCGGACACACCGCCGGGACCACCATTATCCTTGTTTCTTAGTTCAGCAAATACCCCAGCCCTCCCCAGCTGTCTGTCATGCAAGCCCCTTGCCCACTCTGGGTCTCAGTTTCTCCATCTGTAATATGGAGGGAGTGCACAATCATGGTGACTCAGGTTCCATCCAGCTCCAGGCTTTTATCAGGGTCTCCTACTATGTGCTCAGCACTGTGCCTGCAAAGGAGCTTGATGATGAATTGCGGAGAGACGTAAGGCATGGATAAGCAGTGGTGACGCGAGGCTGCCTGTGCAAGGTGCCAGGTGAAGAAAACAGCCATTGGCGCTCAGGGGGAAGAGAGCCGCTGTGGGCTGGAAAGGACTTTAACTGAGGCTTTAAGAAGTGATAGCTTTTTTAAATATATAAATTTATTTATTTTATTTTTGGCTGCGTTGGGTCTTCGCTGCTGCACGCGGGCCCCCTCCAGTTGCGGTTAGCGGGGGCTACTTCTCGTTGCGGTGCGCGGGCTTCTCATTGCGGTGGCTTCTCTTGTCGCGGAGCACAAGCTCTACGTGCACAGGCTTCAGTAGTTGTGGCTCGCGGGCTCTAGAGCTCAGGCCCAGCAGCTGCGGCGCATGGGCCCAGCCGCTCCGCGGCGTGTGGGACCCTCCTGGACCAGGACTCGAATCTGTGTCCCCTGCATTGGCAGGTGGACTCCTAACCACTGCGCCACTGGAGAAGCCCCTAAGAAGTGATAGCTTTTGAATAAGGAGAGAAGAAGGAAAAACTCTATGCACTTTGGAGGCCCACTCAGCAGCCTTCAAACTAAGGTCTGGCAGTAGGTCCTGTGGCTTCATTTCCCTCCCTGGAGGAGGAGAGGATGAATGGAACAAACCAGGGGATGCTCAGGTCCTCTTCCACGGGTGATATTATTTGTTCCATTGAGTTTCTTATAGGTGTTCCTAGTTGTTGGCTGCAGGGAGCCGGGTGTGTACAGTTCTGAGCTTTTTAGCTAGAATATCAAAGTCTTGCTGAACTTGCTTGTTTTCTGCCTATTCCAGCTGTCCAAGCAGTTATAGACAGCCCCCTGCGTCCTCCCCACCCCACCCTCCAGGAGGGCAGGAATGAAGAGGGGCTCTGATTGTGTGGTCCAGCCCCCCAGGAGGTGCCTCTGATGCAGACTCTTCCCTCACCACAGGGGTGCTGGGCAGGGTGGCACAGGGCCGTAGGGGATGACCCTCTCTCCTCCTCAGCTTTCTAAACTCCATCTGTTCCAAAATCCAAAGCTTGCTTTCCGCTACACCCAAACCACCCGTGGGACTGGTTATCCCCAGTACAAACACCTCTTTGTTTCCTGCTTGTGTTTGTTTGTTGGCATTTGAACAGTTCTCTGTGGTTCATGTTTGAGGCCAGCCTGAGGCAAAATGAGATTGGCAGAGGTAGGCATGGGTGCCACACCTCTCTTCCACTCTCCTGCCCAAGTCTAGACCCCAAGCTCCCCTTTATAACAGACACCACGACCACCACCTTTGGTATTTCCTCCCCCCTCAGGGTCTCATTCTTTGCTTTTTCACATGGCTTATCTCCGAAACAAATCTCTTCTAAGAGATGAAATTTTGAAAAAGTGTTTCTGTTTTAATAGGAATCTTCTGGAGACATAATACCCAGGCACTGTGACAGGTTTCTCTGGGCAGATCAGGCTGCCCCTCAAGTATACTTCCCCCTCCGTTCTTTGTCTATGCAATGGACCCTGGGGTGCTCTGGCCCAGCAAGAAGGGGACCTGAGCCCCTAGTCTCAGCTCAGCTATCAACATTGGTATCTTCTGCCCCTTGGGGAGAGCCTCAGTTTTCCCATCATTATGGCAAAGGGGTTGGATGGAAGGATTACCACCAGCCCCACCGTTTACCAGCCTGTGTAAGCGGGGCGCTGGCTGGGAGGAGAAAATGATGGGGCTGACCCCTCACACCAAAAGAAAGTTCTCTGCTTTTTAAGAACTGCTCATGAAACTAGGAGACGGTAAGTTTTCTCTAACACTCATTGCTTTTCTGCTACTTGGGATGGTTTTCACCGAGGTGTGGCACTTTACAGCTTCCAAGGTGCCGTCACTGCCCTGATTCAATTCAGTGCTTGTTCTGTAAAAAATTAATAAACAGAAACCTCAATTAAATAGAATTTGGAGGCCTGAAGAGGGAGCTTTCACACCCAGCACCACTGCAGAGCCCAGCAGGAAGAAGAAAGACTCCTCTTCTTTACTAGCACAATCTCAGCCACTGAAAAGCCGTGGACTCTTGTTTAACTACAACCTTTCCACCTGCCTTTTCCCCTATGTAAAAGAGTTCTTCTCTCCTAGCTGTGCAGGGACTTGCACATAGCTCACCGTGGTTGCAGTTCCCAAATTGCAATTCTTTGCTGATCCCAAATAAATTCATTTTTGCTGGAGACCTATCCAGCAGTCTATTTATTGTAGGTCAACAGTTCAACAGATAATTCTGAGCATCTATAAGGTGTCAGGCATTGTCTTGGCTCTATGGATATAAGCATGAGTGAGATAAGTGGTAGGGAAATAATATGGTAGGGAAAAGGAAAAGGGAATTGAGAATGGATACTTGTGGCTCCTTGTGGATAGAACTTTGAATGTAAAATGGGAGTGAATAGAAAGAGCCCATTTCCGAAAGCAAAGTAAGCATTTATTAACAAGAAGCAGCCAAACTTGGGAAGGTCTAGAGGCAGCTTGCGCAAAGGCCCTGAGGCAGGAACTAAGTGGGCCACTGGGCCACCAGGGATCAGAAAGACGGCCAATGTAGTTGGAACTTAGGGAGCCAGGGTGATGGCAGGACATGAGGTTGGAGAGGAAAATGGGGCTGGATGGAGCAGAGAGATTTATGGATTTTGTTTTCAGTATAACAAGAGATCGTTAGAGTTCTTTTAACATTAAAAAAGTCACGCTGGCTGCTATAGTGCTGTCATTAGCACCACTTTGTACCTCTCCAGGGCACCATTCACTGTGCAGTTAATGTAAACAGAGCCCCCTGGAGTTGTGCAAGGTGAAGCAGTCCGGACCGCGTGAGCAGCTCAATCCACATGAGCCTTCAGGCTCTTAGGACCCTGATGCTAAGTGACTTAGGGGTAGAAAGTCTTCCTCAGGGGCTCTGATGATGTCAAGCCTCTGTCATCTTTGAGAAGCCCAAGGGGAACTCTGGCCCCTCTAGGGTGTCTGCACTGATCCCCATAAACACTCCCTTCTCCCAAACTCTTTCATCTGAGAGGTCGAACCAAGGGGCGGCAGACACTCCCTCACTCTCTCCTCCCTGCTCCCTCACTCTCTCCTCACTTCAGGCTGACACTCTCTAAGCCTTTAAGCAGCTCGTAACTCCATCATCTCAGTGCCCCTTGGAAGGGAGCAGTCGGCAGATTAGGCGATTCTGGGATCCAGGCGCTGAGGAATTCGGGGCCTCTCAGGTTTCTTGGCAGGAGTTACAAGTACATGCAGAGACTCTTCTTCAGAACAAGTGAAAATAATTCCTTCCAGGGGCAGAAAAAGGCAGGCTTTTGGCACAGGACTTCATAAGATGTTATCTCAAGAGACCCGCATGGGAGCCCTGGGAGGGAATGCAGAAGTTGCTGAACCAGGTGGAGAAATGGACAGGCAAGCGTGGAGAGACTTACAGGGTTCCTTCCCACAGCAATTCAGGGACTGGGTCTGCTACCTGGCAGCCTCTTGCGTTTTCCACTCTCCTGGGACTGGAGGGAGGGAGGGGAGCGGAGTGGAGAGGAGCAGAGTCCTACTAAAGTTCCAGGCTCAGTCCCACTCCCCAAGCTGGACATCTTGGAGGAAAAAAAAAAAATCACAAATTTAGAAAGTTAGGGCTGCAAGGGACCGTGGGTATCATCCAGTCCAACCTTTATCCCATGGATGAAAAGACTGAGACCCCAAAGCTGAGTACTTCCCCTTGCTGGCCAGCAGAGGAGGTGGCCTTCTATGCCAGAGGAGGAATTGGAATCGATGCATTTTCAAGGGCATTTTGGCAACATCTGTCAATGTTTTAAACACACATATATTCTTGGAGCCAGAAATTCCACTCTATGAATCCATCCTACAGAAATGCTTGCACGTGTGCACAGAGCTGTATGTACGAGGTTCACTGTAGTGCACATTTTGTCGGTGCAAGAACCCCAGAGACAGCACAGGGCATGAGTATCGGTAGGTGCAGCATTAACCTGTGGGGCATTCATTTTATGGAATACTGTGCAGGCACTCGTAGGAGGAAGGAGACAAATATACATCATTGCTATGGGAAGATTACTGGTGATATTTTAAATGAAAAATAAAGCACACAATAAAGCGTATGGTATAACCCAATTTGTGCAACAAAGAGTATATATACATATGTACGTACACACATATATTCTTGTGTGTTATTATGATATTTCCAAAAAGATGTATAAAGAATATTAACAGCTGAGGAAATGAAACGGGAGCTGAGGAGAAGACCTTTTATTTACATTTTATGTCCTGCACAGTTTGGAGTTTGCTGTTGGGTGGGTTTTTATTATGTCCATGATACTTCATGATACTTACAGGCACAGGAATGATGACATTGTAGGGCTTTGGGATTCTGCTTCTGGAATTCCTTTGCTGGCTGTGCCACTAAGAGTAGATATGGAGCCGGTCACTTTCCCTTTTTCTCCCTGAGACTCAGCTTCCCCACCTGTAACATGGTGTGTGTGTGTGTGTGTGTGTGTGTGTGTGTGTGTGTCAGGGAGTGTGGTGGAGCAGGTGATCTCTCAGTGTCCTAGGGGCAGACAGGCCAGGCTGCTCCTGGCATAGCTCCAGAGTTGAGGCGCACAGCCTGGGAGTTCCCATTTGTTGTGTCAGGTTTCCCCCTGCTGGTCTCTCAGGAAGTGCTCAGGAAGCTTCCAAGAAAGAGGTTCTCAAGGGTGGTTGTACCGCCCCTTGGGTGTCCTTTGGAGATGTGTGGAGTTGTTTGGGGATGTGGCGGTGTTGGGGGGCAGCGCATTTAACGGGCAGGGGCTGAGAGACCCTAGACATCCTCCAAGGCTTGAGGCAGTACTGCACAGTGAAGAATTGTCTCACATCCTGCATGGTTTTTGAATGAACCAGTGAAGAAATCCTGTTCATAATTGTCTGAACCTGAAACTCACTCTCCTTTACAAACATTAACAAAGTCTTTTGCGTTTTTGTTTGTTGCTGTTCTGTTTTGCGCTGTTTTAGGGTCTACTGAATTGCAACCATCCTGTAAATCAATGATGCTTGCTCTTTGCTTTGTCTAGAACTTTACCAAGAGTTGTTCACCATCTCATAAAACCACGTCACCAGGGGCACCTGTGTGGTACCCATTTCCACCCACTTGTATCTGCGTGCATTTGTAGCCAT
The DNA here is from genome assembly GCF_059928025.1 of Delphinapterus leucas. Classification (NCBI taxonomy): domain Eukaryota; kingdom Metazoa; phylum Chordata; class Mammalia; order Artiodactyla; family Monodontidae; genus Delphinapterus; species Delphinapterus leucas. Next base: position 128,947,081 of record NC_143131.1, read on the forward strand.
ATTCCTTGGCAAATCCGTAACCAGAGAGACCTGAGAAGTCTTTTAACAGATGGAGAACTAAATGTTACTAAATTAGCAGAGGTATATGAAATGCAGAGGTTTTATTTTGTTTGTTTTTTATTTTCTAATTTTTTCCAGCTTTATTGAGATATTAGAGATATATAACATGTAAGTTTAAGGCGTAAATGTGATGATTTGATATACGTACGTATTGCAAAATGCTTACCACAATAAGGTTAGTTAACACCTCCATCCCCTCATAAAATTACCTCTTCTTTTGTGTGTGGTGATAACATTTAAGACCTCTGTTAACAACTTTCAAGTATATAACACATTTTGATTATATTCACCAGGTTGTAGATTAGATCCCCAGAACTTATTCATCTTATAGCTGGGGGTATGTACCCTTTGACCAACATCTCCCCATTTTCCCTACGCCCCCAGCCCCTGGCAACCACCATGCTACCCTCTGTAAGTTCAGCTTTTTAGATTCCAGATAAAAGTGAGAACATACAGTGTTTGTCTTTCTCTGTTAGATTTATTTCACCTAGTATAATGCCCTCAGGGTCCACCCATGTTGTCGCAAAAGGCAGGATTTCCTTCTTTTATGGCTGAATAATATTGCAGTCTGTGTGTGTGTGTGTGTGTGTGTGTGTGTGTACATTTTCTTTTCTTGTTGTTGAAGTATAGTTGATTTACACTGTTGTGTTAGTTTCAGGTGTACAGCAAAGGGATTTGGTTATAGTTTATTCAGATTATTTTCCATTATAGATTATTACAAGATATTGAATATAGTTCCCTGTATACAGTAAACCCATGTTGCTTCTCTATTTTATGTATAGTAGTTTGTTTCTGTTAATCTCGTACTCCTAATTTATTTCCCCTCCCCTAACCCCCTTTGGTAACCATAAATTTGTTGTCTATATCTGTGAGTCTATTTCTGTTTTGTATACAAATTAATTTGTATTATTTTTTAGATTCCACACATAAGTGATATCATGTAATATTTGTCTTTGTCTGACTTACTTCACTTATTATGATATTCTCTAAGTCCATTCATGTTGCTGCAAATGGCAATGTTCTATTCTTTTTTATGGCTGAGTAGTATTCCATTGTATATATATACCACATCTTCTTTATTCATTCATCTGTTGATGGATATTTAGGTTGCTTCCATGTCTTAGCTATCGTAAATGTGCTTCTGTGAACATTGGGGTGCACATATCTTTTCAAACTAGGGTTTTTGTCTTTTCTGAATATATGTCCAAGAGTGGGATTGCTGGATCATATGGTAACTCTATTTTTAGTTTTTCTTTAAGGAACCTCCATATTATTTTCCATAGTGACCGCACCAATTTACATTCCCACCAATAGTGTAGGAGGGTTCCCTTTTCTCCAAACCCTCTCCAGCATTTATTTTTTTGTAGACTTTTTGATGATAGCTATTCTGACAGGTGTGGGCTGATACCTCACTGTGGTTTTGATGTACTTTTCTCTAATAATTAGCTATGTTGAGCATCTTTTTATGTGCCTGTTGGTCATCTGTATGTCTTCTTTGGGGAAATGTCTATTTAGGTCTTCTGCCCAATTTTTGATTAGGTTGTTTGTTTTATCTATATTGAGTTGTATGAGCTGTTTGTATATTTTGGATATTAACCCCTTGTCAGTCACATGGCTTGCAAATATTTTTCCCCATTCTGTAGGTTGTCTTATTGTTTCGTTGATAGTTTCCTTTGCTGTGCAAAAGCTTTTAAGTTTGCTTAGTTCATATTTGTTTACTTCTGCTTTTATTTCTTTTACCTTGAAAGACTGATCTAAGAAAATATTGCTACAATTTATGTCAGAGACTGTTTTGCCTACGTTTTCCTCAAGGAGTTTTACAGTGTCATGTCTTTTAGTTATTTATTTATTTATTTTACTATTTTTTTTGCCTGTATTGGGTCTTTGTTGCTGCATGTGGGCTTTCTCTAGTTGCGGCGAGCAGGGGCTACTCTTCGTTGTGGTGTGCGGGCTTCTCATTGTGGTGGCTTCTCTTGTTGCGGAGCACAGGCTCTAGGCGTGTAGGCTTCAGTAGTTGCAACACGTGGGCTCAGTAGTTGCAGCACACAGGCCCTAGAACATGCAGGCTTCAGTAGTTGTGGCACGTGAGCTCAGTAGTTGTGGCTCACAGGCTGTAGAGTGCAGGCTCAGTAGTTGTGGCACATGGGCTTAGTTGCTCTGTGGCATGTGGGATCTTCCTGGACCAGGGATTGAACCCATGTCACCTGCATTGGCAAGTGGATTCTTAACCACTGAGCCACAATGGAAGTCCCAAGTCTTATATTTAGATCTTTAAACCATTTTGAGTTTTTTTGGTATTTGGTGTGAGGGAGTATTCTAATATTATTGGTTTACATGTAGCTGTCCAGCTTTCCCAACACCGCTTGCTGAAGAGACTGTCTTTTCTCCATTGTATATTCTTGCCTCTTTTGTCATGGATTGACTGTGGGTGTGTGGATATAGTTTTGGGCTCTCTTCTGTTCCATTGATCTATGTATCTGTTTCTGTGCCAATACCATGCTGTTTTGATTACTGTAGCTTTGTAGTATTGTCTGAAGTCTGAAAGGGTTATGCCTCCAGTTTTGTTCTTTTTCCTCAGGATTACCTTGGCAATTCTGGGTCTTTTGTGGTTCCATATAAATTTTAGTATTATTTGTTCTAGTTCTGTGAAAAATGTCATGGGTATTTTGATAGGGATCACATTAAATCTGAAGATTGCTTGGGTAGTATGGCCATTTTAGCAATATTAATTCTTCCCATCCAAGAGTATGGGATATCTTTCCATTTCTGTGAATCATCTTCAGTTTCCTTTATTAATGTTTTATAGTTCTCAGGGTATATGTCTTTCACCTCCTTTGTTAAGTTTATTCCTAGGTATTTTTTTAGACACAATTTTAAATGGGATTTTTTGGGGTCACTTTCTGATATTTCATTGCTAACCTAAAGAAATGCAACATATTTCTGTTTATTAATCTTGCATCCTGCTCCCTTGCTGAATTCATTTATCAGTTCTAATAGTTTTTGTGTGGGGTGTTTAGGATTTTCTATATAGAGTATCATGTCATCTGCATATGACAATTTTACCTCTTCCCTTCCAGTCTCATACATTTTATTTCCTTTTCTTATCTGGTCACTGTGGCTAGGATTTCCAATACTATGTTGAATAGAAGTGGTGAGAGTGGGCGTTCTTGTCTTGTTCCTGAATTCAGTGGGAAGGCTTTCAGCTTTTCACCATTGAGTATTAAGTTGGCTGTGGGTTTGTCATAAATGGCTTTTGTTATATTGAGATATGTTCCCTCTATATCCACTTTGGTGAGAGTTTTTATTATGAATGGATGTTGAATTTTATCAAATGCTTTTTCTGCATCTATTGAAATGATCATGTCGCTTTTGTCCTTTCTTTTGTTAATATGGTGTATCACATCGATTGATTTGTGTTATGTTGAACCATCCTTGCATCCCAGGAATGAATCCAACTTGATCATTGTGTATGATCCTTTTTATGTATTGTTAGATTTGGTTTGTTAATATTTTGTTGAGGATTTTTACGTCTATATTCACCAAACTTATTGGCCTGTGATTTTCCTTTTTTGTAGTGTCTTTTTCTGATTTTGGTATTAGGGTGATGGTGGCTTCATAAAATGAATTTGGGAGTGTTCCCTCCTCTTCAGTCTTTTGGAATAGTTTGAGAAGGATAGGTATAAGTTCTTCTTTGTGTGTTTGGTAGAATTCCCCAGTAAGCTGTCCAGTCCTGGACTTTTGTTTGCAGGGAGTTTTTTTGTTGGTTTTTTGTTTTTTATTTTTGTTTGTTTTGTTTTGTTTGTGGTACGCAGGCCTCTCACTGCTGTGGCCTCTCCCGTTGCGGAGCACAGGCTCCGGACGCGCAGGCTCAGTGGCCATGGCTCACGGGCCCAGCCGCTCTGCGGCATGTGGGATCTTTCCGGACCAGGGCACGAACCCGTGTCCCCTGCATTGGCAGGCAGACTCTCAACCACTGCGCCACCAGGGAAGCCTGGTTTTTTGTTTTTTTAAAATTACACATTCTATTTCACTTCTAGTGATTAATTTGTTCAAATTATCTGTTTCTTTGTGACTCAATTTTCATAGGCTCTATGTTTCTAGAAACTTGTCCATTTCTTATAGGTTGTCACATTTGTTGGCATATAACTGTTCATAGTATTCTCTTAATGATTTTCTGTATTTCTACAGTATTGGTTGGTATTTCTTCTCTTTCATTTCTTGTTTTGTTTATTTGGGTCCTCTCTCTTTTCTTCTTGGTGAGCCTGACTAGAGGTTTGCCAGTTTTGTTTATCTTTTCAAAAAACCCACTCTTGTTTTTGTTGATCTTTTCTATTGTTTTTTAATCTCTATTTTATTTCCTCTCTAATCTTTATTTTTTTCTTCCTTCTGTTGACTTTGGGTTTTGTTTGTTCTTCTTTTTAAATTCTTTTAGGTGGTAGGTTAGGTTGTTTATTTGAGATTTATTTCTTGAGGAAGGCCTATATTGCTATGAACTTCCCTCTTAGAACTGCTTTTGCAACATCCCTTAGATTTTGTAAGGCTGTGTTTTCATTGTCTCAGGTATTTTCTGATTTCCTTTTTGATTTCATTGTTGACCCACTGGTTTTTCAGTAGCATGTTGTTTAGTTTCCATGTGGTCATTTTTTTTCTACATTTTCTTTATCCATTCATCCATTCATGAACATTTAGGTTGTTTCCATGTCTTGACTATTGTTAATAATGCTGCAATAAGCATGGGGATGGAGATACCTCTTTGAAATAGTGTTTTCATTTCCTTCAGATATATACCCAGAAGTGGGATTACTGGATAGTATGGAAGTTCTATTTTTAGTTTTTTGAGGAACTTCCATACTGTTTTTCATAGTGGCTGCACCAATTTACATTCCCACCAACAGTGTAGGAGGGTTCCCTTTTCCCAAACCCTCACCAATACTCCTTACCCTTGTGTTTTTACTGACAGCCATTCTAATAGACGTGAGGTGATATATCGTTATGGTTTTGATTTGCATTTCCCTGATGATAAATGATGCTCAGCACCTTTTCATGTACCTGTTGGTCATTTGAATATCTTGTTTTGGAAAATATCTATTCAAGCTCTCTGCCCATATTTTAATCAGATTGTTTGGTTTTTTGCTGTTGAGTTTTATGAGTTCCTGGTATATTTTACATATTAACCTTTTATCAGATAGATGGTTTGCAAACATTTTCTCCCATTCTGTAAGTTGCCTTTTTATTTTGTTGATTGTTTTTTTTCACTGTGCAGAGGATTTTGAGTTTGATGCAGTCCCACTTGTTTATTTTTGCTTTAGTTGCTTGCACTTTTAGTGTCATACTTAAAAATTTTTGCCAAGACCAACGTCAAGGAGTTTTTCCCTGTTTTCTCAGACCCAGTGTCCACCTGCCCTTTTTCTTGGTTACAAGGCTTTTCCTACTCTGACCTTGCCCCACCTCTCATTAATTAATTAATTAATTATCGTAACAAATATTCACTGAAATCTTAATACGTTCCAAGAAATGTGCTCAGGGTTAGGGGCACTGCAGTGAACAAAAGAGATCAGGTCCCTGTTTTCAGGGACCTTACATTTTCATTGGGGGAGGGTTGTCAGGTAACAAAAGTTAATAAACAAGATAATAATTACAAATTGTGATTATTGATATGAAGGAGAGGAAATGGGAGTAAGAGGGGTAGACCTGAAACGTCTCTCTGAGGAGGTGACATTTGAAGTGAGTCCTGACAGTGGTGAAGAGGCAATATTTTCATTACTAATGAAAAGCTACTAATGAAACTGTTTTAATGTGCCCACTAATGAAAAGCTGGGGAAAGAGTGTAGTTCCAATGGCAGGGACAGCAAGTGCAAAGGCCCTGAGGCAGGGCAGACCTCGGCTGTTTCAGGAACACAAAGGAGGCATTGTGGCTCCAGTATAGTGGCTGACGGGTGTGTGCTAGGAGACAGGGCTGGAGGGGTCATTTATTAGACACCGTCTGTAAACAAGACACAACCCTGTCTCCTGGCACTTACTTTCCCGTCTGCTCAGACTGCTTGCTTCCTGACCATGATACTTCCCTCTACTTCTCTGAATCTTATCCACCTTTCAAGACCAGCTTCTATCCATCTCCTCCCAGAAACTCCCCTGACTCTCCCAGCTCTTAGACATGGGGGATGGGGGGGACGCCTAGTATGTGTTGAAGCAGGCGGCTCTGTTCACTCTCTTGCCAATGTTTCTCAAGGTCTTATGGTTTCTTACGGTCTTCAGACCACCTGTATCACAGTCCCCTGAAATGTTCCTAAGTTTTGAAAGTGTTTTTAGTGAAATGTTTAAGTTATAGCAAATAAAATTACGTATATTTATATGCTCAGTATCTGCTTTTAAGAACTTTACCATTTGTCCATATTTGGCACAGTTCTGTTTCTGTTTCTTAAGAAATAAAACACGTTACAAATACAGGTGAAGCCTGAGTGCTTGTCGAAGTGCAGATTCCAAGGCCCTAGCCTGGGTCTACTCACAATCTCTGGAGGTAGAGCTGGCAATGTGCATTTTTAACAATCCATCCTCCCTCCTCCTCTCTCGCCCACCACGATTCCTATGCATAGTGAAGTTTGACAATTACTGATATATGCCAGTTAAAAGCTGCCCCATCAAGCAGTTGCCTGTTCTTCCTTGTAGCCAACTCAGGAGGTCTTAATCTTTGCTATGCATCAGGGTCACCTGGGGAACTTTTAGAAATGCAGATGCCCAGTCTCCTCCCTAACCTTGTGAATCAGATTGGGGCAGGGATGTCAGGCAACTCTATGACCCAAACCTCAAAAAGGTGGATTTTTTTTTTTTTTTTTTTTTGAGGTACGCGGGCCTCTAACTGTTGTGGCCTCTCCCGTTGCGGAGCACAGGCTCCGGACGCGCAGGCTCAGCGGCCATGGCTCACAGGCCCAGCCGCTCCGCGGCATGTGGGATCTTCCCGGACCGGGGCACGAACCCGCGTCCCCTGCATCGGCATGTGGACTCTCAACCACTGCGCCACCAGGGAAGCCCCAAAACGTGGATTTTTGATGGTTGCCAGGGGTGGGGAGGAGCGGGGCATGGAGTGGGGAGGACCCATCTCCCTTGTTCTGTTTGAAGCACTGCTAGGATCATCAAAGTCATGTTCAGATATCCTTCCACTTGATCTCCCCCAGAATAATGTCAACAAATATTTCCCATGCGCCTGACTGCTGGGCAGAGCTGCTAGCAAAAGACGTTGGTCAGGTATTTGTGGGGAAGAAGACCTGACCCATATCTGGGCTGCAGTCCCAGCTCAGACATTAACTCAGTGGGTGGACTGGAGGTTGAGTTGCCAGATTTAGCAAAAGAAAATGACAGTACACCTGGTTAAACTTGAATTTCAGATACCTAATGAATAATTTTCTAATAGAAGCATGTTCTAAACATTACATGGGACATACACTAAAAAAACAAAAAAAAATTGTTGTTTATCTGAAATTCAACTTTAACTGGAAGTCCTGTGTTTTATCTGGCATTCCTACCTGAGGGGGTATCTTCAGCTCCTGCAAGCCTCAGTTTCCCCGTTTGGAAGATGAGGGGGCCTGGGCTTGATGACTTCTGTGGGTTCTTATGGCTTGGATGCTTGTAGCAGTCAGTTTAGATGCATCCCACTGTTCTGGGAGCCCTTCTCCCCTGCTCCACCAGAGGGCGCCCTGGCTCAGCTCAGCGAGCTCCAGGCCTATGGCTCAGGGAGCGGACTGCTCGGTCCCTCTGGCTCTGGGTGGCCATCTGGAAACCGGGTTGTGAGGCTTCGATGGCCCCAGGCCCTTACTCATCCCTAGGATAGCTTATTCAGAAGGAGACATGGGGAGATCTCTTAGAGTCTCTGAAGAAGAGACCATCTCACTCAGCTCCCCCTCTACCATTAATTATATAGAAAGGAGACTGGACCCCGGAGGGGAAGGCGAAGGCACTTGTCCAGGCTCACATCCCTGTCCTGGAAACTAGACTTATGATTCCCTATCCAGAGCCTCTTTACCTCCTTAGGGTGCCCTTATTTCTGCTTCCTGTTGGCCATATTTTAACCCTTGCAGTCTTTTTTTTTTTTTTTACGGTACGCGGGCCTCTCACTGCTGTGGCCTCTCCCGTTGCGGAGCACAGGCTCCGGACGCGCAGGCTCAGCGGCCATGGCTCACGGGCCCAGCAGCTCCGCGGCATGTGGGATGTTCCCAGACCGGGCCACGAACCCGCGTCGCCCGTATCGGCAGGCGGACTCTCAACCACTGCGCCACCAGGGAAGCCCTACCCTTGCTGTCTTAAAGCCAAAGCCAACACAGACACCAGGCAGCCCAGCACAGCCTAACAACTGTGGCCTGCCTGAGTCCCTTCTCAAAGGGGATGTGGTCTTGAAACATTACAAATGAGAGAGGACCAGGGGTAAAAGACCAGTCCAGGCAGTGGGGAAAGACCAGGCCCCTCACATTTAAGTTGGAAATATCATCTCCTCCTCTATGAGGAAGGGACCATGACCTATGCGGCAGGGACCATTATCATCAGGATTTTACAGATGAGGAAAACACGCTCAGTGTTTAGTCGTTGGACTGAATGGGGCTCAGTCCAGTTCTGCAGCAGATGTTGGGAGGGAGGGAGGGAGGCTGGCTTCTGTTACCAGGATCTAGATGATCTCCAAGGGACCCATACCCCCTTCAAGGAAAAGAGGAATTGCTCAAAGGGAGAGATACCCACCACTTCGGAGCAGGAGACGATTTTAGGAGACTTACAGACTTGGCATGAATTAACATTGAATTAAGTGTAATTCAGTTCTCTTCTGGACCATTTGATTATCAAAGAGAAAGTCTCTCAGATTTCTTCTTTTGACAAGAAACAGAGCATCCTTCAAGCACAGGGGACATTCATAATTGGGTGGCATTTTTTTCCACTGTATTTTTAAAAAGTTATCTTTAAGGTTTATGTCTATGGTAAATGATACTGGTTTTCCACCCAAGGTAATGAGATAATTTCTTTTAAATGGTAAGTTTTTGTTTTGGTTTGTTTTTGGTTAAGAGATTTGACTTAAAGGGAGGAGAAGCACAGATAGAAGGAGAATGTGAAAACACTGCCTTTACGGATTCTGAGGGCCCCTCTCAATTCAGCCAATAGTGTTGCTGCAGCCAGCAGGCAGTGAAGCCCCACCCTGTCCTCCCAGGGCCCCAGGCTGATTCATGCTCCTTGCCTCTCTCTGATGCTGCCTTTCCCTTGAAAACTGAGAAGCTCCCTAGAGGGAGGCATCCAGATATGAGGGAGAAAGCTCTGGATTCCAGTTCCCCCCATTTTTCATTGCCTCATCACATGGTCAAGTCACTCAATCTCCCTGAACCTCAGTTTCCTCATCTGTGAGTAAGTTGGTGGCAGAGCTGTCGTGATAGTGGGTGCTGTGTGTTGCACGGGTGATCTGCCCCAGGCTGACCAAGGCACAAGGACTGCATCCTACAGTCTCAGGGAAAAATGTCACATCACATCTCCCTCCCTACCCAAAGGAACAACCCATCCAAGCCATGTTCCATCAGAGCTCTGCTTTATTTCCCTTACAGCACGTGTTTCTACCCAAAATGGTCTGACTTGTGCATTGTCTGCTTAGCCAGAATGAAAGCTCCAGGGCAGCAGGGGCCGTGCCCGAGCGTACTCATGAGAACACAGAACATGCCTAGCATAGTGCAGGCATCTGGTAAACGTCATCGAATGAATGAATGAGCCGTTCCCGAAATTTACGCTATCAGTCTCTGCCTAGGTTCCCAGAGATCATGAGACTAGTGCTGGTCTTGAGTTCCTCAAATGGCCAGTCTCTCCTCCTTCTGGTGTGAAAACAGAACACCAGAATACAAGTTTATGAGATGAGTTTTATGATTTTTTTAAATGAGTTTGTATTACGTTAGTAGTTTGAAAATAATTTAAAATAAGAGAGGAATAAACCAACTCTAGGCTTGGCATTGCAACGGAGCACACTTCCTGGAACTGTTTCTCTGTCTCGAAGGGGTGCCTCGGAACACCAGCCTGAAATATCACACCAGCATGGTGGGCACAAAAGAGCTTCGAAATGTGCTCTGTGGACTTATGATGCCGTTATCTTTCCAGAACCAGAGTGTTCTTTTTAAAGGCAATCTAATCTTGTCTCTCTCTTTCTCTGGTTTAAAACCCTCCAACAATTTCCCATTGCAAACAAAAAAATAAAATCCAAACTCCATATCATGACCTACCAGACTGCAGGGTCTGGCCTCTGCCCACCTCTTCAGTTTCATCCAGGATAAGCCCTCATTTTGCACACCAGCCACACTGGCGTGGGACTCATAGTGCGCCCCATCCCCTCAAGACCTTTGCCTGTGCTGTTCCCCCTGCCTGGAATGCCCTTTCCCCGACCGCTCCCCTCTCTCACCTCTGCCTCTCCAAACGCTTCATTCCTTCTCTTCCTCTGTGACTCAGCTCAAGTTTTCTTAAGGAAGCCCTAGAACAGCTTTGTCCAATAGAACCTTCTGTATTGATGAAAATGTTCTGGATCTACCTGTTCAGTAGGGTAACCACTAGCCACGTATTGCTATTAAACGCTTGAAAAGTTTCTAGAGTGACTGAGGGACTCAGTTTTAAATTTTAATGAATTTAAATTTAAATCTCAATAGCCATGCATGGGTCGTAGCTACCATGCGGGAGAGTGGGACTCTAGAATAATCCTGCGTCCTCCTGTGACACACACTCCTGGTTTCTTATACTCTCCCTTCAGTGTACCTATCACACCTTGTAATTTATATTTATTTGTACATTTTTTAACCCATTCCATATTAGACTGTAAAAGCCAGAAGAACAGATGCTTTGTCTGCTTTGCCACATTTGTGCCCATAGCACCTGGAATGGGATCTGTCCAGAGGAGGCATGTCATAAACATTTATTGAATGGATGGATGGATGAATGAGTGAGTGGTTAGTGAAGGGAGAGAGTTGCTTAGCCTGGTGCTCCGATAATGAAGTGCAGTCATGAAAAAGGTCAGCCCCCAGGTCATAAAATTAAGAGTAAGCTAAATCTGTGCTTATAAGCACCATGCATTCCCTGTGTATAAGCAAGCCTGTGTGTGTGTGTGCATGTGTGTGTACAAAAGCACAAGTGTGTTTGCAAAACTTTGCATTTGTACAGTTGTGTATGGACACGAATGTCCTTGTGTTGGCGTGTCAGGGAAATGAGGTCACTAAGACACATGCAAAATCACTCAGGAAGGCGGTTTCTACGTCAGTACTTTTTATTTTGAAAGATTTGTCAAACTCTTCACATCGTGGTGAGAGTTTACATGATTAATAAGAAGCAGCTTTTTCATGAAATGCTTGGAGGTGAACGAGTTCTCAGCCTGTGAGATCCGACCATCCCATTGACTTTGAAGTTTCTTTTGATTAATAGAAAAGAGAGGGGTGGGGGAGAAGAGGAGGAATGTGCTAGCAACCAAAGGAAAGATCCCTCATGACAGCCATCCAGATGTGAAAAAAGAGGAAAAAACAAAAAAAAAACCCTGAACAAAACCAATTCACCAACTGCACTTTTTCTGTTTTCCAACATTCTGAGCCTCTCTTCTTGATTTTGGCCTTTCTGGCTGAAACACCCCCCTACTCCCGCATCTCCCAAAGACAGTTCAGAGGGGAGCAGCCCTGTACAATGTGGTGATCTGTCCCCCAGAGGTGTGGTGGATTCTAGAGAACTGATGGTCCACGGCTCTGAAAAGTTTGAACAAACAGCCTAATATGAAAAGAAACAGCACTGAAAAGTGAGGGGGGTGGAGAATGGTGAGGAACCGGGTTTACGTGAGAGTTTATGTATTCCCAGAACACAGTCTTGGGTTCTTTCTCTCAGTTATAGCCCCGGGCAAACAAGATTTCTTATCTGCGGTTCTGGCTGGTGGGTTCTGCAGGTTTTCCCCACCACTGATCCTCTAGCCCCAGAAACATCCTTGCCAACGTCACATGTCTATTACTTCCCTTTGCCCACCTTCAGGCCACGTAGGGATGACCCCCCTGGCAGCCAATACCCTGAAATAAAATTAACACAAAGTCTGATACAGTGAGTATTAGTTTCAAACAGAAAAGTAGAAAATCTAAAGATGCAACGTGTGTTGAAGGCAGACTTGAACAGATCAAAATTTCCACGTATATGCCACTAAGACGATGGGCAGAGGTGCAAACGTTAAGACAAAAGTGGTACTGTTAGTAGATGAGTAAGAGGCCGTGATAGCTGAGTTACAGCTAAGAATGTCATGACTTGGGTTAAAATTTCCATGTTTAGCACCGTTAATGTATTCATTTAAGTCTATATTAGCACCTTGACCCCAGGCAGAACAACAAACCATCCAAACATTTTAAACATTGGGGAAAACAGGAGGGGGAAGGTCAAAGAGAAAGAATCTGGTTCTGCAGGTGGAGACGTGGCTTTAGATCACGAGATCCTTGTCGATGTCCCCTGTAAAGCAAGAAGAAGCAGCGTTAGACTTGGAGGTTGGTGTTGATGGAGATGTGCTTCCCAGAGAGTTGGCGGATCCCACCCATCCCCGCGGATCCCACCCATCCCCGGGACCAGGGGCCAGGTGACCCGTCCAAGGTCAACCAGGGAGCCTATGACTGTGAACTTTGGTCTCCCCCTCCCTGGCCGGTCCTTGTCACTTACACCCACTGCCAAGTTACACTCCCTGTCTCCTCTCTAGGTGCCTGTCAGTTCCCAAAGTAGTGCTAGACACAGAGTGAGAGCTGATGCTCGAGGAAGGGAGAGAGAAGGAGACACCGATGGATGGACAGAGAAGGATCAGGAAGCCGCCTGAGAGAGCAAGGCCCACCCAGGCAGGGAGAGCAGACAGAAGTTAATGAGGCACAGAGAGCAGAGATGGGCAGAGAGGACAGACACGCAGACGGCAGAGAGGGCAGCGAAGAGGGAGGGAGAGGACGGCGGCCCCTTTGCTCAGACACTCACTCTCCTTGATGCCGAAGCAGCCGGCCCACTCGTCCAGGGCGATGTACTTGTCCTTGTCCAGGTCACAGGTCTCGAAAAAGCGGGTGGTGCAGTGCTCCATGGGGATGAGGGGCGCACGCAGTGGGGCTAGCTCGGTGTGAGACAGGTACCTGCAGGGGATGAGGTGGGGAGAGCCTGAGAGCTTGAGAAAGCCCCACACCCCTGCATGGGGAGCCAGGGGCAGGGAGCCTGCCCCTCGGGGCCAAAGGATGCTCAATGCAAGATGAGAAGCCAGAATCCTGGGTCTCCCCCCAGCTCTGCCACTGACCTGCTGTGTTTCTGAGAGCACAGCCCTGCCCCACCCTGAGCCTCGGTTTGCCCCTCCCTCAAAGGGGGAGGAGTTGACCATAATGTCTAAGGGCCCTTTCCGTTCTGATGTCCGTGGGTTCATAACACAGGTCTCTTGGTGCACTGGTTTCCTAACTGGCTAAGAGTTGAGGGCACAGAAACTTAAACTGAAAATATTCAGCATTTCTGCTATTGGTAGATCAAAATCTGGTATGGAACAACGATGCATGTTTTCTGTGGACACACATTTTTACAGCTGCAAATGCACATTAAAGAGGCTAAAAAGAGATGCATCAAAATGAAGGAAGTGCTGACTTCCGGGGAGGAGCGTGGGAAGAGACTGGGATTGGCAGGGAGGGTGGATGCAACTTTATCGTTTGTACACTGTGTCATGTGTAAGAAGGAGGCCTTTTGATTTCTCTCCCACTGTCCTTCCAGCTGGCCTGGACTCCAGAGCATATGTACGATTTTTTTTCCTTGTTCCCCAGAGCCCTCAATTCGTTGTCCTGAAAACACTCTTCCCCAAGGGACTACAACTTGACTCCACTTATCTCTCTGAACCCCAGGCCCTCCTGCCCCACCCAACTCATGGAAGGAATCACACAATGTTTGAACTGAACCCTCCCCCGCTTCATTGTATACCAGTGAGAAAACTGAGCCCCAGAGAGGGGCGGGGACTCAAGCAAGGTCACCAGGCAGCTCTGGGACAAGGAGAGGGGAAGGATGGATCCCCTGACCCAGGCTGAAGCGCTTTCCCAGACTCACAGTCCTTGCAGCTCCATCCAGAAGCCTCCCTCCTGGCCCCTTCCTCGCTCAGCCTGAGCTCCAGATGTCCCCTGACTTCTGCCCTCCCCACCACAGTATGACTCAGATGGATCCCAGCCACGGAAAGAGCCTGGGAGAGAAGCAGCAGGGAGTTTCCCAGTGCTCAGGAGACCCCAGGCCCCCGGGATCACCCACAGGGTGGGCAGAGTCCAGGCACAGGGGCTGGACCAGGAGGGAGCGGTGAGCTTCCCCGAGGGGAGCATCCCTGGGCACAGCGTGCAAGCAGGGTGGCCTTCCTTTTTGTGCTGCTCCAAGAACACACAGCAAAAGAAGGCCGGAAGGCGGTAGTGAGGGTGACCACCCCTGCTCAGCTGCAGGTGCGCCAGCTTCCACCTGCAACTTCCAGGAGGCTTCTTTACTTTTTCCTTCGATTGGGAAAAAACTGATCATCACCCAGAGTGTGAGCTCCATGGGGGCAAGGGCCATGTCAGCTCCGATTACTGTTCAATCCCCTGCCTAGAATCGTATTGGGCGTGTAATAGACACTCAGTCAGTGTTTGTTCACTGACCAACTCCCTGCCTATCCTGCAGGGCAGTTACACAGCACTTCCTAACTCATTGTGATCAAACCAAGGGCTTGCCTTGGGGATGGGGCTGGCTCTGTGAATTTCCTAAGAACGTCCAGGGCCGGTTTGCCCTGTTAGGGCTGGGTCTCAGGGTCTTGCTGAAGGACCGTGAGCACACAGGCTGCCCCACCTTGGCTCTACCACCCCGAGGTGTCTGGCGTTCCTTCCTAGCTCGCTCTCCCTCCGTGAATGGATACCCCAGGCCAACACTCACCGGGTTAAGGACGGCTTTTCAGTTCCAATGGCTTCTGCCTCTTCTGGCAGGAGGGAGTGTCTCATGGCTTTCTTCCCTCCTGGTCCTGCATCCTTCCTCCTACACCTGTCCCTTCCTGCCACAGCCCTTAGGCAAACCGTGGGCTCTAGGGCTGGGAGCAGCAGAGGCCGCTGGGAGGTTTTCTGACCGCATCTAGTGCACCTAGCAGCGCTGACCCACGACTGTCCACTCCAGAGCCAAGCCAGAGCAGCTCCCCGGGATCCGGAGGGCCTGGGGTCTTACCCATCGATGGGGTGCTGGTCCAGCTGCCCAAACTGCCAGTGCACAGGGAAGATGTACATGTTGTAGTTCTTCTCAAAGTCCCGGGCTAGCAGCTCCACGGGGTGGTCCCCGGCTTCCAGGCGCTTCTCATTCTCGTGGATCTTCTTCACCTGTGGGGGCAGAGACGCATGGGACAGAGTCCGGGGAGGCTGTCCAGACCAGTCAAGGCCCCTCCCGCCTCTGACAGGAGGCCAGAGCTGGCAGACACCAGCCAAGGCCACGGTTCAAAATGAGGAAAGGAAGTGGCGTAGATGGGTACCAGCATCTCGACCACAAAAATGAAGGCCTGGGGCGATCTCAAAGGGCTCTCCATAGGGCTGCCACACCAGAATGACTGGGGAGTATGTTCAGATGCAGGTTCCTGGGGCTCACTTCACAGAGACACTGATTCAGTGGGCCTGAGGCGGGGCCCAGGAAGCTGCATTTATCAGTACTCTTAGTGCTTGGTATGTCCATTAAAGTTTAAGATCCATAGACTCAGAAGGAAAAAGGAATAAAGTTATTTATATCTCTTATGGAGACAAAGTGAGCAGGTCTTTTTTTTTTTTTTTTTTTACAGTACACGGGCTTCTCACTGTTGTGGCCTCTCCCGTTGCGGAGCACAGGCTCCGGACGCACAGGCTCAGTGGCCATGGCTCACGGGCCCAGCCGCTCCGCGGCATGTGGGATCTTCCCAGACCAGGGCACGAACCCGTGTCCCCTGCATCGGCAGGCGGACTCTCAACCACTGCGCCACCGGGGAAGCCCAGCAGGTCTTTTTGTTCCAGGACTCCTCAGAGCCTTTAAGGTGTGAATGTACTCTAGGAGCCTTCAAAGGCAGCAAGGAGGAGTCTGTGTCCTAGCGCCCAGAATACAGGCACTCGTTGGAGTGAGGATGTGGGCTTACACTTGGGGATCTAGATCTGGGAGTGGGTCTGTGGATCGCAGCCAGCCTGGGGCCAGGAGGTGTCCAGCTCAGGTGCCCTGGGACAGGATGGAAAGGTACCACACTCACTCGTAGCTTCTGCTTCTCGGTCAGAAGGTTGTTGTCCTGATCCCTCTCGTACAGCGTGACCAGGACGTTCTTGAGCCAGTCCCGCATGCGCAGGGGGAATTCAGTCAGCTCAGAGTCCAGGCAGGGAGCGATGTCTAGGGTCCAACACACAAGCATGGTCAGCACAGACCCTGATTCTCCCTGCCTGAGGGCCAGCATGCTGGCTGGGCGGTTCTCCCCGCCCCACGCCCCACGCCCTCCTCCAGCAAGAAGCTTCAATCGGCGACCTTGATTGAAGCACAGGGCTCAGCCTCTCTGGGCCACAGTGTCTTCACACCTTTTGAACAAAAGAGATTGTGTGGGGGGAAGAATACTCTGCAAATGGGCAAGTGCAAAGGGCACGTCTGCTGTCCCCTTGACCTTCATCTGATCTGCGGAAGGAAATGGTTCCCTCCAATGGCTCTTGCATTTTTCTGGGTGTTGCGCCCTGAAAACAGAGGCCAGGACCCTCGATGATGATGTTGACTCTTGAGAGTTGTTTGAAGCTGGGATACTGAGGAATAGCATCCACCCATAGGCCCCGCTTAGCTGGGGTGGGGTTTCAGGTATGCTTGATCACCAGAACATTCTTAGCAATACGATTCCATCCTGGTCTTTGGAACCTAGGATCCCAGAATGTCAGACCTGGAGATTTCATCCAAGTCCACCCTCTTGTTGGACTTATTAGAGGTCCGTGTGGAGAGAAGGGGCTTGACTAAGGCCTCACTGTCAGAGCCTCATCCAGCACCAGAGCATGTGGGTGCCTGAGGGCCTAGGGGTCCATCCTTCCCTCATCCTTTCACCTATGGAAAGCCCCCTCTGTGATTAGGGCCACAACCTTCTTCACCAGCAGCTGGGGAATGGAAGAGAAGATCTGGGTTGGAGACGCTAGGCGTTGGAGGGAGTGAGTGATACGCCCCAGAGGACGGGAGAGCCTCTCAGCACGTGTGTCAGTCTCACTGCCCAGGAATTCCTACCAGCATTCCTCCCCCTGCCTTCCTTCTCCAGGCTGTGCCTTCTCATTTCACACCCTGGGCCCCATAACTGGGAGAGCAGGGCTGACCACAGGAGAACCTCATTCCCCCTCCTCCACCTTTCTGCACGCTGCACACCTGAGGCAGGTGAGGGGCCCTCCCCAGTGTCATCTGGTGCCAGGATGTGCCAGACACACCACGTGGATGTTGTCTTGGAGGGGAGCAGAGGTGGCCTTGGGTGTTTCAGATGATGGGGAGGCAGCCACGGTGAAGCAGAAGCCTCGGCCAGCTGAGACTGCACCTGGGATCACTAACAAAGGGCCAGAGGACACCCTGGCATCCCTTTCGCCAAACACCTCGCTCCCAGGTTTCTAGAAGAAGGTGGTGAATCATATGTCTTATGCGGGCAGACAGGAATGTAATGGAGTAAAATGGCCAAGGATATGACAATATTGAGTAACAGGGCCTAAGGGGAACTGACAGCCTTGCCCCAATTTTAAAGCATTCAAATTCAAGTAGTTTTAAAACACTTTATAGGCCCAGGTAGAACATCACTTTTGCTTCACACGTTGAAGCAGGAAAGATTGTGGTTAGCCCTATAGAAGAACTTCCTCATCTTTACAGGAAAGAAATGAGCTGTCTTGGATGCTAGTGAGAGATCCTCCCTGATCTTGTGCTCCCACAATTGCTCAGTTCTTCCCTGGACATGTCCTGAATGCAGATACCTATTCGTAGACAATCATCTCATTTTGTAAGTGGGAACCCTGAGGCTCAGGGAGGGGAAGAGATTTGCCCAAGATCACACAGCACAGGAGTGGCAGAGCCAGCATCCGTGCCAGTTCAGTGCCTTCTCCCTGAGATGGGAGGCTTGGCGGGGTCCGAGGAGAGACTCACATTTGCAAGGCCCGATGTAGTCCAGGTGGAGTTTGTGGCCCTTCTTGGTGCCCTCCAGTGTGCACTTGGTGGCAAAGAAGTGGCAGGAAGAGTCGAAGGTCTTGTTGTCATTGCTGCACACCTGGCGGCGAAGCATAGAGGGCGTCACATTCATTCCCAGAGCCCTTCGCTGGTACCGCCATCCTTGCCCATTTCAGAGATGGGGACACTGAAGGCCAGGCAAGGAACGTGATTAGCCCAGGGTCATACAGTGAGTTAGTGGTGGAGTCCGGACAAGAATCTACTCTTTGGGCTCCCAGGCCAATGTTCAGCCCATGCTGAGAGCCACTGCTGGTCTCTGAGCTGTGGTATGACTGAGTCAGGGCTGAGACATGGGAAAGCAAACCTGGGAGATATGGAAAGGATGAATTGAAGGTGAGGATGGGTAAAGCGCAGGGTGTGCAGAAGAGTTAATACAGCAGGCCTGGGATTGTTATCCTTAGAAAGGCGTGCTTATGAGGTTGGCCCTTGGCTGGAGTCTGAAAACGTGGCTGGTAAACAATTCCCTGCACTGTTAGAAAACTGTCCACAATGATGAAAGTGGCTCACTGTGCCTAGATTGCTTGTACAAATAATATGGTTCATGCTGAACATCTGTTTTCCTGCTTGGAGTCTGGACTTTGGGTACATGCTAGGGAGAGGATGTCTGTGTGACTAGCCCTCAATTAAACGTTGGGTGCTGAGTCTCTAAAGGGCTTCCTTGGGCAGAAGCCTTGCTCACACGTGGCTACATCTCATCTTTGTAGCTGGGGGAAGAGTGGGTTCTGTGAGACCCCCTCATGGCAGGGGGAAGAGTAAGCAAGACCGTGCATGGATTCCTCCACACTCTGCCTGTATCTTGTTCCCTTTTCATCCAGCTACATACCCTTAAGTCTTAGTGGTGAGTGCAACTGCATGCTGAGTTATGTTGGTTCTCCTAGCGAATCTCTGCATGAGGGGGTGGCGGAGCAGAGATGCCGTGGGCTGAACAAAGGCAGTGGCAGAGTAAGTGGCTCTGTCAGGAGGAGGGGAGCCTTGCGTTGAACACCCTGCACACGCTTATTGCTTATATATCACTGCAGAGGGAGAACTGCTGGGCATTGGTGACCGGTGCAGTAGGGGGTGAAGGGGTGACGAGGAGGGGAGAGTTGACAAAGATGCTAAAATTTGGAGCCCAGAGAATAAGCTGTACTGGGGAGAGATTGAAGATGGAGAAGCCAGGTGGGAGGTTGTGGGAATGATACTGGTACTCGATTTGTTGCCCTGAGTTAGGTTACCACTAGCACAATGGTTGACATGCATGGGTGCTCAATAAGTATTTACTTGGATGGATGGATGGATGGATGGATGGATGGATGGTTGAGTCCTACTGGAGGTATAATGAACAGGTTTGAAAGATTTTTAAAAAATAGCACATATTGAGAACTTACTAAGTACCAGACATTATCTGACAAATCCCCACAATAGCCCTATGAGATAAAGTCTATTTCTGTCCCATTTTTAGAGGTGAGAAAACTTGGAGTGGAACATAGCTAAGATCCCACATTAACAAGTGGTGGAGATGGGGTTTGATGTCAGCCTTCAGTCTGACCCAGAATGCACATTTTTGGACCTGATGCTTTGCCAAGCTGCTCCCACATATAGAAAGCCCCTATCTCGGTGCCTGGCGGTGTTGATGTATTCCCTCTGGAGCCTGAGCAGAGCTGGAAGCTGGTGGCGCCACGTCAATTCCTGGTGGTTGCTGGAGAGTCCAGTGGTGGGAAGAGCCTCCCCTCTGACTCACTTGCTGTGAATACACCTAGCGAGGGGACTTCTGAGACTGGAGCTGCCCCGTGGGACCACCAAGCCAGCAGTGTTCTGGGCAGATGCTCTGTGTTCTGAGGACCCCAGCCCCCCGCCCTGCCCCTGTCCCTCAGGCCTCACCTTCTCAAATTCGCCAATGGGGGCAGGGCAGCTGGTGGGGTCCTGGCACACGCACATGGGGGTGTTGTTCTCGTCCAGCTCGCACACCTTGCCATGTTTGCAGTGGTGGTTCTGGCAGGGGTCTGGTAGAGCGCAAGCGCACCCGGTTAGCATCACCCGGGCTAGCACGTCCACCCTACCCCACAGTGGATCCTTGGACAGAAGTCCTAGGCTGTGGCCCCCACTCGGGCTTTGTGCAGCCCTGTGTCCTCCCTTCTCTTCTGCTGAACCCAGCAATCGGCATGTAGGGGAGCAGTTGGCTCAGTTTGGGGATTAGAGACTCAGTCTGAGGTCAGGGCCAGGCACACTTGGGGGGCTGGGGGCTCCGTCTGGGACCCAGTAGCGCCAGGTGCCATATAGCTCCCCCAAGGATGGAAGCAACCATTGTGTCCTCAGCTGTTGGTGGATCAGTCATCGCAAGGCATTTTGGGATTTTAGAATAGACTTTCTAGAATGACTTGGAAAGTCAGCTGTTGTCACGGAGCCAGGGAGCTGTGAGGCCCAACAAAACAGACTTGAGCGGCTGTAGCGGAAAAGGGAGCAGAGCCCCAAGGCCCACACTGAACAATAGAGCCTGCCTGTGTCTGGTAAACACTGGATGAGGGGCGTGGAGGGAAGGAACGTGACTCAGTAGACGCCCCTCTGCTCCAATGAGAATATTCTGTGCCCTCAGGATGCGAGCCCGTCTAGCCTTTTCCTCCTGGTGCTTGGCTGGG
The DNA here is from genome assembly GCF_059928025.1 of Delphinapterus leucas. NCBI lineage: Eukaryota > Metazoa > Chordata > Mammalia > Artiodactyla > Monodontidae > Delphinapterus > Delphinapterus leucas. Next base: position 128,967,939 of record NC_143131.1, read on the forward strand.
GGTATCATAGTCATCCTTTGTTGGATGCCTGCCCTGCTAGGCCCTGGGCCAAGGGGGCTTCTGCTTTATCTCATAATCCTCTGACAGCCCTGGGGCAAGGATCTACCATCTTCACCCTTCCCCAAGTAAGACATGCGGAAGCTGGGCTCAGAGAAGCTTCGCAGGCTGTTGGAGGGCATCACAGAAAGAGGCGGCGGTTTGGAGGCAAGCCTTGTTTGGTTCGCCTCCAGAGTCTGTGCTATTAGCCCCTGGGGTACGGAGCATCTCCACTGTGTGGGATGGGAATGCTGGCACTGTGGGTGGGAGCCAGAGGCCCTGGGTCATTGCTGTGGCCCTGGCGCTAACTCCACGGGTAGGCTTATATGAGTTGTGTCAGGTTTCCAGGCCTTATTTCCCCACGGCTGTGTGAAAATCAAATAAGCTCACGAGTGTGAAAGCTTCTGGGGCCATCGAGTGACCAGATGGGAATGGGGACCTCAGTGGGAATGTGAAACCCAACTTTGGAATTACAGTAAAGGGCTATAAGGGGAGAAGGCCATTTGCAGTTTGAGAACTTCCCTTCCTGACACTCAAGGCCTGGCTATAAATAGATCTTTCCAGATTCCAGAAAATAATCCCAACCTTTCAGTCAAGGCAGTTTCTCCTCCATGGCCCATCCTGCAGCGAGGACCCCACCCTGCATTTCCTTGGGAAGGAACTTCATGCACGCTGGGCCCACGCTTTAGGCCCAGGTGGCAGAGGGCAGAGCCTTCATGTGACCAGACACGGGGAAGGGACCTACTTTCAGCCACCACCTCCTCCTCGGCTTCCTCAGCACCTTCATCAAATTCTCCTACTTCCACCTGGACGGGGTTGGTTCCCACAGGTACCTGGGGTGGAGGGGGAAGAATGAATCAAATGGCCCTACCCCCATCCCAGACCTGCAAGGAACGGGCAAAGCCTGGAGGGGGCTTGCCTGGAGCCTCAGGTACCCACAAAGGGATGGGGAGAGACAAGCTGGAGAGGGGCACTGGGCCCAGGTCACAGAGAGCACAATTGCCAGGTCCAGAAGTGAGACTGAATCTTACAGGCCGCTGTGCCTCTAGGGCCCCAGAGCTCTATGGAGATGCCTCAGAGGCCACCAGGGGGGTCAGAGCAAGAGGGGGTGCCAAGCTCTCCACCCTTCCAGCCACACCAGAGCAGCTCCTCTTTCATCTGTTTGACATATGGGGAAGACCGTGGGCGATCATCTACGAAAAAATGTCCCACAGCTTAAAAAGTAAACAAAATTCAAAATCATAGCTCCCAGCTGTTAGGTTCCATGGAAGGTTTGGGGAGCATTCAGGAGTGTGTCAGGATTGGGGGATACACAGGATTTACATCTGTGCTGCGCCCGTTCCAGCAGGAGACCCACAGCACCTGTTTGGCTTTCTCAGGGAGCAGATGTGGGCAAAGAGGGGCCGCAGGTCGGGGGTCCCTCCCCACCTACCTCGGATACCTCAGCCACGGTTTCCTCGACCACCTCCGTCTCATCAGGCAGGGCTTCCTGTTGCTGTTGGGAAGTGAAAATGGGGTTTGGAGAGGTCAGGGCCAAGGCCAGCTTCACTGCTGAAGTGCCTCGGCCTGGACCTCTAAAGCTGGGGAGTTAGGAGAGTGGCTCGTTGGAGACCCCCAAGGCTGTGCACTTGGGGGTCTCCAATGAGCAGAGCCCCTCAGGGACCTCTGTGAGCAGGGATGAGGCACAGGAGAAGCCAAACACGGGGGCCCTGTGGGGCTCTGGAGCACCTGCCTTTATAGTTATATCTGGAGCTTCTATCTAAGATTGGGCTTGGAAAAACATTTCCGCCGCTTAGGCTCCCATGAAGCGTGAAAACTGCTAATGCAGACCAACTCCCTTCATCGTACAGATGGGAAAACTGAGACCCAGAGGGGATGAACACTGAATTTTAACAGAGGTCATTATCTTCCCCACAACCATGATATCATCATCATTATTATTATTATTTGGCGATTCCTTCTTGGAGTCAACTTGGAGTTAGAAGCAGCAAGATAGCATATGACTTTGAGGTGCCTGGCTGGCTGGGGCTTCTTCTAAAAGTGATGCTAACTTGCCAGATCTTTTGCCAAAATCTCACTGCCTGATCAGGATTGCCAGCGTCTACCATCATCACACCTTCTAGTGAAGAGAGGGTGAGGGAATCATAGGTGAAAATCTTTGCCCACTTCACGTTTCTTCCTCTGTCTTCTGGTCACAGCTTCCAGCGTAGCATTGGATGATCACTGCTGGCCCTCTCCATGCGATTCTTGGAGGGCCTGTCAGTCAAGGTGCCTCACAGTCCCGTGGCCAAGAAGCAGGCCCAGGACCCAAGCTCAACTAGATTGGCTCTCCTTGAATTTTTTTAATCTTGTTGGCACATTTTCTCAAGATGTGAAAACTGTCAGAGTAGAGACATTCAAATGGCAACACTTCCATGACCGTCCATTAGATCTTACCTCCATGACCATCCATTAGATCTTACCTCCCAGATCCCAGAGCTGCCCTTTTCTAGTTCTCCCCAAGGCCTTGGATTTTATAATCTACCCCTATATCCTTTTCCCTCCTAATTTAGTCAGATTGGAGTCTGTTGCTTGCAACCAAGTAGCCCTCATTGATTCAGAAACTAACCCAGCCCTCTCTCTGTGGCTTGAATCCCTTCTAGCATCATCCCCATCAGTATCCCCTGCCCTCTGCTAGAATTCCTCATATGACAAACAGGTCACTTCCTTCTAAAGCAATTCTAGTCCCTTTCTGGGAAGCTCTGATTGTTAAAAAGTGCATCTTCATGTTACATGGAAATCTCTGTTCTCTGGAATCTCCACCCAATGGTCCTCATTCACTTTTTCTTCGGAGCTTATTAAAGAAAAAAAATTTTTTGTTTTAAATTAGACAGTTAAATCATGATGGGGAAGTCTCTGTCCCTTCTGAGCATCTAGGGCTGGCAGATTCGATGCCCCTGGGCTGGTGGTGGCAGGTAAGACCAAACAGATGTGACCTTTAGGTACTTACAGGGGCTGCCAAGGCCCACCCGGCCAGGCAAAGGAGGAAGAAGATCCAGGCCCTCATGGTGCTAGGAACCCTGTGGGGAGGAGAGAGATGGAGAGTTCAGTGAGGGGGAGGTTTCTTTTTTGGGATCTTAGTTCCCTGACCAGGGATCGAACTCGCACCCCCTGCATTGGATGCGGGAGTATTGACCACTGGACCGCCAGGGAAGTCCCCATGGGGGAGGATTCTTGATGGAGAGTTCTTGACGCTGAATTCCTGTGATATGCAAGGTAATTTTAGGTGGTCCATGTTAAAGGATAGGGAAAGACACGGGAGTAAGTTGCTTCTACTCATTTCTCTTTCAATCCTGATTATATGAGAGTCTCAGTTTGGTGCTAATGTGTCTTTAACACCTAACACTCATCCTTTTTGAACCGAGAGTACGCCTCTGGCTCAGAGCCTCCACAGGAAACTACATTCAGCTGGAATTCAATAAGTTTGTTTTGTCTCCTTTGTGTTTAGTTTTACAGTTTCCTTCTATTTATGACAAAGGTACACAGATTTTTCCATTTATGGTAGTGGTCTTAAGTCTCCTTTCTCAATACATTTATTTATTATTATTATTAAATTTATTTATTTATTTTTATTTTTGGCTGGTTGGGTCTTCCTTGCTGCACGCGAGCTTTCTCTAGTTGGAGTGAGCGGGGGCTACTCTTGGTTGCGGTGCGCGGGCTTCTCATTGCAGTGGCTTCTCTTGTTGAGGAGCACGGCCTCTAGGTGTGCGGGCTTCAGTAGTTGTGGCTCACAGGCTCAGTAGTTGTGGCTCGCGGGCTCTAGAGTGCCGGCTCGGTAGTTGTGGCGCACGGGCTTAGTTGCTTCGCGGCATGTGGGATCTTCCTGGACCAGGGCTCGAACCCGTGTACCCTGCATTGGCAGGCGGATTCTTAACCACTGCACCATCAGGGAAGTCCCCTCAATACATTTATTTAAGTTTTTAAAAAGTGATTCGACAAAGGTGATTGGCTAATTCGTCAAGTCTGGGCAATGCTGAACCAGATCATGTTCAAGGGTCCCTTCGATCCCTGGTGTTCTAGGATTGTTTTCTTCCTATACCCCAAACTCTCCTCCTCCCCTCCTCTTCCTTCTGCTTCGTTCCCATCTCTAATAAGAGAAGCTAATGGGCAGCAACCTCTTGCCAATTTGAGACAATGAGATCTACATTCTAAACAAAGAACAATAGTTTTTGAGTGTGGCCAGTGGAACTTGTGGCCATACTTTCCTCCATTTACCCAGGAGGATGGCACTTCTCTGGATCCTGTGTGGGAACTAATATCCAAATGCTTACATATGTTGCATGGTACCTTCCCTTTCCCCTTCACAGTTAAAGGATGTTAGCTGAGATCTAGAAAATTCTCCTGCCCTGGTCACTGCTGTGACCTTCCTCTAGATGCTGAGCTCTCGACTCTAACAATCTCATGACTGGAAGGCATCTTGGAACAGAATCTCCTCTGATGGTTCACTGCCAAAATGCCATCCCTAACTGAGGAACTGTGGTGGGGACATTTCGTTTCTTGTTCTAACTGAATGGACTTCCGTTTCCAAATGGCTTTAGAAAGGTCTTCCTTATACTGTTCAATTTGCCTCCCTCAAGCTTCTCCTGGTCTACTCTGATGGTCCTTCTGTGGCCACACAGGGCAAGCATGCTCCCTCTGCCCCCAAGCAGCTTTTAGCCAAGGTGAGCAACAACCGTATCTTCCCTCGTTTGTCCCCCAAAACTTCCATATCAGTCCCATTATCCCTAGTTCCTCCCAAGACTTCTCAACTGACCAAGCACCTTGGTGCGAGGTACCCTGGCATCGTGGAAGAAACACTTGGCTTGGAACTAAATACCAGGGATTCTGATTCTGTCGAAATACTAACCTGGTGTATTGGTTCAATCCTTCATCCTCTCTAGACCTTGGTTCTCCCTTCTGTTGAGAGGGTTAGACTAGGTGAACACTGCGGTGGTAGCCTGGGCCCTTAAGATGCCCTTAAACTGTCACAGCATGTGCTGGTCTAGGCATACATCCTCCCCTCTGATATCCTCCATTTTAACTTGGATTATGGTATTTGGGGAAACAGACAGGGGAAGGGCAGACTTCATAATGGTCCCTTATTGGACTGAAATAGACACTAAACCTCACTATTTCATAGAGTATACAAGAAATAAAACCAACAGAAATTTAAAGAAATCAACCTGGGAGCTTGGCTTTGCTTCACGATGTCCCCAGCTCCCAGAGGAATCCAGTCTTCCCCTTCCAGGCAGTTTTGGGAACGTTCCTCCCCTCACACAGCTGTATGCTTTTCTTCCCCCCTCTGCCCGCAAGCCTTGAGGTGGAAAAATCTCCCTTCTTCCTTCCACATTTGGAAGATACAAGCAAAGCAACTCCCGCATGTGGCTTTGGACGAAGGGAACAGGAGAGAAAGCATGAATGAAGGGCTTGTCTGAGATTGTTTGAAGTTGAAGGGTCAAAGTGAGACTCGTAGCAGGAACAAAAAAAGTCATCTCGTCTGGGCTCCAATTGCAGAGAAGACATATCGTTAGAGAAACAGCCCAACTAGGACTGGAAATGCAATAAGCTTCAGGTTGGAGAGCCAGGAAGACTGATGTCTCCAGAGTCTGTGTCCTTCATATGAGCAGAGGAACCGCTCCTTCTCTTTGACCAGGGAAGGGTTTGTGGGTCAGCTCTTCTGTCTGTCCTGCCTCACCACCTGCGCTCTTTCCCAGGGGCACACTGACCCTTTCTGCCACCCCCATCCTTGGTGCTGCAGCCGGAAGAGAAAAATAATTCTACATCTTACAGTACTTTATAGTTTCTAAAGGCCTCACATATAGTACTCTGTCCGCTTGGAGCCTCTGACACACCGGCAGGCATGGGAGGGCTCTGAGTCCTGCTGTCACAATGAGGAGTCTGAAGTTGAGAGGGAGAAAGTCACGCAACATTCAGGCCCCTTTCAAGCTGACAAACTCCCTTCCCATGGCGTTGGTTTGGGCCTCACAGGGGTCATGCTCGGAGATGGGAGTGGGGTGGGAGAGAAAAGCGGAAAGTGAGAATGTTAAGAAAAGGACACGAAATCTTGGAGGAGGAGTTATTCTCCAAATTTGAGGTTTTGCCCAGTGCCCAGTGCTACCTCACCAGTCCCAGAACCCTCTCCCTCCAGGTGATGGGATGGGAGGGAAGGGGGGCAGCTGGACTGCTCTCGGATGCGCGACCATACTCCCTGCATACCTATGACCTCCCTCTTGGAGGTTCTGTAAACCATCACTGGCCGAAGAGGCAAGGCACCCATCCTGCAAAGCTAAGGGGGTGCATCAGTAACGCCAGCAAGGTCAGAACACAGGGTCAAACCCCAGCATCCAGAAATTATCAGCTGTGCACCCATCCTTTGCCAATCAAACCTAGGTCTGGCGTGCCCAGGGAAAATAAAAATACTTTTGTATAAATGAGCAATTTTAAATGAAAACTCCCTTCTTTGTATCGCTTTAGTTTGTAATGACACCTGTGTTTATCCTTTTCAAAATGTCTTCATAATCCGGCATCCCATTGGGGGCTGAAGGCATGTCTTTCTGCCTTCTAACACAGGCGAGAAGGCTGAGGCCCGGAGCCGGAGCCGGAGCCGGGGAATAAACCTGCCCAGAGCCCCAGGGAGCTAGCGGCAGGGCTGAATGAGGACCCAGGCTGCCCCCCTCTGCCACTGGCATGCCCTCCACCTCACACACTGTTTCCCTTTGTGGCAGCTCCCTCCCTAGGTGCTCACCTGAAGGGGGCCCAGTTGGGCTGCGAACTGGCCCAAGTTACAGGGAAGGAAAGGAGCCTGGGGGGGTGGGTGGGATGAGGGGGGCAGGAGGTGTGTTTCCCTTGGCTCAGTGGTCATCAGATGCAGACACCGCTCACTCCCACCCCGCCGCCTGTCCTGCCTCCTGTTCCGTACAGCCAGTCCCTTCCTTTTGCCTTTATTTGCTCTGGAGATGGCTGAAAACCTGTCCTTGGCTGCCAGCAGGACCCGAAGCTGAGGTCACTTCTCTGGGGATGGAAAAGTACAGCCAGCGCCCCCAGTTCATCTCCCTCAAAATATAACGGGCCTCCTTTGGGCTCTCGCTGGACACTGAAAAGTCCCTGAACGTCAGAACTGGGGGAAATCTCAGAATCATAAAATTTTAGATCGTGGGTCTTAGAATCATAGACCCCTAAGAACATGAAACACAGAATCTGAGATGCAGTCATCAAATCTGATTTGAGTAGAAGAGTTTATGAAGCAATGCAGTCTAATAGAACTTTCTGAGATGATGAAAATATTCTATATCTGCATTGTCCAATATGGTAGCTACTGGCCTCCAGTGGTTATTGAATACTTGAAATGTTGCTAGTGTAAATGAAGGGCTGAAGTTTTCACTGTATTTCATTTTAATTAAATCTGTGTAGCCACATGTGGCTAGTGGCTACCATATGAAACAGGGTGGTTATCAAGTTTTATAGAGGCAGTATGGCAGAAAGGTAAGCCCAGGGGCTCTGGAGATAGAATATACAGGTTCAAATCTTGGCTCTGCCACTTAGCATTTGTGTGACCTTCAGAAAGTGACTTTCCCTCTCTGGGCCTCAATTCATGTCTCCGTCTGTAAAATGCAAATAACACACCTACCTTGAAAGGCTCATGGATGATTTGCCCGAGAGAATACAAGAGGTTAGCAATGGAAGAGCCTTAAAATCCAAAGATCCCAGAATCTCCACCCCCCTTGAAAATCCAGGGCAAGAATACCAGCTCTTTGTCTGTGGCCCAGGGAGAAAAGGTGTTGGGGTGGAGAAAGGAGACATTGCTCCTCTTGGTCTCAGGCACACCAGCCCAGCCCCCAGTGGGCACAGTGACAGAGCTGGCCCCAGGCTGCCCTCTCAGTTGAGCTGCTGACGCAAACCAGGCGTCTTGCTTCCACTCTTTGGCTTGCAAACAAGGGTTCCAAAAAAACACATGTTCCTGGTAAACAAGCCCAAAGAGAGGAAAACAAGTGTAGAGGCTAATAAAGGAACCCCGTGAGTGAGCCAGGCCCGCCCGGGAGCTGGGACTCAGAAGGAGGGCTGAGCCAGGCCAGAGAGGCACCATCACGGCCAGTGTAGCCACATGGGCACTCACACCCCGGGGGAGCAGACGCAGCCAGTCAGAGGTGATGTGGAAGTCGGGTCCTGGGTTCGAGTCTTGGCCATGTTGCTCCCAGCTCACCATGCAGATTAGGGTAGGCTCCTCTACTCCCTGGACCTCACCTAGCGCCACTCATCTGCACAATGAGGGGTATCTTTTAGACCAGTGTATTCAACATACAAGCCAGGAGCTCTTTCTCTCAATGAAGTCTTCTGCAAAAGTCCAGATCTGAAACAGCTAAGAGCCTCTTGCATTTTTTGAACATATGAATGTACTATTATCTATTCAATGAATTAGCTTGAAATAAAAAAAAAAAAGCAGGTGAAAGCAGTGTTGAGATGGGGGCTGGAAATCCCGTACACTTGGACACCCCCTGAGACACCTTGGAATGCCTCTAGGTTCTTTCATGAACAGAGTTTGAAGCCCTTGGGGCCAGGGGGTCCCTAAGGTTCCTTTCAGCCCTGACATTCTGAGTCAACTGAAGGAGAAATCTTTCAGAATACCACCTTTCCCAACTTGCCCCTTGACTCCCTGCTTCCACTTCTAACATTTCTTGCTGGAAGGGAAGAAGCTAAGGGAAACTTTTAGGGTATTATGGGTGCTCAAGCCTAGCTTTGAAAAGGTTCAGAGGCAACTCAGAAGCAGCCCCAGAGTGTGAGACTAGAATCAATCTGACTGAGGTTCTATAAACACATCTGAGATGCCACGTTTCACCATGGTTAGGAGAGGCCCCAGGGTGGAGCTTCAGGCTCTCCTTCTTGGCTCCCCCTAGGGTCCACTGCTGCATCTGGGTGACCACAATGAAGGGGATGAAAAATAACATCAAAGTGTCCAGGCTGTCACATCCTAAAGATAGCAAATCTGTGGCATATATGCCTCCACCTGCCCCTCCTGTGCATGTGGCAGACATTACTAATCAATCATACGACCTTTTCCTCTAAAGTCCAGAGTGGCATTCAAATCCTGAACACCGTTCTTCTAGCAGCTGCTACCAATGGACTGGCATTGTCAAGCCATGGGAAATCTCTTTGCCATGCTTCTGATTTTAGAGATAGGGAAACCGAGGATCAGAAAGGGAAAATAATTCACTCGAGGTCGTATGGCAAGCTAAACTTCCCAGATGTTCAGAAACATCCAGATGTTTGCGTTTTTATTTTTTCATCTGATCAAGTCAGGATCCTAAGGCTATGACCAACACAAGATGGCCCAGAAGGATCCACAGATGAGATGGGTTAATACCAAGTTTCTGAAAGAACCCAGCTCTGGAGAGAGTTGCTATTTCCATTTGTATTTTCCCTATAGATATCAAGCTCTATAGCTTGATGAGTGAGGGCAGAGTTAATTTCCCGTCTAAGACATCTTCTGGGTGAGAAGGAGGCTGTTTTTCTAAATAATTCTATCAAGTTACTGATTGCTGGCCTTGGGCCTGCACAGCCCAGCTGTCCCTGAGTTCAGGGTTGGGGTCAGGACCCAGGCTCTGTGCTGTAGAGAAAAAGTAATTTCTTTCATCCCCAGGGTTGGCTGAAAACTCAGCTCCAGCCTTCCCTTTCCTCCTTTAAAGGAGGTTAGGGAGGGAGCCAGCAGGAAGCAAATAAGCAGCCGCCCCTTAGCCACATCCTGCTGCCCTGATGACAAAGCCATGCGGGCTGGCTTAGGCCATGGCAGGCCAGCGAAGGAGAGAAAGAAGTCCTGCTCGTCACTTATTATTCGCGGGGCTCATTGCCTCTAGAGGGAGGAGGGTATGGAGGATGCCAACCTGCTCAGATGAAACGAACAGAACACGCATTGAACATCTGGATGTTTCCAGACGTCTGAAAGTGTGGCTCAGGCAACAGTTTGCTGTGTGACCTTAAGTGAGTTATTCTCCCTTCCTGAGTCTCAATTTCTGTCCGTAATATGTAACAGGCGGTCAGGAGTCTGTCTCCCTGCCATGGCCTATAGTTAGATCTGGCTGTGCACATCCGTGTGTGGCTACAAACAGCAGCTGTGTACCTGTATGAGTGACCGATGGCCCTGAGGACCCCTGCGTGAAGCTGTGTGTGCGACTCTGTGCATGTCTACTTGACTCGGCATCTGTCGGTTTCAGCCTGTGTTGGTGAGAGTCAGAGTTTGCATATGCATCAAAATGGACACCTGGACCTTGTCTGGGAGTCAGGGTATCGTTCAGGGAGAGCTTTGAGTGCATGACCTTCTGTGTCTGCTCATGTATTGAGACATTTATTTTTAGCTATGCCAGTGGGTGCCTGTTGGTGAAATCAATGTTTATATATTTGGCATCCTCGTGGGTTTTTTATCTCTGCACACATAGCTACCTATCTAAATAACCTCAAAAATAAAATGTTTCCCTGTTTACCTCACATCCTCAGCTCTTTCCTCCACCATCCTTTTCTATTTATAGCTTATTTTCAGCAAGGAAGACTGCTCTTGTGAATAGCAAACCCCAGCCATGCTATTGGTTGACAAGTCTCTAGAGATGGATAAAGATTTTAGCAGGACTGTTATGTAACCCAAGACCCCCTAGCCCATCCTCTCTTGTTTCCTTTTCAACTAGGGGGCCAGGAGGTGTTAAAAATGTAGCCCAACTATTCCTTCTAATGAAAGCAGCACCTGGCATTTAGGTTCACAGGACTTCAGAGCTGGAAGGGTACCTGGAGACCATCTAGTTACACTCCCCATTTAATAGATTGGGAAACTGAGGTCCAGAGAGGGGAAGTGTCTTTCCAAATGTCACTCACTGTGAATTAGGATCCACCTCTGCCATTGCCTTGGCCAGTGCTCTTTCCACACCGGAGGGTACAACACTCTTGGGAAATACTCAAGAAGATGCCCAAATCAAAAGAATTTGAACAATATTTATTTCGTTTACATGTGCCTGTCGGCACTTTTAGTAAAGGGAAGTTATATCCAAACCCCAAGATGATGAAGCTGCCAGACAAAAAAGCTGGGGATGCTTTCAACTCTTGGGTGCCATAAATTCATCAGTTCTAAAAACCCATCTGATTAAGTGGGAGGGCCACAGTGTAGCAAGTGCTTCGCTGTGCATCACCCTGTTTTGTCCACACAGTATCCCTTTGAGGTGGTGCTGTTATTGCTTTTTAACCAAAGAGGAACCTGGGGCTCAGAAAGGAGAAGCCATTAGTTCAAGGTCAAATGGCACCTTTGAGGCAGAGGTGGAATTGAAACTCAGGTCTTCAAGTTGCCTGTCTAGGAAGCGGGAAGCATATCACAGCCTCACAGCTGCCCTGGGGTGCTGGGAGATCAGAAGGGCAGGACCTAGAGTTTGCTGTCCTGGTGTTTGGGGACAGAGTGGAGCGGGGGACATTCAGACTGAGCCTGATGTTCTAAGTGTTTCTAGAGTCCCCAGCCAGCAGGCAGAGACCCTGAAAAAAAGGTTGCCGTGGCAACTCGCATTCCTCATAGAGTGAGTCATAGCAAAGTAGAGCCTTTTGGTGGGTGGGACTTGGAAAAAGTTTCAAAAGTTGATTCCTTCACCAAGCACCACCCCCTTCCTCCCCACCCTCCCTCCCTCCGCTCCAGGCTTTGTCGATGTGGCAGCTGACGGCTGAGTTAACTCTCTCTTCCCCCAACCACTCCCGTTTCAAAGTTTTTCATCCTCCTGCAAATACACCTTTGCTTCCAGTACCCACCCACTCCATCTTCCACATCATGCCCTCTGGCTACCTGGAGGGTCAGCATCCATTTGAGAATATGTTAAGACCGAAGGCTGTGAACATCCTCTTCTACACTGCTGCTGTCTCTGCCTCTTTCTGTCTCTGTCTCTCACACACACACTACTGTATATACAAATTTAAGGGGTTTGCAGGTGCCTTTAAGCCTATTCAAAAGCTAGTCCGTGGATTCTGGTTTAAGAGACCTTCCTTTGAAAGTTGCAGAGGACGACGGGCACCCCAAAGACCATCAATCAAGTCCACCCCTCTTACTTCACAGACAGGGAGACTAAGTCCAGAGGAGACACTTACCTAAGATCACACATAAAATGTGTACCTTCGGTCTGCCACCTTGCTTCTGATGTGCTTCTCACCCTACTGTCCGCACTTGGGGTGTATAGAAGTTTAACCCCAGAGAAAACACTTTCTCTATGTGTTCTGCATAGAATAGAATTTTCCGGAGGAAAATGTGTGCCTCTCTGTTCCTTTTGGGGCAGAGTGGGCTTCCTAGAAGACATGCCTCCCCTAATGCCCCCTTTTCTCTTGGTGTCCTCAGGGACTCAGGAAGTCCACTTCTCAACCAGCCAGTGGAGCCATAGACCGAAGAAGACCTAACACCAGCCTGTGTAGAGTTTGAGCTTCTCATAGCAAGGTGTGAGAAGGTTGCCCTGGAACCCTCTCCATCTTTCCTCCTCCCTTCCACTCTTTACAGCGCATCCCCCCACCCAGCCTCCCATCAGACCCAGTGCCTCAGCTGGACCATATCAGATGTCTGGAGTCTTCAGATCTAGATACACAGAGGGCTACTGCTGACCATTTCCTGTGTTTACACCCCAGGGAACCCAGGATAAGACTGACGGTCTGATAGTGCTATTTCAGGGTGAATGGCACCGGAATCAGTGTGTGTGTGTGAGAGTGTGTGTGTGTGAGTGCGTGTGTGAGTGTGTGTGTGTGTGTGTGTGTGTGTGTTGGAGGACGGGGTTTGAGAGGGGAGAAATTCCAGGGAAACAGGAGCCTTCCCAGAGGTGCTGATTAAAAATGAAGACTACCCCTTTGCCTTCCAGAGATCAATGTATCATTCAGGCAAAGTCTCTTTTGGAAAACAGAGCCCCTGACCAAGAGCCAAGTCTAGGAAGTTTCTTCTTCTGGAATGGGAAGCAGGGCAGACTCTGCTGCTGGCCGGCCCCTCTTGCAGCTGTGCCCAGATCAGATTCCCAGGAAAGGAAGAGGCTGCCGCATTTGTAAAGGCAGCCTCTGAAACCAGAGAGACGGACACAGAGAGAGACAGAGAGAAAAGACTCCCTCAAAGACAGTCTGATTATTTTCCGCGAACCCAAAAGGGAGACCAAGTTATCCTGAAAAGCAACAGGCAGCAAGTCCGTGGTCCCTTAAGGGGAGCAATGATGGAGCCCAAAGGAGATGCACATCCCTGTCTCTGATCCAAGAGACCTCCCAGCATAGCTTCCCCTCCCCTGTACATAAAGTTGAGGAGTGAACCAGAGTGCAGGGGTTATGGGACTAGAGAAGGGACAGGCAGGGCAGGGGTCGTGCATACCTCAGTGGCAGGCAGAAAGGCAGCAGGCGAGAGCTCCGGGCAGTCTGAAGGTCTGCAGGAATGTGAGGGGTTTAGAGCCTGGTAACAGGAAACCACTCGGAGCTCTGGGCTGGGTCTCGCCCTCCACCCCGTGGTCCCTCCTCCTCCTGTGTCTCCTCCTTCCCCTCCCTCCCCTCCCCTTCTCCCCACAGCCAAAGCTGTCTCTGTCTTCCATTTCTTTCTTCCTCTCCTTGTGGATCAGGACGGCCCACCTCCCCTACCCCCGCCTGCCACATGGGTTCTGGAGCCGTTGCCTAAACAGACAGACGGAGCGGTGCGCCAGGGCTAGAAGGGGCGGCAGGAATCACCTAGAACAGCCTCCTCCTTGTTCAGAGGGGAACTGAGGCCTGGAGAGGCAAGGGATCACCCCAGGTTCCCAGGGGCAGAGCCAGGCCCAAGGGTCTTGATTGTATGACCAGTGATCTTTACAAGAGCCTCCCTAACATCAGTCAGTGCTGAGGAGGGCAGAGCAATTGGAGGGGGTTGTATCTGTGACAGAGGCAAGGCTAGGACTCGCCTCTATACAGACTAAAGAAGCTGCCATTGATGCGTCATCGCTGCTGATTCGGGATATGGTCTAAAAATAGCCACTCAAACTCTAGCTGCACCAGCAATGGACACAGAAGGGGTTAGCTTTCTAGCTGGGGGATCTATGTCATCAGTGTAGAACAAATAAGGTAATTGATGATATCGACTACAATCACAGAGGTAACAATGGCCAAGGTTTACTGAGGACTTAGAATTTTCATAGGTATTGTTATTATGCCTATTTTACTAATCAGGAAACAGAGGCGCAAAGAGACTGAGTTACGTGCTCAAGATCACGTGGCTAGAAGTGGGGTAGGCAGGCTGAGTCTACATTCAGCTTGGTTCACTCAGGCTGCATGAGCTTCTCGGTGCAACAGGTCTCAGTTGAATATTTATGAGAATACTGATGAGTGTATGAATATTTATGAGTGCAGGCCTAGCACTTTGAGAAGTATAAGAATTAATATCTGGTCCTTGTCCTCAAGGAGCTTTGAATCTTGCTGAGAGGGCATGCCTTAGGCATCCACCCACTCACATGAGGAGTACAGACTCTGAGGTTTATCCCCAGGGGTTCAGAGTGGCAGGATCTCTGAGTTGGAGCAGACAGAGAAGGCTTCCTGGAATAGGTGGCTCTCAAAGCATGAACTGGGTTTGAATAACATGGAAAGGGAGAAGGCAGAGAACATTCTCATAAACTTCTATACAATATGGCCTCCACCTCCTTGGCCATCCTCTCCTGCTGCCACTCTCTTCCTTTTTTTTTTTTTTTTTTTTTTTTGCGGTACGCGGGCCTCTCACTGTTGTGGCCTCTCCCGTTGCGGAGCACAGGCTCCAGACGCGCAGGCTCAGCAGCCATGGCTCACGGGCCCAGCCGCTCCGTGGCATGTGGGATCCTCCCGAACCGGGGCACGAACCCGTGTCCCCTGCATTGGCAGGCGGACTCTCAACCACTGCACCACCAGGGAAGCCCTCTCTTCCTTTTTTACTCTACTCCAGCCACACTGGCTTCCTTTCATTTCCTCAACAACCACAACGTTATTCCCACCCTAAGATCTTTGCACTTGCTCTTACCCCCGCCGGGAAACTTCCTCCATCTGATTGTGTGTACCTGGAGTTTTTTCACCCTTCAGGTCTCTCTTCTAATGTCATCTCCTAAGAGAGGCCCTTCCTGACCCCCTGTCTCACAGGCATAGTTCAACACCTTTCACTGTTTTGTTTCCTTCCTGGCACATGTCACGATCAGGAGCTATTTGTCAACCGTACTAGACAGACACTCCATGAGGATAGGGGCTTCTCGTGTCTTAGTTGCTGCAGTGCTCCACGTGTCTAGAGCAGTGGCCAACACGAAGCTGGCTGTCAATCAGTGTGGGAGTTGTCTTTTACCTAGGGTTCCACCCTGCAATAGTGCCCAGCACTGGTCTTCACTGGTCTTCAAGTGAAGTAAGTCAGAGAAAGACAAATACCATATGATATCACTTATATGTGGAGTCTAAGAAAAACAAAAAAAGATGCAAATGAACTTATCTACAAAACAGAAACAGACTCACAGACTTAGAGAAGGAATTTATGGTTTCCGGGGGGAAGGGTTGGGGGGAGGGATAAATTTGGAATTTGGGATTGACATATACACACTACTAAATATAAAATAGATAACCAACAAGGACCTACCATATAGCACAGGGAACACTGCTCAATATTCTGTAACAACCTAAATGGAAAAAGAATTTGAAAAGAATAGATACATGTATATGTATAACTGAATCACTCTGCTGTACACCTGAAACTAACACAACATTGTTAATCAACTGTGCTCCACTATAAAATAAAAAGTTAAAAAAAAAAAAAAGAGAGAGAGAGAGATCCTCAAACCTGCAAAAGTCTGGGCGTCTGTGCATTTTTCTTCAGAGAAGGTCCATGGCTTCCTTCAGGTTTCCAAAGGGACTGGTCAGGAATCCATGAAAGTTTCTCTGTTCCAACTGACCCCCAAGACCCCTCCCTGGTCCAGAAGCCAAAAGTGCGTTCTCTGCCTCAGCTGTTCAGTACAGGGTGCTGGCAGACCCCTCAGGCACCTGTTTGCAATGTGGACAGATGTATGTTTTCATAGGATTGGTTGCTATAGCTCCCAGGGATCGCGGGGGGCGAAAATTATCTTGAACTTTGTGTTTTCCTTCATGAACTAAGATAATGATGTTGATAAGAATGAGCTGACGGAACCATTCCCAGTGTTTCGCTGGAGTTCCCATATGGCCTTCGGTTCAGGAACTGGAAAGCCGGTTGGGGCCAGGCTAAAGCTCTGGGACAGAGATCCTGTCTGGGGGCCACTCCCAAGCCCCTGTGGGGGAACCCTGAGCCCAGATCCCTCAGGGGAACACTTGGTAGGCTTTCTATCTAGGGGTGAGAGCACCCTGGGAGAACAGGAGCCTCTGAAGCAAGATGACTTTGACATAAGACCATTAGGACTAAGGCTGGTCCTCCTGCCACCAGCAAGGGCACCACCAAGAGAAGGGAGAGACGTGCAGCTGGGCCAGATGTGCTAGATCGGGGTGCCAGTCCCCGCTCTGCCACTGAGTCACCAAGTGACACAGGGCTCATCCCCGTTCCCGTCTGAGCTACACTTTTTCCATCGGTAAGTAGATTGGACAGCATAATAGTAGTAATGAGAGCCAGCATTTATTAAACACCTACTATGTGCCGAGCACTGAGCTAGGTGATTGGCACGTATTTTCTGACCTAAACTTTATAAAATAGGAACTATTAGTATCCCCACTTTAGAGATGTGGAAAGTGAATTTCAGATCAATAATTTGCCCAAGCTCATGCACCGAATACGTGGTCAAATCAGAGATTCAAATCCAGGTTTAAGGGATACCAGAGCCCAAATCCTTAACCACTACACTCTACCCTCTGCTAAGTTCTTCTCCAGCTCTGCTATCTGTGGACTCTGGACTACACAGCCACTTGGTGCCCATCTCCCTAGCTGAGTATGTTGCTGACCCAGCATCAGATTGGATCAGCTTTTCAGCTTGCAGAACGAGAAGTCAGCACCTTGGGGTCCGTGCCAGCTGCCCACCACCCCTTCCACCCTCTCACCAGCCGTGTTCCTTTAGGCACCACCCCCGCTACCTTGATCCCGCCCTTCCTGACTTAGCACCCAGCGCTGCTTTAGAACTCCAGGGCAATACCCACAGGTGCACGGCATCCAGGCTCCCCACACCTCCCAGGACATCAGCTGGCCTCTGTCACTCATTCATGGACTCCACTGCACAGAGGCGGTAGCAATAAGTAGGACAAAGGCTGTCCTCTTGCCTTTTACATTCTCACAGCCAGAGGCAGGTGATAAACGAGTTTCAGCTTGTCATCAATTCTATAATGAACTAATAAACAAGATGACTTGAGAAAGCAGTGAGGGGACTATTTAGATAGGGTAGCTGGGGTAAGCCTTTGGAGGAGGCCAATTCTGAGAAAAAAAAAGTTGAATCATGAGTCAGTGAGAAGGGCTGGGGGAGGAGTGTTCCAGGCAAGGGGCGAATAAGTGCCAAGACTCTGGGCGGGGAGAGCTTGGCTTCTTCAAGTGACTGAAAGTGTAGCTAGAATTACCGATCAGAGATTTCCCTTCTCCTGGCCTTCCTCTTCCTTCTCTCCGTCCTCTTCCTCTGCTTCATGCATATTATTTTTACACCCTTTCGGCCATTCCAAAGTACTTCTTCGTCTACTTTCTCAGTGAATGACAGAGCCATCCTGTGAGGGAGTCAGGCTAGGGCTTAGAACCTATGTTGTAGATATGGGGAAACTGAGGCCCAAGTCACCCAGTGGAGCTGGGGCTCAAAACCAGGTCTCCTGAGCCCTGGCTCAGAGGCAGAGTCTCAACCCCACTGAGAACCTGCTTGTCTTCTCGTAACTCCAGAGTCTGTGTCACCTGCACCACCTGATGGACCATCTCTGGGAGCTGGACTGGGGCCAGGTGGGCAACCAGTGTTCCCATGTATGGGCAGAAATACCAGGACAGGGAGCGGGAGGTCTGATCTCTGGAATAGATCAGGGAGGCACTTCTCGATTTAACTTCTCTCAGGAAGGAAGGCCACCAAGCAGAAAGTTAAGTAAATAAAAGCAGTGCCAAGAAACATCCCCTAAGGCCTCACATCGGAAACAGTGTCAGGATCTCAGTGGTTCAGATCTCCAGGCTGTAAATCCTAAGGGGGCTTGCAGGTAAAAAACTTATTGAGTTTTGCATGTGGGAACTTGAAGGCCTATGGGGGACCATGTCCCGTTGGAACAATTATGAGTAAACTGGGAAGAGAGAGAATAATATCCAATATTTCTTAGCAGACACTGGGCAAGACACTTATGTCCATCCTCTCATTTAATCTTCACTTAATATACACACTTAGGTAGGATGTTAGTTTTCCATTATTGCTGTAAGAAATTACCACAAACTTGGTGACTTAAAACACACATTTATTACTTTACATTTCTGGAGGTCAGAAGTCCTAAAATCAAGGTGTCGGCAGGGCTGTGTTCCTTCTGGAGGCCTGAGGGGAGAATCTGCTTCCTTGTCTTTTTCAGCTTCTAGAGGCCACCCGCATTCCTTGGCTTGCGGCCCATTCTCCATTCCTCCAAGCACATCATTCCAACCTCTGCTTCCATTGTTGCATCTCCTTTTTCTGGCTTTGACCCTCTTGCCTCCCTCTTATAGAGGCTCTTGTGATTACACTGGGCCCACCCAGATAATGTAGGATAATTTTCCCATCTCCAAAGCCTTAACTTCACCTGCAAAGTTGGTCCCTTTAGCCATATTTATAGTTACAGGAATAAGAAATGGACTTCTTTGGTGGGGGGCCAGGGCATGATTTAGTCTACCATAGGTAGGTACAATGACCATTTCCATTCCAAAGATGAGGAAACAAAGGTTCAGGGAACTACATAACTTGCTCAAAGTCCCACTGTGGTCAAGCCAGGAATCCACACAAGTAGCTTAACTCCAGACCTCACCTCTCCATAGCTTCCCTAATCAGAGCTCTGCCTATGCCATGCTCTTGGTGAGGCTGCCTCCCTTCCCCCATCTGCCCCAAAACCACCCATCCTTTTTTTTTTTTTTTTGCAGTACGCGGGCCTCTCACTGTCGTGGCCTCTCCCGTTGCGGAGCACAGGCTCCGGATGCGCAGGCTCAGCGGCCGTGGCTCACGGGCCCAGCCGCTCCACGGCATGTGGGATCTTCCCGGACCAGGGCACGAACCCGCGTCCCCTGCATCGGCAGGCAGACTCTCAACCACTGTGCCACCAGGGAAGCCCCCCACCCATCCTTTGAGCTCAGGCTGACTCTCTCCTAGTCTTTCAAAGTTTTGAGCTGATAAGGCCCTTCAGCCCTATCCAACCCTACATCTCCTTGTATGGCTGGGGAAATTGAGGATCGTAGAGCCCAAGGTCACAGTGTACACAGCTAGGCCTAGAGCCCTGGTCTCCCAACTCCAGACCCAGGTAGAGGCCAGCTCTGGCTGTTCCAAGTCTCTGGAGTCAGGGACTGGACCAGCTGATCCTTTGGGCTGAAGATTATGTATCAAAACTCTGAAATGCACCCTTTGTGCATCTGGCTGAAGGTCAAGGCTGCCAAGCTAAGACGGCCTGGGCACATGGAGACTGACTCAGCCTGTTGTCCTGTTACTGTATCTTTTCCTGGGCCAGCCCTCCTATTGGCTGAAGGGCACAAAGACCCCATTGTCATCTGGCCCTTGGTCCCCTGGGCAAAGTGGCCACTGACTAGGGCAAGGCCAAAGGGAGAGGAGGATGAAATTTCATGTCAGCACCCCTCCCCACTTGCACACTCCCACTGGGCAAATTCAGATTTTCCCTCAACTCTTTGCTATTCACAAAGGACTCTTATTCCCATAGTCTTACGGAGCGGCACAGTCAGTCTCTCAGGTAGAAAAGTCCAAATTTACTAAGCATGTTCGGGGCTTGAGCAGACAGAATGTCCTGCTCATGGTCACCCTGGTGGCCCATGTGGCACTGAAATGACAATTCCAAACTTAATCCTTGGTCCGAGGCTCTTTCCATTAACCAGCTGCCTCCACCCAGGGTCCAGGGAGAGCTTACCGAGCCATCTCCTTCTTCGTTGAGGTGACAAACTGTTCACAATGTGTTGGCTGCACTTCCTCGCATTGACACAAACCCACCCAAGGAGAAGTGATTGAGTTCCAGTTAGGTTCTGCCCTTAGTAGGACCTGTGCCCTGTGGCCCTGCCTGTAGTCTGTCCTTGAGTGGCCCATCTTTCCTCTCCACCTCGGTTTTCTTTTTCTTTTTTTAAAATTTATTTATTTTATTTATTTTATTTTTGGCTGCACTGGGTCTTTGTTGCTGCATGCGGGCTTTTCTCTAGTTGAGGCGAGCGGGGGCTACTCTTCATTGTGGTGCACAAGCTTCTCATTGCGATGGCTTCTCTTGTTGCGGAGCACGGGCTGTAGGCGCCCAGGCTCAGTAGTTGTGGCTCGCGGGCTGTAGTGCGCAGGCTCAGTAGTTGTGGCTCGCGGGCTGTAGTGCGCAGGCTCAGTAGTTGTGGCGCACGGGCTTAATTGCCCCACGGCATGTGGGATCTTCCCGGACGAGGGCTCGGACCCGTGTCTGCTGTATTGGCAGGCGGATTCTTAGCCACTGCACCACCAGGGAAGCCCCCACCTCGGTTTCCTTGTCTGTTAAATGAGCATAATTATCTGACCCTCCTGGGTGCACGGTCAGTGTAAGATTCAAGCGAGCATGGGTTTCAGAGAGTCAATTAACATGAGCAGTCAAAAGTCCCAGCCTTGGAGTCGGATCTCTGGGCCTGGATCCTGTAGCAAGTGACTTAACTCTAAAACTGGGGGCATGTTATTTCACCTCCACGTTCAGTTTTCTCAAGTGTAACGTGTAACTCCCCCCCTTTATCTTGTGAGGATTAAATGAGATCATATAGGTAACGTGTTTGGCTCACCGTTCATATCCTACACTATGAATAAATGTGAGCTATCTTACCATTAGATCATTAAACAGTTCCCAAAGCATGTCCACAAACTATTAGTCCTCAGATAAAAAGGGGGACCCTGGCTTCGAGCGAGTTTGGGAAATGTGGCATTTGCCACCTTCCTTATAGCTATTCCTCAGGCACATGAGAGCATTAAAGCCTCTGAAAAGCTCTGCAGAAAAGAAACCTGTTTAACTCCATCTAACATTTACACATCTCTCTTTTCCATGAACTTCTGAATGCGTCCCACAGAACTCGTGTTCCATGAAAATACCTTTAGGGGAATGCCTATTTGATCCAATGCCCTTGTCCAAAGAAGAAACTAAAGTCCAGGAAGGTGAAGCGACTTGTCCTGGGTCACGTGGCCAGTAAATGGCAGAGCTGGGACTTGACCCAAGCTAACGAATTCTTTGGGCTATTGCTCTGTTAAAGCACGCTGAGAAAACACCTTCTGCTGTTTGACTCTCTAAATGTCAAAGATTTCTATACTGGTTTCATAGCCTTTTATTCTTCCTCTGAGGTTCTGTATCCATGACTGAGGATGCCAGGCTCCCTCTGGCCTGAGCTGTCTCCCCGCAGCCCTGGGTGGTGTTGGAGGAGCTCGACTATGGATTAGTTCTGCCTCCTCCCACTCCTGGCTCTGTAACACTGCAGCTGCTGGTCCAGGTCCAGGGAACACTCCCACGCAGGCACCAATTTTCTTCGGAAGCCCCACACGCCTGGAAATCTTTTCTGAAGGAGAAGGAAAGCCCAATAACCCAACCCAACAACGTGGCAGCTCTTACATGTTCCCTGACGTGGCCCGCAAACCAAGCCTCTCTTCAGTTTTAGCAGCTGTAGACCCAGGAGTAATGACAGCCCCGCCAGCCCAGCGACGTGGCAGACGGTGCTGTGACTCAGCCGACCTGGGGGGCAGCCTGGAGCCTCCATTGGTCTTTTCCGGGTCCCAGGGCTGGGCAGATAGGGGACATGGAAGGGAGATCTGGATTAACCAGTAGAAACTCTACCCCCATCTCCAGCACAAGTCTGTTTTTTTCCCCACCATTGCCTGGATAAAGCAGGTCGCATCGCTCTCTTCTGAGACTGATCTAACACGGCCCCAATGTGTCACCTCTCCCCACTTCTGGCTTCTGTTCTCAGACAGCAACTTCTTGTGATGAATCTTCGAGACTTTCCAAGCCAGTGGTGTTCAAACTGCCTTCTGTAGGAGTTTCATGCAGGAGTCTTAAGGGGACGGAAAGAAGGCCAAAGGGGCAGGTCTCTAGGTCCCAGTCCATCCCTGCCTTCAACCAGAGCAGAACTACTTTTATCTGTCTGACATATCAGACTTTTGCCTAAGATTTCATTTCATTTCCTAGAATGGGTTCGCTGCTTAAAAAAAATTTGAAGTGTACAAATTTATTTTTCATCCACTGGCTTTATGGGTGAAGAAAAAATGAACAGAGAAAAAGAGGGTAATCTGTCCCAGATACCGAGTATCACAAACTCACAAACTATACCAGGCCCTATGGGAAAAGGGAGGTTTCCGAGAGCCACGCATGAGCCCTGGAGGATGTCAGACCCACTCCCCGGAAGCTTGCAGTCCACTCACCCCAGGTAGGCAGCCATGAGGAAGGGGCTCCATCCACCAGCCCGGTACATCCCTGGAGGAGAAACAAGGGTTACCAGGGAGGTAAATTTATCATCTTCAGGGGCAGGCGGTGATGGATGTGAGCAGCCCCTCTAAGGATTGGCTGGGCCTTGAGCAACCTGGAGAGAACATGCCCCGCCCAGAGGCTCTCAGATCCCTTCTGCCCTTTTAATTAATGAATGAATTTATTTTTTAAAGTCTTTATTGAATTGTTACAATATTGGTTCTATTTCATGTTTTGGTTTTTTGGCTGCGAGGCATGTGGGATCTTAGTTCCCCGACCAGGGATGGAACTCGCACCGCCTGCATTGGAAGGTGAAGTCTTCACCACTGGACCACCAGGGAAGTCCCCCTTCTGCCCTTTTTAAAAATGTTTTGCCCTCCAAACAAAATGCAACTTCAGGAGGAATCTCTCCATTGGCCACCAGTTTGGCACCTTTACTGATAGGGGCTGGTTCACCTTTCTTTAAGGGAATGGACCATCCCTCTTCTGTATTCTTCTGGGAGAAGGGCCAACGTCTTACTTTCTGGTTTTGAAAACTTTAAAGAGACATAGCCTCTTGCTTCCTTCTCTCTGCTAATCTGTTCCTCTTCTCCTCCATTTTCTCATTTTTCTTCTTCCTTTTTGCCTGGGCCCCTCCTCTTTCTGTCCTTCCCATCTTTTTGAAAAGAGCAGTGGACCAAGAATCAAGGGGCCTGAGTTCCTCACTCTGTAAATGACTTGGGCAAGTCATCTCCCCTCTCTGGGCAGTTAGCTCACTTGTAAAATGAGGCTGTTGGGTGAGGTCATAATTTCAAAACAGCAGGGAATGAGGACCAAGATGAGGGGACTCAGGTTCCCTCCTTAGACCCCCAGAGGCAGCTGTTTGGCTATTTTAATCAGGTTCTGCAGCTAAATAACTCTTGAAAATCACAAGTCATTTAACTCAAGGCCTTCCAGCCTTTCAGTTCAGTGTTTCCTCTTCTTTTTCTATTCTTGCTCCTGTGTCTCTCCCTCCCTCAGGTCCTCAGGTTTGCTAGTGGAGACTTAACAGTCCTCCAGGGTGGCAACCCTAAGTCTGTCCCGCTGTCTCTCAAGAGACCAGGCTGTGCGCCTTCACTTGCAACGTGGGAGAAGAAATGGTTTGTTTCCTGAAATCCCAGGGCCGTGAGGAATTGTAGCCAGCCACCCATCTTGGCCCCTGGTTGCAACACTGAGATCTCCACCCCCTGCCCTCCCCCACTAAACGGCCAGCTTCCCAGCCTTATCCCAAGTTGGATTATTCTCCTGATTCAGACATTTTTGTGGTGTGAAATCATCTCTGCCCCAGCCAGCTGAAGCCAGGAGCTTGCTACAGCCCACAACAGCTCACCGGCCCTCCCTTCTCCTGCCACGTCCCACACCCTCAGCTCCTTTCCTCCAAGTGCTCAGAATTTCCATATGATGTCCTTCCAAGGCTAAAAAGAAATTCAGACAGAGTGGCAGGGGCATGTCAGCTCTGGGATTCAGCTCTGGCCTTTCCCTGTAGCTCCTGTGCGGGTCCTGGCACATGGCTGACTCCCAGGTAAAGGGGACTAAAATGAGTTTGTGAAATCAAGACAGAGGGACACAGTCAAAGCAAGAAAGGGAGACAGGCTCGGAGAGAGGAAGAGAGAGACACCGACAGAGTCTGTCATGATCAAGAGAGGTGAGGAGAGAGGGGAAGAGGCAGACACAGGGAAACAAATGTGGAGAAAACGACTCAAAACTTAGCAATAAGACAAAAGGGTGAATGCATATCCTCTTTTTTTTTTTTTTTTAATAAATGAATGTACTAAGCTAAGAGGTCTTTTACCTTTTAAAAAAGTTTTTGGCTGTGCCTCATGGCTTGTTCCCCAGCCAGGGATCGAACCCGCACCCCCTGCAGTGGAGGCACAGAGTGTTAACTACTGGACCACCAGAGAAGTCCCTGTGTATCCTCTTGACGTTAGACTGAAGCTTACACACGCCTGTCCAAAGATCTGCTGCTCTAGGGGATATATTGTTGTTTGACTTGCTGTTTACTATTGATTGGGGGTTGGCTCTGAAGTTACATATTAACTCATAGATTTCTGTCCAGTTAAAGAAAGAAGCTCAGAGGTTACAGTTTTAATGCCTTGTAGGACATTAAACAGTTTCGTATATGTCCTAGCAGACTTTTTCCAGCCTTCCTTCAATGCCTTTGTAGACATGATCTCTCTTTGAACTCTCCTTGAATCAGCTTTACCACCCTGCTTATTTCCTCATTAACAGGTTAAATAAATCATTGACATGTGCCCATTTTTTATTTTTATGCAAGCTGTGTTTTTAACTTAAAAAAACTATATTTTTGACAAGAGAAGCAAAAATAGAATGAGGCAGATAAAGAAAGAGTGAGAGTGAGACGCAGAGACAGAGGGAGACAAAGGCAGAGATGGGAATTCCCTGGCGGTCCAGTGGTTAGGACTCGGTGCTTTCAGTGCCGGAGCCTGGGTTCAATCCCTGGTCGGGGAATTAAGATCCCTCCAGTCATGGTGCAGCCAAAAGGAAAAAAAAAAAAAAAAGAGAGAGATAAAGGCAGAGAGACTGAGACCCAGTCAAAGCCATACAGAGAGTCAGAGAGAGAGGAAAAAAAAAAACAAAAGAAAAGAGACAGAAACACAGAGAGACACAGAGATAAAGGCAGAGGGACTGAGACCCAGTCAAACCCATACACAAAATCAGAGAGAGAAAGAGAGAGAGAGACATAAGGGCTAAAAGCAGAATATAGTGTTGGTCATGCATCGCACAAAACCGTAAATAGTGGTGGCTTCTGGAGAGGGGATGGATTGCAGTGGAACATGGAGGTGAAAGGGACTTCATGCTCACATCTTAATACTTCTGTATTGCATTTTTCATGGACATGTAATTGCCTGTTATTTTACGGTTTTAAAAGAGGGAATCAGACATAGAGGGAAAGGCAAAGAGAGACTGTGAGGAAGAAACCACCAGAGACAGACTTGGCATCAGGATCAGCACAAGTAGGGAAAGCGACATTTGAAGGGAGGCCCTGGAGGCTGGCACGGGCTGGGTGTGGTGCTGCTGGAAGTCTGGGTGGGAGGCTGGGAGGGAGCCGGAGAAAGCAGAGAAGAGGCAGACGTGGAGGACACAGATAGAGCGGGAACAGGGAGATCCGGGGCAGGTGGAGGGGCACACAGGAGCCAAGGCCAGACCTTCTCCCTCCTTCCGGAACCTGGGCGCCAAGGCCTGAAGTCAGGTGCCTTTCAGAGCTGTGGGGCTAAGGAGATAGAGGACAGGAGAGCCTCCCAGAGGTGCTTCTCCAGGGCATGGAATCTGCCCTGAGAGCTGCCAGGCCCACAGGCAACCACCTCTGGTACGTCAGCCTCCTAAGGGGAAGGGGGACTGAGTGCTTGTCACGTCCAACCCAATTTAAGAAATGAGGTAACTCAGGCCCAGGCAGGAGGAGAGACTTGTTCAAGGTCACATGGTTAATTTGAATATCATCAGGATGAGGAACTGAGTCTGCAACTCCCTCTTTGATATTCTTTCCACTCTTGCCCCTTCCACACAGCAACTAGAATGACTCCTTTAAAATGCACATCACTTCATGTCCCTGCCTTGCTTGAAACCCTTGCAGAATTCTCTCCTGCAGTATCCATTTTCTAGCCAATGAGATGTATGGAGTTTCTGAGAAGGATCCTTTCAGGAATTTGACTCATCTGGGAAGTCCATCTATTTCTTTTTAAAAAAATCAAATTATTTATATAGATAGGGGCTCTAACCCACCCCCGAAAATTTGGCCAAGGCCATGTACACCCTAGAGGCAGCTCTGCTTGTGGCTAAATCCAAATATCTTGTCTCATGTCCTCAATAGATTCTTGACATGGACTCTCCTCCTCAGGTCCTTCCATGATATTGTAATATCTTTTTTTTTTTCTTTTTTTAATTTGGCCATGCTGCGCGGCTTGTGGGATCTTAGTTCCGTGATCAGGGATTGAACTCGGGCCCTTGGGAGTGAAAGTACGGAGTCCTAACCGCTGGACCTCCAGGGAATTCCCCTCAGATGCTTCAAATGCTCACTCTTGGCAGGCAAAGCAGACTGAGCTGGTCCTCTTCATCCCTTCTCCTTCCCAAGGTGGTGAAGTTCTCTCATGTGGTAGACGCTCATTTCTGGTGGGATGAAAAAGGACTCCAAAGGACAGAGTTGTTATTTCCAGCAATACTTTGATCTAGCGATTGGAAATCTATCCCTTTGGCCTTTCCTTCCTCCCTTCCTCCTGCTGCCTGGAATGCAGACATAATGGCTGGAGTGCCAGCAGCTATATTGGACCACAAAATGACATTAAGAATGGAAGCCATTAGCTAAGATAGAAAGAGCCTGGGCCCTGATGACCAAGGAGCTGCCACATCAACTGTGGAATTTTACCTGATAGAGAAATCATTTCTGTCTTGTTTAAGGCACTATTATTTTGGGGTTTCCCATTATATGCAGTCAAATTTAATTCTAATTGATTCACCCTTAATGTTTCCTAAACATTTGTTTTAATCCAAATTCTTTTTCTTGGCCCCCAAAGCCCTATGTGATCTGGTCCCAGCTATCAGCCTCCAGCTCAAACTACTCACTCCCTTACTTTATACTCGTTACCTGCACTGGTCTTCTCTCTGTGAAGCAGATCCTTGTTCTACCTTAGGGACCTGGCACTTGCTGTTCCCATCCGGAATGTTCTAACTCCAGGAATTCACAGACATGCTACCCTCCAGCCATCTGATCTCAGCTCAACTAATTCCTGAGAGAAGCCTTCACTAACGACCTAATCTCAAAAAGATTCATGACCCACCCCCTAATCTCCAGTCACTCTGTCATACAACCCTGGGGGGATTTTCTTTATAGCACTTATCAGAAGATAAATTGACCTTGTGTGTTTATTCGTGGGCTTGTTCTCTATCTCCCTCTCCCCAGAATCTAAGTGTCCCATGAGCAGGGACCTTGTATGTCTTGATCACCAGTACAGCCCTGTGGCCTCACACAATGCCTACATTTGCTCGACAGTGGTGATTTTTCCATTTTCAAGAACTCCCCGCATGAATGTTATGTTTGTTTTATCACAGTTTTTAAAAAATCAGTCTTACTAGGTGCAAAGATTAGAAGGCTTAAGGAATAGCGATATAATTATTTTTAAGAAATTAACACTAATGAATGTTAAGGTTAACTGGAATTTGATTTGGGTTTTTTAGTGTATTTTTAAAGTTGAAGTAT
This sequence comes from Delphinapterus leucas, assembly GCF_059928025.1. Taxonomy (NCBI): domain Eukaryota; kingdom Metazoa; phylum Chordata; class Mammalia; order Artiodactyla; family Monodontidae; genus Delphinapterus; species Delphinapterus leucas. Next base: position 128,995,756 of record NC_143131.1, read on the forward strand.
ATGTTGTGTTAGTTTCAAGTGTACAGCAAAGTGATCCAGATATATATATATATATATATTTAGATAAATCCTTTTTCAGAGTCTTTTCCATTATAGGTTATTAAAAGATATTGAGTAGAGTTCCCTGTGCTATACAGTAGGTCCTTGTTGTTTACCTATTTTAAGGTGGTTAGTAGTTACCTAGAGCTGGGGGTGGGGTTTGACGGTAGCGGGGGTCCTAGGGAGAATGGATGCTAATGAGGTTTCTTTTTGGCATGATGAAAAGATTCTAAAATTGACTGTGGTGATCTGCACAACTGCACAACTCTGTGGATATACTACAAACCATTGAATTATACACCTTAAACAGGTGAATTGCGCGGTGTATTAGTTACTAGGGCTGCCATAACAAAGTACCACATACTGGGTGACTTAACAGAAATTTGTTTTCTCACAATTGTGGAGGCTAGATGTCTGAGATGAAGGTGTCATCAGGGTTGGTTTCTTCCAAGGCCTCTCCTCTTGGGTTGTAAATAGCTGTCTTCTCCCTGTGTCTTTTCATGGTCTTCCCTCGGTGTGTGTCTGTGTCCAACTTTCCTCTTCTTATAAGGACACCAGTCATATGGGATTAGGGCCCACCCTATTGACCTCATTTTAACTTAAGCATGTATTTAAAGGCCCTATCTCCAAATAAGAGCACATTCTGAGGTACTGGGGAGAGAGAGAGAGGGAAGGAAGGAGGGAGGGAGGGGTTCACCTAGGGCAGAAGCACAACATGCTGGGGGATTCAGGAGGAGAACTTGCTGTTGCAGGGATCCAAGGAATGACAGTGAGGATGGAAGTATCAAGGCACTTTTGAGGGCTACCTCTAGGGTAGCATGAAGAGTCTCTTGAACACAAATCTGGTGTCACTCCCCTGCCTAAACACTTCATTCCCTGCAGAATATACCCTTCAAGCTCCTTAAGGCAGCTTGAGTTCCTGCATAGCCTGGCCCCTGCCTACCCTCCAGCCTCATCCCTCAACACCTCCCATCCCTTGCCCAACACCCCCCCACACACACACACATTCTAATAAACTGACCCACTTGTAATTGCTCTATGACACCAGGATCTCTTGAACCTGCAGCTGCCTTTGTGTATCCTATTTTCCCTGCGTAGGAAAATTTCCCTATGGACTTGCTCATTCCTACCATCCTTCAGTGCTCAGCCTAGACATCACTTCCTTGGAAAAGCTTCTCTGATTCCCAAGGACTGGGTTAGGTACCTTCCCTACAGGCTCTATAAGTGTTTACTCATCTCTCCTCCGCACTATACTGAGTTTCATGCCGGGCGAAGGGGGCGGGGGGCGGGGGGGCGAGTGGAAATGATACCTTGTTCTCCATCGTGTCCCTAGCGTTTGCACAGTGCCGGGCCCAGAGGAAGGGCTCAATCGCTTATTTGAGTAAATGAGATTATACCTAGTGGTGGAAGGCAAAGAAAAGGCAGGAGGGCTCCCTACTTTTAGAATGGTCTCTTTTATCCCTCCCACCCTGGAATCATACAGCTTTCTGGCTCCCCCATCCTTGGAGAGATCTTCTCTGAGGTCCTCACGTAGCCCTCAGGCCATGGCGGCTGTGAGCCAGGGCCAGGTGGGGCTTGCACTGAATACAGGCAGGGGATCCTCCACCTCTTTAAGTCCTTCTCTGGTTTCCAGCCCAGGGTTTCAGCCCCAAGGGCAGGCAGCATCCGCCTTCCCTCAGTGGCTCAGCTGATCAGGGAATAAGAAAGAAGGCCCTGTGCTCCCCAGAAGAGTAGTCAAGGGAGCGGGTTTGGGGTGCAGGGAGCAGGCAGTGGAAGGCTCAGGCGAGCACAGATCCATTTCAGGGGCTCTCAGAGTCCTACACCCAGTGACTTCCCAGGGGCTCTCCTCTCTTTCCAATGAAAAATATCATTTCTCTAATGTTTCTCAGCAACTCTCAGAGGTCCAGAGGAAAGGCAGCCAGGGGGGAGCCAGGAGAGAGGGGAGGCTTTCTCCTAAAATACAAGGAGGCAGTGTGTCCTCCTGAGCGGGGCTTCTCAGATTCAGTCATCGGGCACCACCTTCACCATCTTTGCCGTGTCCTCCTAACACCTATCATCTTATTTCAGCTTATTTTTTAAAACCAAAATAAGTGAAAAAGTGTCTCACTAACTGTGTCTGGGATCCACTCTCTGCCCCTCCCCCTCTGCACGGAGGTTGGTCTATTTTTTTTTTTTTTAAACAATAGACTTTATTTATTTTGGGGTGTTTTTTTTTGTCTTTTTAAAAATTTTCAAAATTTTTTAACATCTTTATTGGAGTATAATTGCTTTACAATGTTGTGTTAGTTTCTGCTTTATAACAAAGTGAATCAGCTATACATATACATATGTCCCCATATCTCCTCCCTCTTGCGTCTCCCTCCCTCCCACCCTCCGTATCCCACCCCTCTAGGTGGTCACAAAGCACCGAGCTGATCTCCCTGTGCCATGCAGCTGCTTCCCACTAGCTATCTATTTTACATTTGGTAGTGTTTATATGTCCATGCCACTCTCTCACTTCGTCCCAGCTTACCATTTCCCCTTCCCGTGTCCTCAAGTCCATTCTCTACGTCTGTGTCCTTATTCCTGTCCTGCCACTAGGTTCTTCAGAACCATTATTTTTTAGATTCCAGATACATGTGTTAGCATACGGTATTTGTTTTTCTCTTTCTGACTTCCTTCACTCTGTATGACAGACTGTAGGTCCATCCACAGAGGTTGGTCTTAAACCCACCCCAGTCGGTGCCCATGGCCTGTTTCCATTTGGGATGGGCCAGTGGGAAGCACAGTAGGAGACTGGGAAGAGGAGAAAGAAGAGCGAGGTTGGCTGGCGTATCAGTTCCCCCAGGTCCTGCCCTGGGGTTTCACAGCAGACTGACTGTGTCCCTCTGCCCAGAGGCCCAGCTCCCATCCAAGGCCCCTCTCTTTTTCCTGTAACCACCTCTCCCCTTGCCCCTCAGGCCCCGTGCTGTTGCTGGCCCTGGGGACCCGTGCCATCCCTGTGGTTGACCTCCCTGGGCCCACGTTTTGAAAGTGCCATCTGTTTCCTGCTGGGAGCCTGACTGATAAACTTGTCATAAATAGAAAGTAATTGACACAGTGCTAATAAAATGATGGTATTAAATTCTAACTCAGTGTAAAAGAGAACGAGGGAAAATTTCTTTTTTTTTTAATTTTTTTTTATTGGAGTATAGTTGCTTTACAGTGTTGTGTTAGTTTCCACCATACAGCATAGTGAATCAGTTATACATATACATATATCCACTCTTTTTTGGATTTCCTTCCCATTTAGGTCACCACAGAGCACTGAGTAGAGTTCCCTGTGCTATACAGTAGGTTCTCATTAGTTATCTATTTTATATATAGTAGTGTATGTATGTCAATTCCAATCTCCCAGTTCATCCCACCCCCCTCCTCCCTTGGTAACCATAAGTTTATTTTCTTTTTTTTTTTTTTTTTTTTTTTTTGCAGTACGCGGGCCTCTCACTGTTGTGGCCTCTCCCGTTGCGGAGCACAGGCTCCGGACCCGCAGGCTCAGCGGCCATGACTCACGGGCCCAGCCGCTCCGTGGCATGTGGGATCTTCCCGGACTGGGGCACGAACCTGTGTCCCCTGCATCGGCAGGCGGACTCTCAACCACTGTGCCACCAGGGAAGCCCCATAAGTTTATTTTCTAATCTGTGACTCTATTTCTGCTTTGCAAATAAGTTCATCTGAGCCATTTTTCTAGATTCCACATATAACCGATATTATATGCTATTTGTCTTTCTCTTGCTGACTTACTTCACTCTGTATGACAATCTCTAAGTCCAGGAAATTTCTATGTAATGCTATAAAATGATCTCCAGGACATATTAGCTAAAAAACAAATAAGCAACAACAAAAACACACGGTGCCGAACAGTGTTTAGAGTACAAGGGAGAGACAAACAAACATCTGTGTAGGTGTTTGCTTATATTTTCAAAGAGAAACAAAAGACAAACCAAAAATTAATAGAAGTGTTTACCTTAGGGAGAGAGAAAAAGACTATTGATAAAAGCTAGCTTTCTGAATATACCTTGTTATATAATTCTAACTTTGGAACTATTAAATGTTTTAATAGTTAAATAGCTAAATTATATCAAAGGGATAAAGTAAATTCTAAAAATAAAAATATACAGGAGCGAAAGAGCCTCATTGTATATCACGTTGGTGGCATAACCATCCTCAGAACCATTATTTCAAGTAAATTTAATAGTATTTTGGCTGTTCATCCTGAAGGAGATATATACTTAGGAAAAAAAGTATATTCCATAGACTTATTTTTAGTATTAATATTAGTATCTGGATACGATAGGATAAAGAAATAAATTATATAGGTGGTAGAGGAAATAACTTGTACTGATATCATTAGCAACCAACATTTAGAGCCTAAGAGATACATTTTTAAAATAAAACAATTAAACAAAATGCTTGTAATCACTTGAACTGGGAATTTAAAGCCCTGAGCTCGTCATTTTCTTTCCTTGCCTCTGGCAGCACCCTTAGAAGCAACCAACCAGCTTCATCACTCTCCTTAATTTCACTAAGATGTTCTATGATGGCGAATATTTGATCACTTAGGGCCTTGGCTTCTATAGGTACTTGGTTATGGGAATCTGTAGCTAATAGTGTGAGTAACTGTTGTACCACCACCTGCCATAGACTGCAAGTGTCCCCTTTAGCCCTGAAAACAAGGTCATTAGTGCCTTTAAACCTAGTCAGACTAGAGAATCAATTTGGAAAATTCATCTTAAGATTCTGTTTCTCAGGAACCACTTTCAGTATCCATCTGAATCTTCATCTAACTACCAGTTTACAGGAAACAAAGGGATAGAGGAACATATTCAGAAACACTGCAAGAATCCAACCAGCCAAATCCAGATGTGAGAAATTCTGCAGGACAAATAAGATGGTTTGTTCAATAAATGGTGTGAAAAAAGGTGGGGCATGCGGAGGAACTCCAATAAATTGAACGGGACGTAAAAGTAGTGTAGGGTATGGGTTTCTTTGTATCTTGATTCAAATCAGCCAAATAGAAATATTTTTGAGATAATTTGGAAAATGTGAACACAGACTGGGTATTGGATGACATTAAAGAATTACTTTTAATTGTGTTAGGTGAGATGATGGAATTGTGGCTCCACTGAAAAGAAAGTTCTTATCTGTTAGCTTTACATGCTGAAATATTTATGAGTGTGATGAGATAATGTATAAGATTTGTTTTGAAATACTTCTGCAAAAAGGTGTGTGATGGCGCTGGGTGTGTAAACAAGCTTGATAAAATCTTGAGAGTAATTAGAGCTGGGTGCCGGTACATAGGAGGTTAATAATATTATTCTCTTTGCTTTGAATTATGCTTGAAAATTTCCACAAAACATTAAGATAACAATATTAAACTAAATTACTTCTGTTTCTTGTGAAGGCTCTGAGCCTAACATGGACTCCACTGTTGTTAAAAAAAAGAAAGATTAGCAAGTGAGAGGTGTTAGCAATTTAATAGCTTCAAACCAAGACTTTCTCCTCCATGTGATCAGAAGGCTTAGAAAAATATTTAAAAGCAAATAATTTACTGAATCTGTGGATTCAGTGTAATTTCATGCGAAAAATAATCTTCAGAACAAAAAGTGGTCAGCGTCCCATCTTGAGAGGCTCCGGTATTATAAAGTGAGCCCAGGACTGGGGGCAGGAGGCCTGGGATCAAATTCTCACTCAGAACTGTCTCATGGGAAGTCCCCTCACCTTGGTTTCTTCCTCTGTAAAATGGGAGAAATCAGGCTAAAAGATCTCTAGGATCCCTCCAATTATGTCAAGCTGTGATTCAGTAAATGACCAATGTGTCTAACAACTCATTCAGTCATTCAACAATCAATTTATTCAACACCTACTATTGACGGTGCTAGATGCTGGGATGTGCCTGCACACAGAGCTTAGGGTCTAGCTGTAATCTGCCGTTTCCAAGAGAATGTTAGTTATTCTGAAAAGTAGACACTGGTGTAGTGGTACATTTTGGAAGGGGTATGAGGAGTTTTCTCCCAGATCTCCTGCCTACTCAAATCCTGACTTTTCCTCCCCAGACCACCTGCATTTCAGAATAGCTCTCACCTCCCTGGGACCAGGGGATGCGATGCCCTGAATAGCTAGGCAAGGGGTCATTATTATCCTGAAGCAGGGGGTAGAGTCTTCCCACCCCACACAGGTGCTGAGAGTGGGAAGACGGATGGTCCAGGGGAAAACTCAGGTGCTGTAACTGGAGAAAGTGTCAGTGGATGCTGAGGGACAGAAGGTACCAGCCCACTGCCTCTCTTATCTCACTGCACGTGCTAGAATAAATGTACCACACTTCCCCATTCCTCTGTGGGGAGATAACATAAAGAAATGTCACTATACTACTTTTTTTTAAATTAATTAATTAATTGATTGATTTATTTATTTTGGCTGTGTTGGGTCTTTGTTGCTGTGCGCAGGCCTTCTCTAGTTGTGGTGAGCGAGGGCTACTCTTTGTTGCATTGTGTGGGCTTCTCATTGCGGTGGCTTCTCTTGTTGTGGAGCACAGGCCCTAGGCATGCAAGCTTCAGTAGTTGTGGTGCACGGGCTCAGTAGTTGTGGTTCATGGGCTTAGTTGCTCCACGGCATGTGGGATCTTCCCAGACCAGGGATCGAACCCATGTCCCCTGCAATGGCAGGCAGATTCTTAATCCCTGTGCCACCAGGAAGTTCCCACTCTACTACTTCTTAACTAACCCCATCAATAGGAATCAGTCCAAAGAATTGTTTTAACATCTCTATCTCAGTTTTCTCCTCTGTGGAATAGGGATAATGGTATCTATCCCCATAAAGCAATGAAAAAGATCCAGGCAGATACTTCATGTAAACGGCTTAGCACAATGCCTGGAACATTAAAAAAAAAAACTTGATAAATGGCAGGTCTTTCAACATTAAATGCAACAACATTCGCATTATAGGGGTCCCAGAAGGAGAAGAGAGAGAGGAAGCACCCAAGAAAATATTTGAAGAGTTTATAGCCAAAAACTTCCCTAACATGGGAAAGGAAAAAGCCACCCAAGTCCAGGAAGCGCAGAGAGTCCCAGGCAGAATAAACCCAAGGAGAAACACGCCAAGACACATAGTAATCAAACTGACGAAAATTAAAGACAGAAAAATTATTGAAAGCAACAAGGGAAAAACAACAAATAACATACAAGGGAACTCCCATAAGGTTAACAGCAGATTTCTCAGCAGAAACTCTACATGCCAGAAGGGAGTGGCACGATATATTTAAAGTGATGAAAGGGAAGAACCTACAACCAAGATTACCCGGCAAGGATCTCATTCAGATTCGATGGAGAAATCAAAAGCTTTACAGACAAGCAAAAGCTAAAAGAATTCAGCACCACCAAACCACCTCTACAACAAATGCTAAAGGAACTCCTCTAAGTGGGAAACACAAGAGCAGAAAAGGACGTACAAAATCAAACACATAACAATTAAGAAAATGGTAATAGGAACATGCATATCGATAATGACCTTAAATGTGAATGGATTAAATGCTCCAACCAAAAGACACAGGCTCGCTGAGTGGATAAAAAAACAAGACCCATATATATGCTGTCTACAAGAGACCCACTTCAGACTGAGGGACACATACAGACTGAAAGTGAGGGGATGGAAAAAGATATTCCATGCAAATGGAAATCAAAAGAAAGCTGGAGTAGCAATTCTTATATCAGACAAAATAGACTTCAAAATAAAGACTATTACAAGAGACAAAGAAGGATGCTACATAATGATCAAGGGATCAATCCAAGAAGATGTAACAATTGTAAATATTTATGCACCCAACATAGGAGCACCTCAATACATAAGGCAAATGTAACAGCCATAAATGGGGAAATCGACAGTAACACAATCATAGTCGGGGACTTTAATACCCCACTTTCACCAATGGACAGATCATCCAAAATGAAAATAAATAAGGAAACACAAGCTTTAAATAACACATTAAACAAGATGGACTTAATTGATATTTATAGGACATTCCATCCAAAAACAACAGAATACACATTTTTCTTAAGTGCTCATGGAACATTCTCCAGGATAGATGACATCTTGGGTCACAAATCAAGCCTCAGTAAATTTAAGAAAATTGAAATCATATCAAGCATCTTTTCCAACCACAATGCTATGAGATTAGAAATCAATTACAGGGGAAAAAAACGTAAAAAACACAAACACATGGAGGCTAGACAATATGTTACTAAATAACTAAGAGATCACTGAAGAAATCAAAGAGGAAATCAAAAAATACCTAAACAGTTTATGAAAATTCATTCAGCTTGTAATATTCATTGTAGACTTGTAATATGGGTACATTACTGTGTCTATACACCAAGTTTTTGGGTTTTTTTACATCTTTATTGGAGTATAATTGCTTTGCAATAGTGTGTTAGTTTCTGCTTTATAACAAAGTGAATCAGTTATACATATACATATGTTCCCATATCTCTTCCCTCTTGCGTCTCCTTCCCTCCCACCCTCCCTATCCCACCCCTCCATACACCAAGTTTTTTTTTACTTGATTAAAATAATTACTTTCAAGTTGAAAAAAAAAAAAAAAAAAACCTAGAGACAAATTACAACAAAAACACGACGATCCAAAACCTATGGGATGCAGCAAAAGCAGTTGTAAGAGGGAATTTTATAGCAATACAAGCCTACCTCAAGAAACAAGAAACATCTCAAATAAACAAGTTAACCTTACACCTAAAGGAACTAGAGAAAGAAGGACAAACAAAACCCAAAGTTAGTAGAAGGAAAGAAATCATGAAGATCAGAGCAGAAATAAATGAAATAGAAACAAAGAAGACAATAGCAAAGATCAATAAAACTAAAGGTGGTTCTTTGAGAAGATAAACAAAACTGATAAACCTTTAGCCAGACTCATCAAGAAAAAGAGGGAGAGGACTCAATTCAATAAAATTAGAAATGAAAAAGGAGAAGTTACAATGGACACCACAGAAATACAAAGCATCCTAAGAGACTACTACAAGCAACTCTTTGCCAATAAAATGGACAACCTGGAAGAAATGGACAAATTCTTAGAAAGGTATAATCTTCCAACACTGAACCAGGAAGAAATAGAAAATATGAACAGACCAATCCCAAGTAATGAAATTGAAACTGTGATTAAAAATCTTTCAACAAACAAAAGTCCAGGATCAGATGGCTTCACAGGTGAATTCTATCAAACATTTAGAGGGCTTACCTGGTGCCATAGTGGTTAAGAATCCATCTGCCAATGCAGGGGACATGGGTTCGAACCCTAGTCCGGGAAGATCCCATATGCTGCGGAGCAACTAAGCCCGTGCGCCACAACTACTGAGCCTGCGCTCTAGAGCCCACGAGCCACAACTACTGAAGCCCGCAGGCCTAGAGCCCACACTCCGCAACAAGAAGAGCCACCACAGTGAGAAGCCTGCACACTGCAATGAAGAGTAATCCCTGCTCGCTGCAACTAGAGAAAGCCCACGTGCAGCAACGAAGACCCAATGCAGCCAAAAATAAAATAAATAAAAATAAATTCATAAAAATAAACACATTTAGAGAAGAGCTAACACCCATCCTTCTCAAACTCTTCCAAAAATTTGCAGAGGAGGAAACACTCCCAAACTCATTCTGTGAGGCCACCATCGCCCTGATACCAAAACCAGACAAAGATGCTACAAAAAATGAAAATTACAGACCAATATCACTGATGAATATGGATGCAAAAATCCTCAACAAAATACTAGCAAACAGAATCCAACAACACATTAAAAGGATCATACACCATGATCAAGTGGGATTTATCCCAGGGATGCAAGCATTCTTCAATATACACAAATCAATCAATGTGATACACCATATTAACAAATTGAATAATAAAAACCGTATGATCATCTCAGTAGGTGCAGGAAAGCTTTTGACAAAATTCAACACCAATTTATGATAAAAACTCTCCAGAAAGTGGGCATAGAGGGAACCTACCTCAACATGATAAAGCCCGCAGCAAACATCATTGTCATATACGACAAACCCGCAGCAAAAATCATTCTCAATGGTGAAAAACTGAAAGCATTTCCTCTAAGGTCAGGAACAAGATAAGGATGTCCACTCTTGCCACTATTATTCAACATAGTTTTGGAAGTCCTAGCCACGGCAATCAGAGAAGAAAAAGAAATAAAAGGAATACAAATTGGAAAAGAAGAAGCAAAACTGTCACTGTTTGTAGATGACATGATACTATACAGAGAGAATCCTAAAGATGCCACCAGAAAACTACTAGAGCTAATCAATGAATTTGGTAAAGTAGCAGGATACAAAATTAATGCACAGAAATCTCTTTCATTCCTATACACTAACAACAAAAGATCAGAAAGAGAAATTAAGGAAACAATCACATTCACTGTTGCAACAAAAAGAATAAAATATGTGGGAATAAACCTACCTAAGGAGGTAAAAGACCTGTACTCAGAAAGCTATAAGACACTGATGAAAGAAATCAAAGATGACACAAACAGATGGAGAGATATACCATGTTCTTGAATTGGAAGAATCAACATTGTGAAAATGACTATACTACCCAAAGCAATCTACAGATTCAGTGCATTCCCTATCAAATTATCAGTGGCATTTTTTACAGAACTAGAACAAAAAAATCTTAAAATTTGTATGGAAACACAAAAGAACCTCAATAGCCAAAGCAGTCTTGAGGGAAAAATACGGAGCTGGAGGAATCAGACTCCCTGACTTCAGACTGTACTACAAAGCTACAGTAATCCAGACAATATGGTACTGGCACAAAAACAGAAATATAGATCAATGGAACAGGATAGAAAGCCCAGAACTAAACCCACGCACCTATGGTCAACTAATCTATGACAAAGGAGGCAAGGATATACAGTGGAGAAAAGATAGTCTCTTCAATAAGTGGTGCTGGGAAAACTGGACAGCTACATGTAAAAGAATGAAATTAGAACACTCCCTAATACCATACACAAATATAAACTCAAAATGGATTAGAGACCTAAATGTAAGACGCAATACTATAAAACTCTTAGAGGAAAACATAGGAAGAACATTCTTTGACATAAATCACAGCAAGATCTTTTTTGATCCACCTCCTAGAGTAATGGAAGTAAAAACAAAAGTAAAGAAATGGGACCTAATGAAACTTAAAAGCTTTGGCAAAGCAGAGGAAACTACAAACAAGAGGAAAAGACAACCCTCAGAATGGGAGAAAATATTTGCAAGCGAATCAATGGACAAAGGATTAATCTCTAAAATTTACAAGCAGCTCATGCAGCTCAATATCAAAAAAACAAACAACCCAATCAAAAAATGAGCAGAAGACCTAAATAGACATTTCTCCAAAGAGGACATACAGATGGCCAAGAAGCACATGAAAAGCTGCTCAACATCACTAATTATTAGAGAAATGCAAATCAAAACTACAATGAGGTATCACCTCACACCAGTTAGAATGGGCATCATCAGAAAATGTACAAACAACAAATGCTGGAGAGGGTGTGGAGAAAAGGGAACCCTCTTGCACTGTTGGTGGGAATGTAAATTGATACAGCCACTATGGAGAACAGTATGGAGGTTCCTCAAAAGACTAAGAATAGAACTACCATATGACCCAGCAATCCCACTACTGGGCATATACCATGAGGAAACCATAATTCAAGAAGAGTCATGTACCACAATGTTCATTGCAGCTCTATTTACAATAGCCAGGTCATGGAAGCAACCTAAAGGCCCATTGACAGATGAATGGATAAAGAAGATGTGGTACATGTATACGTTGGAGTATTACTCAGCCATGAAAAGGAATGAAATTGGGTCATTTGTAGAGACGTGGATGGATCTAGAGACTGTCATACAGAGTGAAGTCAGAAAGAGAAAAACAAATACTGTACATTAATGCATATATGGAGAACCTAGAAAAATGGTACAAATGAACCGGTTTGCAAGGCAGAAATAGAGACACAGATGTAGAGAACAAACGTATGGACACCAAGGGGGGAAAGCAGTGGGGAGTGGGGGTGGTGGTGTGATGAATTGGGAGACTGGGATTGACATGTATACACTGATGTGTATAAAATGGATGAGTAATAAGAACCTGCTGTATAAAAAAATAAATAAAGTAAATTTTTAAAAAAAGTTTTAATTCTGGAAAAAAAATGGCAGGTCTTTCACTACTTCTTGTCCACTTAGTCCATTCGCCAGACCCAGAAAGCAACTCCCTAGCTTGCCCAGGCTTCCTGAAGTGTAACCTTCTTGTTGATTATCTGTGACCCTTGCTCTCAGCCACCCATAGGACCCAGAAAACCCAACCTCGGCCCTAGTCATTCAATTTATGGCCCCTGAGTCATTCTCTAGGTTGAATGGCCCAAGCAGGTATGCTTGGAACTCTCAGGAAACCAATCAAATTCCTGTTTATGAGTGTTGATTGGAACACTAATGACCATAAAAAACAGCCGAGAGGCTAGGATAAATCTGACCCATTTTTTTTTCCAGAAGTCTTTCCCAAATTCCTTTGGCAGACACACCCAGTCCTTCTCCCTATTAATACTAACCGCAGGCCATCCTATTTGCCTTGTTTTAACCTGCCTAGTCTCATCCCCAGAATAGATTATTTTACCCTTGGTTTTAAAGAAGCACTTCCTAGGACCTCCGTAACAATCCTAAACCACTTAAAATTTAACATCCAGTGGATTGCCATCTCCCGCATGGTCAAGGCCAGGATTCTCAGCTCACCTTCAAGATTCTCCAACATCTGACCTCAACGTGTACCATGATCTTTTACGCACCTTCTACTTACTTCATACTTGAGTGATTATTCTCTATAAGAGTGCTCACCCACCTTCTTGTTTTTTCCCAAGTTTGACAAATACTTGTTGGACTTTAGACAAGACGTTTCCCTCTCTGTATAATCTGGTAGAAATTTCAGGTGCCTCGAGGCAGAGGTTAAGATTTGGTTAAATGGCCCAGTTTAACACAAGGGAGTGGGATGGAGCCTTAGTGAACTGGACAGTATCTGGCCTGCATAAAGACATTCAAATTTAAAATGCTTATGAACGAAGTGGTAGCCAGACAGAAAACACCTGTTGGCCTGGGACCTTCAGAAAATCTTTGCTATCAATTCTTTAATAATACAACCCCAATTCCAAATGAAATTGCACACACACTTTCAATATATTAATAACTAATAGTAGTGTCTTATCAATATAAGTTTATTTTCTGATTTTAAACATCATTTTGGGAATTCCCTGGTAGGCCAGTGGTTAGGACTATGGGCTTTCACTGCCGAGGGCCCAGGTTCAATCCCTGGTTCGGGGGCTAAGATTCTGCAAGCTGCTTGGCGTGGCCAAAATAAATAAATAAATAAATAAACATTGTTTCCTGTGTTTGTTAAAACCAGTCAATGAGAAGAATAGGCATTGATGATCACAAAAACTTGAAACTGAAACTGGAGTTTGGATGACAATTGCAGACTTGAATCAGCCTCAGCAGCCAATCCACTGAACAATATATATTTTTTATGCCATAATATTGAGATAATACCAATTTACGGATATGTAGTTGAAACTGGGCGCAATTTTTAAACAGCTCTCTTTGAAACAGAATATTTTGCAGTTAAACAGAGAATAAAGGAGAAGTTTGATTCCAAGGTCTACACACACACAAAAGTTAACCTGATAGTTGACTGCTGATATTTATAGACTTTTCTTTCTCAGAAATAGAAACTCTGATTTTTAACTGGGTGTGTGACAAACAGAATTTTAAAAACTGAATTTCCCAGACTGCTTTGCAGGTAGATGTGGCCATATAACTAAGTTCTGGCCAAAAGAATATACACAGTAGTGTCATATGCAATTTCTGGGAAATGCCTTGCTGACAGAATGCAATTGGGGTGGGTGGAGCTTAAGCAGCCATTTTGGAACATGAGGTTTAAAGCCAATGTTGGGTGTGGCAGAGCAGCAAAATAGAGTGAATCCAGGTCTTTCATGATCATGAAGCCAAAATCCCAGCCCTTGATAACTTGCCTCCAAATTTTGTTTATATGAGAGCAAAACAAATTTCTGCATTGTTTAAGGCATTGCTGTTTTTGGTTTGGTTTTCTGATACTTACAGCTGAAACTGTGATATGGAAAAGTAAACAGATGATGGCCTTGAATGGGTTAAAATTTGTTACCTAACACTTATAAGTGTGCCTGTTGTTCCTTAAGATTTTCAAGTGAGCCTAATATCTAAAACAGCTGGAAGGTAGCAGAATATGCCACTCCAAAATATGCCAACATGGCATGGGTGGCATATTCGGCTGCCCTTCACGATGATTCTCAAACTTTTGGTCTCAGGACCCCATTATTGTCTTAAAAATTGTTGTGAGGGGGACTTCCCTGGTGGCGCAGTGGTTAAGAATCCGCCTGCCAGTGCAGGGGACATGGGTTTGATCCCTGGTCCAGGAAGATCCCACATGCCGCAGAGCTACCACATGCCCGTGTCCCACAACTACTCAGCTTGCACTCTAGAGCCCGTGAGCCACAACTACTGAGCCCGCGTGCCACAGCTACTGAAGCCCGCATGCCTAGAGCCCGTGCTCCACAACAAGAGAAGCCACTGCAATGAGAAGTCCACACACTGCAATGAAGAGTAGCCCTCGCTCGCAGCAACTAGAGAAAGCCTGCACGCAGCAAGGAAGACCCAATGCAGCCAAAAATAAATAAATTAATTAAATTATTATTTTTTTAATTGTTATGAGGGAGTTCCCTGATGGCCTATTAGTTAGGATTCTGGGCTCTCACTGCTGTGGCTCAGGTTCAATCCCTGGTCAGGGAGCTAAGATCCCACAAGCTGCACAGCACGGCCAAAAAAAAAAAGAAGAGAAAAGTGTTGTGACTTCAAAGAATTTTTATTTAGTCAGTTATATCTATCAATATACACTGTGTTAGAAATTAACACTAAGATCTTTTTAAAACGCGAGAATATACAAACACACCACCCATTAGGTATCAGGGCAATGAGAACATCATATGTCATGTAGCCGCGTGTCACGTAGCCTCTGAAAAAACTCCACTGGATGCTTGGGAAAGAATGCGAGTAAAAAAGGCAAATAACATCTTAGTGTATTATGAACCTATAGTCTGGAACTCGTGGACCTTAAAGGGACCCCCAGGACCCTGGGGCCACACTTTGAGTACCACTGATCTAAAACATGAAATTTTAATCAAATATTTGGGGCGGCTGGACACACCTTCAGTGATTTCAGAATCTCGGAACACGATGATGCCTTAGACTCAGCAGTAGATATTTGTTGGGGCGTTGGGGGGCCACCAGCATCCATTTCCCCTTCTTTGGGAACCATGTCTTGATTTCCCTCTCAGGCAATAATACCCTCTCCTGCACGCTCAGCCCAGCTTAGAAAAAGAGCCTGTGACTAGGCTAAGCCATCCCATGCTCCATGGCCACAGCAACCCTTTCAAGGAAGAGCATGAGGTGGAAGCCAGGCCTGCAGCCAAGGATCTGGCCTTTCCTCCTGGGCTGGACTAGGAGTGGATGCGAGATCCAGAGTAGCAGCAGCCTTCCTGAGATCACATGGGGAGGCCTGTGTGAGCATGAAGCCAACATGAGAGAGACAGAGACAGAGACCGGTCCTGGGACGTTGGTCGGAGCCCCTAAACCAGCCCGAGGCAGACACTACTATTTGTCTGCTCTTCTGCTTAATCTGCAGACCCTCCGTTTTGCTCAAGGAGCTCTCTGTCCACGTCCAGCCAACATACTGAGCTTCCTAGACCGCCTTGCTGTGCAGGGAGGCCGTGTGACATGTTTCTGGTCAATGACTTGTAGGCAGAAGTCCATGCCTGGAAGCTTCTGAGGAAGCTTGTGAAAGGAAGGAGACTTTGCCCCTTGTCCCTTTCTTCTCGGATTGCAGGCATGAGACTAGAAGGAGGGCAGCAGGGGAGTGAAAGGCACCAGGAAGGCTGACGGGAGGAACAGGTTGCTTTGCAGAGAGAGATCAATGTGTTTGGAATCAAGCTTCTGTGACACACAGCAGCGTGCACTCCCTACGTGATATATAGCCCTGCTCCTGGCCTTTCTGTTTACAGGAGCCAGTCAGGTCCCTTTGGGGCTTATGCTGCTTTGGGTTAGGTATTGTCACTTTCTTTCTTTCTTTTTTTTTTTAAAAATTAATTTTTATTGGAGTACAGTTGCTTTACAATGTTGTGTTAGTTCCTGCTGTACAGCAAAGTGAATCAGCTATACGTATGCGTATATCCCGTGTTTTTTGGATCTCTTTCCCATTTAGGTCACCACAGAGCACTGAGTAGAGTTCCCTGTGCTATAGAGTAGTTTCTTATTAGTTATCTGTTTTATGGGTGTTCTGTCACTTTCAAGAGAAGAATTCAGATTTCTAGCTCTGAGGAGATCTTGTGTTTACTCAAGCAGGCGGCTAACCTTTTCTCACGTCTCTGAGACAAGGTGAGACCCAGTCATAGCTTTAAGAGAAAGGAGATGAAATTCATTACATGGCAGAGGAGAATCACCCTACGGCTTCAGAGAAACAGCAAAGCAGGACGAGAAAGGAAGAAAGTCACGGGAGAGGGCAAAGAGTAGCCTTAAGGAGAGCAGAACACGTGTCCTGCCTTTAGAAAGGAGCCGAAAGAGTGTCTGGGGCCTCTGTCTGGGTCACACGCATAATTCTGATGACTCTACAGCCAAGCTATGTAGGGAGGCTCCTCCAATTTTTAGCAAGCTGCCGTTGGCCCTTACGCTTCTCAGGCATGTGAAGAACTGCATTCTTTCGGGAGCTGGGCCTCTCTCTTCTGGATTTTTCCACTCTCCTGGGGAGGGTCAGGGAGAAGATGGAGGGAGAATATGAATTCATGTGAGCATGCACAAACTTTAGAGTCAGAAAATCTGAATCGAAGTCCTGATTCTGCACCAAATTGCTGGGCATCTTGAGCAATGTATTTAATTTCTCTGGGACTCAGTTTCTTCCCATGTAAAACGGTCATGGTAATAGTTGTCTCATAGAGTTGTTGCAAGGATTAGATGAGCTAGTAAAATGTAATATGAAAGAATTACATAAGGAGTAGCCATTGGGGGAAGCCAGGTAGAGGGTACATGGGATCTCTGCGTACTTTTGCTACTTCCTCTTCAGCTTCTTGTGAATCTATGATGATTTCAAAATTAAAAGTTCTAAAAAAAATTTTTTTTAATTAATAGGAAGGAAGGAAAAGACAAAAATCTACCAGTCCTGGGTGTCGGGTTTTGTAGTTTCCTAGCGGTTGGGCAGTAAGAGCGAGGAGATGAGAGAATATGATGGGGATGGGAATGGATTAATTCATTAGCTTAATTAATTAGATCCCTATAATGCCCCTAGAGATATAAAAGTAAAGATTATAGAGCTTTTAAATGACTGGTGACGGTGGGACTTTGTTTTCTTCGATTGTGGCTCTGCCCAGACTGGGTTGTGCGAAGTTTTGGGATTTTCCGGGGTTATGCTCTCACAGAGGCAGGTCAGCTATGTTGATCCCCTTTCACTGCTCCGGCCCTGCTACCCTTGCAACAGGCTGCCCAGCAGTCCCACCCCTCACAGCATTCCTCTCAGAAATGTGGTCAGAATCAGGACAAAAACAATACCTTGGCCCCTGAGTCTGTCTAGAACCTTCTCTAAGATACCAAGTCTCTCAGGCTCATGACCTCATCCCACCTCTCCTCCGTCCCTGGAATAGATTAATAGCCTCTGGTGCTGGAGGACATTACATTAGCATGTTATGTGCTTAGCTCAGAGCCTGGCACATAGAAAGTGTACGTTAAACTCAAGCTATTATAGTTAATGGAAAGCATCAGGACAAGTCAGTACATGGCCCAGCCCTGCTGTAAGTTGCTGGTGACTTCCAATAAATCTCTCCGCCTCTCTGGATCAGTTCTTCCTCCTCTGAAAAAATGAAAGAGTTGAACCAAAGGTAGCGCCCTCTACTCTAAAGATCTCTGAAACCCTTGAGGGAAAGTCTAAGCCACTCCCTGCTAAGAAGCTGCCACGGCTTCGAAACACTGAGTTATCAATGCCTCAGTAAACTATACTTCCTCTAGGGAACTCCCAGCCCAAGAGGGAAGGCTGCTAAACGACAGAGAGCTTTTCAAGATATTTGGCTGGGGCTGTGCTGACTCAGAAGAAACAAACAGTACAATTCTCAGTCCTGAAGGTAACAAGAAGTCCCCTGCCAGTCCCCAGAGAGAAAGCCCGCTGTAAGCTCACGAAACAGGGCAGGGCTTTCATAGATTTCTAGAATGTCAATACTGGAAAATCTCTTAGGGAGTTTCTAGTTCAGGGGTTTTCAAGCCGCATTCTGTGAGTGCTTCTGCAGTTCCACAAACTATTAATATTCATCTCCTTTTGTATACCTCAAGCTGTATTTAAAACTGTGACCAAAAAACAGCAAAGACACCAATATCAGTCGTATCAGTCACCCATTAGATTTCAACACATCAGAAATGAAAATCCATTAGAATGTTGTGTCAGATTCTGCTGATTGTCCCCTAAATCTACCCTTCCATTTTCTCTTTGTGGTGGAAACTACAGTTGGGTGGGTCCATGGCCACCCAGATTAAAGACTACATTTCCCAGCCTCCCTTGCAGCTAGGTAAGGCCATGTAATGAAGTTTTGGTCAGTGGGATGTAAATAATGGTTGTGAGTGCTACTTCTGGGTGTTTTTTTAGAGTGAAGAGGTATGCTTTTCTTCTTCCCTCTTCTCACTGGCTCTGATTTGGACATGATGGTGGAACTCAGTCAGCCACCTTGGACTTTGAATTGGAAGGCTCATGTTGAAGATGGTGGGCAAAAATAGAGAAGGAATCTTGCATCTTTGACGATCACTGTGTTCTTACTTACTGACATTAAGTGCCTGGGCTGTTTACTCCCATACTTCATTTACATGAAAGAGACATAAACCTCTGTCATATTCAAGTCACTTTTATGTTGGAGTTTCTGCCTTTTGCAGCTAAACCTAATTCACACATTTATGTTCTCAGCGATTGACTTTACAATGCATTAGTAATACAATATTTGTATAGTTTACTTAATGATTCTAAGGAAAACACCAGTTGTAACTATCACTCATGTCAAGAAACAGAATTTTGCAGCCACACAGAAGACCCCCGTGTGCCCTGACTCAATTACAACTACCTCTTTGCTTGTAAAAGCGCCTCTATCCTGACTTTTATAGTAAACACTTCCATGTTGTAATATTACCTTAAAAACATTTTGGTTAAAAACCACTTTTATCTGTAGTATATGGGATAAAGTTTAAGACTTTGTTTGACCAAAGTTTTCCTCTGGTCAAAAGTTAGAAAATAACCGAAATAGTTTGACCACCTCATTTTCCAGAGGGAGAATGTGAGGCTTCTTGGGAAAGGACTTTCTAGTATCAGTCAGCAAGTTAGTGGCAGGGTGAACTAAGACCCGGGTTTTGCTGAAGCCTTACCATTTCATTTTTCCAGTTCTTTCGAGGGGAAGGGACCCTCAATACAAGGTACCGGCCTTACCTAATTACTCAAGGATGGAAAAGATTTGCAAATACGGCCTGTCTAGTACAGGGCATTTCATCATCCACCAGCACCAAACTTGGGTCTTTCCACAGAGATCGCAGGGTAGAGAGGCTGCCAGTGTTTCTTCCCAGATGGCTGTGCATTGTAACCTAAAAGAATGCATCAGCAAAGATGGAGTCATAGACACAGAGCCACACAACGGGTGTGCTAATTGGATGAAGTGATCTTCTCAGCATTTCTCAGAACCCAGTGTGGGGCATCTCTCCTGTGGTGCCGTGTGCACCCACCCTGATACACAGAGGCCCTCAGACAGCACTGTGGTTAAGTATGATGCTGAGTCTCTGAGACCAAGAGAAGTGAGATGCAGAGAGGCAGGCTGGAGCAAACCTGAGCTCTTCTGCCATATTCACTCAACTGTTATGACCTGCATGGGGCTACCCCCAAGTCAGAATTCCAGGAGAATCCCTCCTGCTCATGAAGGTCAATTATGTTATTTTGTGAAAGGTGCCCATTGTGCTTTCATGGAGGACCTGGCAGCGTCCAAGATCTCACATTGGCCAGATTCCACAGCCCTCTCTCTCCTAGATGCTTGGACATTTAAGGGTAGGTCTGTTGGCTTCTGTCTTATCCTATGGATTAAAATTAGCAATCAACATTTAGCAAAGTTGTTATCATATATCCCGTGATTGGGGGTAGGGTTGTGTTCTGAGGACTCAAAGTTTGGGAAACAATGCACACTTTCTCCACTTCTGGAAAATTCATGAAGTATGGCATTAGCATATTGAAGGCTCTGTGAATTCCCACAGTAGAGAATTTT
This sequence comes from Delphinapterus leucas, assembly GCF_059928025.1. NCBI lineage: Eukaryota > Metazoa > Chordata > Mammalia > Artiodactyla > Monodontidae > Delphinapterus > Delphinapterus leucas. Next base: position 129,016,206 of record NC_143131.1, read on the forward strand.
GCTTGATTTTGACTGACCTAGCATTTCCCAAACTTTTTCGACTTTTGGATCTCGTGTTTCACTGACACCGTTCTGCCTAGAACAGTTTGGCAAGTGATGCTCAGACCCTTTGATGGGTAAAGGATGCACTAATACACACGTATCACGTATACAACAGGGCTGGAAAACCACCTTTCTGGCCCAGGTAGCCCATCTTTCTGGAAAAGTACTGAATTATCCCATACTCTGTAAAAACCCATTCCTAATAGACCCAAGAAGCAGTTGTGGAACTGACCTAAACCTGCCCAGTCTGGGGTGGGTTCCCGGGGGAAAGCTGCCTTGGCCGCACAGCCTGGCACCTGGCTTGTTGTACCAAGATCCCTGGCCAGCCGGCAGCCACCCAGTGTGTGTCTGGGCTTGTTTTTCCTTCCTCTCCCTGCTCTTCTTAGAACACGGCTGAATGGCTCCAGTCTCTCGGCCCTTCTCCCAGCCAACACTGGACCCCTCCAAGTCTGGCCAGCTCCTCTCCCACCGCCTTGATAAACACCCCCTCCAAGCTGGGAACCACAGCACTGGGCTGTTTTTCTCCCTCCTGCACCCCAGGAAGCCTCCCCTTTGCCTGGGCTTCCTTCCAGGGGCCTTGGCTGCCAACCCATTTTAAACTCATCCTCAGCCCAGTCACCTGGAGAAAAAGAGGCTCACAGGAGACCCAAGATGAAAGAGTGTTTAATACTGTGGCTTTTTGAGTTTTGTTTTTAGCGGGAATTATTTTTAAAACAAATTATTGTGAAGAAGTTACCAGTTTATAGAACAGATAAATAAGGACATTTATGGCAGACTTGTTTATTCCGGCAAAACATGGGAAAGAAATGAAATGACCATTCGTAGGGAATGGGTTTAATAAGATTATGGTGAAGTCATACAATGGAATATTATGCAGCCACCTAACAGCATGAGGCAATTCCCAACAATAATCACAAAAGTCCTAGGAAAATCCTTACTTTATATGGAAACTATTTGGTTAATAACTTAATTTTAGGGCAAAAATGAAGATTACTACTCACATTGTTATAAGGCACCAACTCCTGTTCAAACTTGTCTGATATTTTTATGGTACTTAAATATGATGACCAAACATCCCACTTCACCCAGAACTGAGGGGTTTCCCAGCATACCGGACTTTAAGTAGTAAAACTGAAAAAAATCTCAGGCAAGGAGATGAGTTGTTCACCCTATACTTAGCACAAATTAAGACTATTTTAGAAAGAATAAGATGATTACGAATTTTAGCCCCCAGTATATTCACAGATGAAATCGAACCAGTATTTGCACTATAAATAGGAGGACAAAACTATGTGGATTGATATGAAACATGCAATCATTTCAAGATGTTGTGAAATGTATGAAAAAAAAAAGCCAAAGTACAAAACACACCGTGCTAACTATGTTCCCATGTTCTATGTGTTCTCTCTTTTGTTTTCCCTAAAGGTCAGGGTAGGAGAGCAGTAAGGGGTGTGTCCGTATAAGATAAAAATGAAGTTTGTGACTTCTTGTCTATTTGTGTACCCCATTGCAAGAAAATGGCTGGACTGATTCATACCAAATTTTGAGAATATATTTGGGATGGTCTGACTTAAAATATAGTTTGTTTGGCATATGGAAATTTTATTCTAGGGGTCCTGGGGAGATAAGCAGTCATTCTCCAGAGAAGCTGACTCTAGTTAAATAAGAGAGGCCCACATAGTCACCAACTGGAAAAGATGCACCAGATGGGTTCGGGTCCACTGACAGAGAAAGCAAAGAGTGGTTTCCAGTGAATATCCAGAATAAAGGGTCACAAGGTAGACTCTTCAAACGGAAGGCCTCGGTGTACAAGCTGCTTCCCACGTGGGGGATGGAATCAGATGTCCATGTGTGTAAGGATGGTTAATGATTCTTCTGAGTGGAGCCGCTCTTTTGGATCTTAAAGCTTACATTGTGGTCCCTGAGGAGAACCACAGATCTAAGATAAACTGGATGTTTATTTTTCATTGTGTATCCTTTTGAACAGTTGGCAGTATTTCCCATGTTTGTATATCAAATCTTTTTTCTTTTAATTTATGAGATACTTCAAGCATACAAAGAAGGTATAGAGGATATTAAAGTTAGTATCTTTGTATGTAACTGCTGTCTTTGACGAATCTTGGTGTTTTGCCATATATGGTTGTATTGAGAAACCTACAGTTCTCGTCCTATGTCTTTCTCCTTTACTGCCACACAGAACACTCTGACACTTCTGGTCACCACATGTGTATGTGTTTTCCCCACAGCAAGCAATTCTGGGTGTCCTACAATTTAACTCAATTCCGACACTCCCTACATGGAGATAGCATCAGATCCCACAGGTTAAGGACTCAGTCCCAAGACACTCCCCCTACTCAGATGTCACTTGCAAATAGTAGGTCCCTAGGTCACACCCAACTTCTGACTTGGCTACAAATAGGAGGTTCCCATGACCTCCTCCCATTTGGATTTGATTATTTGCTAGAACAGCTCACAGAACTCAAGGGAACCCTTACTTACGTTTACCAGTTTACTAAAGGACATGGTAAAAGATACACTTGAACAGCCAGTTGAAGAGATACATAGGGGTGAGGTCTGGGAGGGTTCCAGGTGCAAGAGCAAGGTTCTGTCCCCATGGAATTGGGGTGTACCACCCTCCTGGTACATGGATGCGTTCTCCAACCTGAAAGCTCTTTGAACCCTAATTCTTTTGGATTTTCTACATAGACAATCATGTCATCTGCAAACAAAGAGAGTTGTTTTTCTTTTAAAACAAAGACAGTTTTATTTCTTCCTTCACAATCTTTATACCTTTTATTTCCTTTTCTTGCCTTATTATATTACAAGAACTTCCAGTAAAATGTTGAAAAGCAGTGGTGAGAGGGGACATCCTTCCCTTGTGCCCGATCTTAGTGAGACAGCATTGAGTTTCTCACTATTAAGTATGATGTTAGCTCTACGTTTTTTTGTAGATATTCTTTATCAAGTGAGGATACTGAGAGCTTTTAATCATGAATGACTGTTGGATTTTGTCAAATGTTTTTTGCGCATCTATTGCTATGATCAAGTGATTTTTCTTTTTTAGCCTATTGATGTGAAAGATTACACTCATTGATTTTCGAATGTTGAACCAGCCTTGCATACCTATAATGGTATAAAATTCTTTTTACGCATTGTTGGATTCGATCTCCTCATATTTTGTTGAGGATTTTATGTCTATGTTCATAAGGTCTATGGTTTTGTTTTCTTGCAGAGTCTTTGTCTGGTTTTGGTATTAGGGTAATGCTGGCCTCATGGTGTGAGTTAGGAAATATTTCTTCTATTTCTATGCCCTGAGCGAGATTGTAGAGAATTGGTATATTTTCTTCCTTACGTTTGGTAGAACACATAGTTAATCTTAACAAATTAGAGGATCAGTCTTGCTAGAAAGGTGCTAGGGGCCTGGAGCCCTACCATCTACTCCTTTTTCCCCTGACATACCTGTAGGAACCTTAGGTTTCCATAGAATACCGTTTGAAATCACTGATCTAGACCATGGATTGATAAAATTTCTCTGTAAAGGGCAAGATAGTAAACATTTTAGGCTTCACGGGCCATATGGTCCCTGCTGCAACTATTCAACTCAGCCATTGCAGTGCAGAAGCAGCCACAGATAACACATACATCTGAGATGAAAACGTGTCTGTGAACTATTTCGTGAAAGAAGCAGGTTACAAAACATCAATACTAATAAAATGGTTAAACCGCTTACTGAGTGCTTACTGTGCTAAATGATTTATGTGGATTACCTTGTTTAATTTTCAGAACTACCCTACAGTATAAAGGCAATGATCTCCAATTCACTGATGGGGAAACAGAGATCTAGGTGGGTTAAATAACTTGCCAGTAACATACGGAGTGGGGATTTAAACCCATGCAGTCTAACTCCAGAGCCTGAGCTTTGAAATGCTACAGTATATTGCCTTTTATGTTTACTTACATATATTTACATAAGCCTATAAAGGATCCGGAAGGAAATACACCAGAAAGTTAAGTGGACTCTCTTTGTCATGTAGAGATTATAATGGGGGGAGTGATTTATAAATAAGATTGTTTCACTTTTTTCTAATTATTCTGTATCATCATCGAAAGTTAGATATTTCCACTAGTAATATAACACCACCACCAAATGAGGCAGAAGGACTTTTTCCTTCTAAAGACCCGTCCAGTTCTAACATTCTGGAATTCCTCGAGGCCTCTGCCATGTCCAGAGTTTGGTCGGAGGAAGAGGCACAGGCCTGGGGCGATGGTGGGAAGGTCTGGGGAGCTTGTCTCTCTGCCCTGGAGGGCACTTGAAGCTCTTAGAGATTCCAGGCTGCTCTGTGCCAGCCTCTAGCCTTCCACCTCTCCCTCTAGCCCTTCCTACCATCTCAATGGCTTTTCTGGTCTCTCTAATTACCAGGAACACGGAGGGAACCACAGTTTCTGTTTAGACCAAAAAAAGGAGTTAGGGGGCTTCCCTGGTGGTGCAGTGGTTGAGAGTCCGCCTGCCGATGCAGGGGACACGGTTTCGTGCCCCTGTCCGGGAGGATCCCACATGCCGCGGAGCGGCTGGGTCCGTGAGCCACGGCCGCTGAGCCTGCGCGTCTCGAGCCTGTGCTCCGCAACGGGAGAGGCCACAACAGTGAGAGGCCCGCGTACCGCAAAAAAAAACAAAAAAAAAAGAGTTAGATACTCACAAATGGCTGCCTCGGAGAGCATGGTTTTCAAATTGGACCCTGGGAGGGGCAGTGACTGAGAAGCAGAATAGAGGCCAGGTCTGATTTGGGGGTGTGCCCTGACCAGGCAGCCTCAGTCTCCTTTTATGGAGCCATCAGATTCAGGGACCCACTCCCCAAAACGTAAAAGTGAGTGCCAGCACTGACCACGCACGTGCCACACGCACACGCGCATGCTAGGTGCTTTATGGGCCTTACCTGTGAAGAAGGTGCTATCCAGGGCGGAGCCACAGTTCCCCGATGAGGAGAGATTGCGTAACCTGCCCAGGTTCCCCTGTGTGAGGACTTCGTGCTCTCTGGACTCAGCCCAGCTCCTTCCGTGCTGCGCCGGGAACCGTGTGAACGGGCCTAGGAGTGGTGGGAGTCCAGGGCTGCCTGGCCTTTTCGTGTTTTCTCGCCTTCCACTATCAAAAGGGCATCAACGAGGACTTCCCTGGTGGTCCCGTGGTTAAGACTCCATGCTTCCACTGCAGGGGCAACTAGTTCCATCCCTGGTTGGGGAACTAAGATCCTGCATGCCGTGAGGTACGGCCAAAAAAAAATGGGAGGAGGGGCATCAACGAAGAGGCTAGTGACCAGGTGGTCTGATAACTCCAGCTCCGTCCCTGAGGAAGTGGTGGGCCAGGGAGTGGGGTAGGGATGGGAAGGGGAGAGCGAGTTCTGCCTCTGAGAAGGCACCATGGGGAGGGGCTGGACTGATGCCCCGGGTGTCAGGATGAACCCAGCCCCAGTCGTGAGAGACGTGCCAGCGAGGTGAGGGTGGGCTCAACGCCAGAACTTTCCCCCAGATTGCTGTCCAGAGCGGAGCCAGCTGCTTGTGGCATTCCCTCGCAGGGGTAGTGTGCAGGCCAAGGCTTAGGGCCCCACTGTCGGGTGTAGGGGGGCGTGGATGTGGACATTGGGCTGGATGACCAGCCAGGCCTTCTTTTCAAAGATCCTGCAGTGATAGCAGCAGCCAAGCTGAGCACTCGCCGTGTGCGTATATCACTCTGAGAAGAAGGCGTAGTTATTATTCTTATTTTACAGATGAGAAAACTGAGATCCTGGACAGTTAAGCGACTTGCCCAAATTCACACAGCTGGGAAACAGCCAGGCTGGCACTGAACCCATCCGTTTGTCTGCAGAGCCTGCATTCTTATCTGAGATCCAGCTGGCTTCTAGCTGCCTGGGGATTTGTGGTCCTAAAAGGATTAGGATACTAGGAGCCCCTGACGAGCAGACCGGTGGGGGATAGACAGCATCCTTATTTCCAGAGGCTTTGATATTTTCTTTCAAGGCTCCAACTGGCAGTCATGAGATTTGCAGACCTTTCCCTTCTTGGGAGGCAGATTAGAAGACTCGCCTCATCCACTTAAACTAAGTGGCCACAGCCCCTAAAGACATGGAAATCTGAAAGCAGCTCTGCCGGGCACTCCCCAGAAATTACAGACTCGTGCTTTGAAGAGACTGTCCCTAATTAAAGGAGGGTGCCACAAAGAGGGCTGTGACCTGAACAACCACCACTCTCCTCCACACAGCACAGCGCTTGAGGGTCCATTTTTCCTTCTGAGTCTGCAGGGTTGAAAGGATCTAGATCCAATGACTTCCAAATTCCAGTTTTCAAACTTCAAGTTGTATAATTGTGAAACTTTTTGTTCAAAAAGCTTGATTTGTGGAATGCCACCATCAAGCATTAGGCATGTGATCTTAAGTCCCACCATAGCCACCTGAGGTAGGTACATTATGATCCCCATTTTACATATGCGGAAACCGAGTTGCACAAAAGAATCAGTTACTTGCCCAAGGTCATGCAGTTATTAAGTGGTGGAGACGGAATTTGAATCCAGATCTGCTCAAGTCCAGATCGTGGCTGAATACCTCTGGGCTCGGTAGGTGGAGGCTCGGTAGGTAAAACCATATGTTGAGCTGCTTTGGTTTGGCATCTGAGACTGTCCCCCTGTGCCCCGTGGAGCCCTTGGGGAACCTGGCCAGCCTCAGACAGCAGTTTGAAAAACTGGAAACAAGTCCAGTGTCCATCAACAGTTGAACGAATAACACTTTGTGGTATGGCCATGCAATGGAATACTACTCAGTGATAGGAAGTGAGTATCTAATCACTGATACCTCAGTAACATGGGTGAATTTCAAAGTCACTGTGCTGAGCGGAAAAAGCCAGACAAAAATGAGTACATTCTGTGTGATTGTTATTTAAATAAAAGTCTAGGAACTGCAAACTAATTGATAGTAGCAGAAAGCAGATGGTGGTTGCTTGAGGGGGGAGGGAGGGGTGGAAGGGTTTCCAAGGGGCCTGAGGGGACTTTCCCAGGTGATGACTGTCATCACTGTCTTGATTGCGCTCATGGTTTACATGAGCGTGTATGTGTATCTTTAAAAATTACATATAGGCTTAAATTGTGTACAGTTTATTGAATGAAATTATACCTCATTAAAGCTGTTAAAAACAAAAACACTTAAAAGTCAAAAACTTGTCCTTAACAGGAGGCAGGGACAGGAGGTGACTTGCTCAAGCTCACTCAGAGCAGACGGGCTCCCTCTGCAGCTCACCCGGTCACGGGCGATGGACCCTCTCCCGAGTTCATGGGGGCTGTGAGGCTTCTCTCCAGCCCTGGGAATGTCAGCACTGGACACGGTAAGGCTTTGGCCACAGGGTGGGGTGGTCGACAGAGGCCAAGGAGCCGGGAACAGTGAGCCCCAGGGGTGGCTCCAGGCTGCTGTACTCACACCAGGGACCTTTGACAAAAACATAACCCTGCTGAAAGGATCAGACCAGGTGATCTCCACCTCTGTGAGATTAACTCAACAAACGCCTCCGGCACACCTACCACGTTTCTGGGTCTGTCCTGGTCCGCTGGCTTACAGGGACCAGATGAAGATGAATGGCATGAACGCAAGGGCAGGACACACAATAAATGCCCCCCAGATGGCAGCCATTACACATCCATCAAATATCCCCTCAGTGCCTGTTCTGTGCGCTGAGGGAATAGATACGTGGCCTGATCCTTGAGGACAGGAAAGACACGTGGACGAAAAGCTTTGCCTCAGCCCCGAAGCTAGTGGGATAAATGCTGTGAGGGCCAAGAGGAGAAATAAATTACTTCCAGTTGTGGAGAGGTTTCATGCAGGCTGTGGTATGCAAGGGAAGAAAAGGAATTTGTACATGGAGACAGGCGGGGCTGGGGAAGCAGGCAGAGATCATGCCATTTCGGGGCAGCATAAACAATCGCAAGGCACCTGGGAGACACAGGAGGCGCGGCTGGCTGCAGGGGGCGCTGGAAACGCTGGGCAGGTGGGCTGGGGTCAGGTGCTGGGGAGAGCACCTGGGTGACAGGCGGACACATCTGCTCCCCCCTGCCACACCCTGCTGTGTGGTCTCATTTGCTCCAGCTGCTTGGGGCCTTGGCCTCAGCTGGAAACCTGGATTCCAGCGGCGGGGTGGGGGGTAAGAGAAGAGCCAAAGGAAAGGAACTCCTCCAATGACCACTCGGCCCAAGACACCAGTGTCTTTACCCTTGGGCATTCCCAGTGGGCCAGACAGCCTGAACCAGGTCTCCTGGGAAGCTGTGAAAATGGAAAAACTCAAGTTTGTACTCCCAGCGCCCACAGAAACTGTCTTCAGTGTCTCCGTGGATGGTCAGAGCCAAAGAACACTGCCATCTTGTGGCCAAGGACCCTAGATACCATGAGGGCAGGGAGAGTCCCTGTGCCCCCAAGGGACCACAAAGGCAGAAATGGCCTAGACTTGTTTTAATATTCTCATAATGGGACCCAAATTATGCTAGCATACAGTTCAGAGTTGGCAAAGTTTGCCAACTCTTACGTAAGGCCCCTGAGGTACAGATATGGTACGTTGTGCAGGTGAGAAAACTGCCTCTGGGAGAGATGAGGTGACTGGTCCAAGGTCACAGGTCGCCAAAGGCAGAGCTGGGTCTCATCCCAGGTCCAGCAGCGCTGGTCCCCAGTCACTGCCCAGTAGATGGTCAAAGCAGTGATTCTCAATGTGTGGTCCCTAAGACCTTTCAGAAGGAACACAAGGTCAAAACTATTCACACAAGATGCCTTTTTCTCTTTTTCTTACAATCATGCAGTGAAGTTTCCAGAATCTAAGTGCTGTGCAATGACCTCATCTCACCCTGATGGCTAATGGGATATATGCTTGCGTATTCTTGTGTTACAAAAATTCCTGTTTTAATTTCTGTTATGGCATAACCCACACAACCATAAGCTCTCTGAGATACTCAGTAACTTTTAAGAGTGTAAAAGGGTCCTGGGATGAAACAGTTTGAGAGCTGCTGGCTTAAAGAAATATTTTTAAAAAATAAGTAAAGCTGTACAAACTAAAACATTTCCCTTTGTTTTGATATAATTGCATCAACTCTGTAAGGCACTAACTTTTAGGCTGACTGGAATTCTAATTGCCATTTCTACAGATCTTTGATAATTAAATACACACAAAAAATGTACGTGAATAGAGAATGTTCACTGAGTGATTACTAACTGACAAGCACCATCTAAGCGACTTACATGAGTCGCCTCATTTAATCCCTACAACCACCATTTGCAGGAGATGCTGTTACCACATTTTATGCTTGCGGACACCAAGAGGTTACGTGGCCCAGCTGGGAGGTATGGAGCTTGGACTCTATCCCAGGCAGTCTGTCTTCGCTGCCTCTTCCCGTTATTCTAACTGCCATACAATTTTACCTCCCTTAAATGCGATTCACTTGACAGACAAAAGTTTTTCACAATACGGAGTCTAAGAAAGTAGTGAAAAGAAAGAGGATCACCCACCTTCACTTATAGATGAGGAAAAGTGAGGCCCAGAGAGGGGAAGTGACTTGTAAAAGCTCACACAGCAAAGACTCGGAATCCATCGGACCTCTTTCACCCAGTTGGGAGCTCTTAGAACTCCCACCCAAGCAAGCACTGCAGTCATCTCCTTCAGAGCAACATGTGAGCAGCACGGCACAGCACGTAAGCAAGTGACATCAAGACCAGGCAAGAGACAACATCTCCAGCAAAATCGACTTGACTTTATTGCAAGGAAGCTACAGAAGAGCAGGGCAAGTGAGGGTCTCCGCAGGAACTACCATCTCTGAGCAGGATTGTCAGGTCCTAGATCTGTCTGGAAGGCAGGAGCTGGCTCAGCATCCTGGAAGAGATGAGACGTGAGGTGGAACACAGGCGCCATCTGCTGGACACATGGAGACATTACAAAAGCAGTAAAGGTTCACTAAGAGGCAGTTGTACCGGGTGAGGTGAGAAACCCAGGTGCTGGAGCAGGACTAGAACCCCATGCCCAGCCCTAAACGCTGCTTCTACCAAGACTGCCTCTTGGCAGTCTTGACCAGAACCCACTGATCTTGCTAAGCCGGTCACCGCCGAGGCCCTCTTCTGGGGAACTCCCAGGGCTGCTGGGGCACCTTCCCTGTCCTGTTTCAACTTATACCAGAAGGGCAACAAAAAGAATCACGAGCAAACAAATCTGCCGAGAGCCAGACGATCAAGGAAACTTCAGAACCAATAAACATTCTATCTCTGGTTCCTGAACCTGGCTTCAAATCAGTCACTGGGCAGCCTCTTAAAACAGACTCAGAGACAGATGCTGCCTAGTGTGTGGGGTAAAAGCTTACCAGATCAGTGATTCTCACCCAGTGCCGTGCATATGAATCTCCAGGAGCCTTTTCATACTACACATGGTTACTGACAGATGTGCAGATGAAACTATATGATGCCTGAATTTGCTGTGAATATGGGGGTGGAGAGAGCGGGCCATGGATGAAATGATGGCAATGACTTGATGACCGTTGGATCTGGGTGATGGGTACATGGAGATTCATTTTACTACCCTATTTGCATAGGTTCGACATTTCCTATAATAAAAAAGCTAAAATTAATTAATTAAAACTACTATGAGAACTATCCAGCCATAGAAAGGAATGAAGTACTGATACATGCTAAGCTTGGGTGAATCCTGAAAACATTATGCTAAGTGAAAGAAGCCAGACACAAAAGGCCACATAACGTATGATTCCTTTTATGTGAAATATCCAGGGCAGGTGAGTCCAGGGGGCAGAAAGCGGATTGGTGGTTGCCAGGGGATGGAGAGAGGAGGCAGTGGGGACAGCCTAAATGGGTACAGGGAGTTTTTCTAGGGTGATGAAAAGTTTTGAAACTAGAGAGAAGTGGTGGATGTACAACACTGTGAATACACTAAAGGCCAATGAATGGTACACTTTAAAATGGTTAATTGCATGTCATGTGAATTTCATCTCAATAAAAAAAAAGAGCCTACTATGAGAAAAATACACATTAAGCTACACATGGTTTACAACAGGCAGGTGTTGCTTTTTCAGTCAAACAAAATTCACATGCTCAGGTCGGGAGTTTCCAATTCAAAGTGTCTACACTGGGGCTCTCCCACGTGTGTAGCCAGCTGAAGAAGTTTTTTTCTCTTCCCTCCCTCCATCCCTCCTTGTCACAGAGACTTTTATACACACAGTCTTACACGGAAGCCCAATATAAAACGGGGCTACTTGGGATACATGGAGGGGTCTAGGGTCCCACCCACCCACCCTCCCCCCAAAACCCTAGGGATGCAGGAACCATGTGATGAACACTGGTATGGTAGAAACGTTACCCTCCCTTTAAGGATCATCCTTCATATTCAGAGGGATTTCACAGTAACCTCCACAAGGCAGGAAAGCAGGGCAGAGGTTATAGCCCCATTTTACAGGAGGGAGGACTAAGTCTCAGGAATGAAAGAGAAGTGTCCACAGTCAGAGTGTGAAATGAGGGCAGAGCTAAAAACTAGGCTCCTAGAATACTGATTATTCATCCTGGGCTCATTCCTGAACATGGTTCATCTATGGGCAGAAAGGGGATGACGAAGACAGACACATCTGACATCTCATGATTTGCACGTGATGTCACCAGATACAAAGGACACTGCCACGGCTCAGATTCCAACGCACACCTTTAGGAAGGAGGCTGCAGCTGAAGTTCACTGCCATGGCCCAGCAGTCAGTTGTAGTTGGATGCCTGATTCTCAGCCTGCCCCTGGCACTCACCTGTGTGGGGCTTTGGCCAAGTCACTTCCCCTCTCCAGGCCTCATTTTCCTTAATTACAGCGAGAGCACTGAGCGACATCAGGGATGTGGCGATTGTTGTAATACACGCATGAAGGGCATGAAAGGCACTACGGGGCCAGTGACTGCTAGGAGGGCTGTGCTGTGAAGGATTCTGAGACTGTGGCTAGGCACGGAGGGAAGGAATGCTGGATGGATGACTAAAGTCTGCCCTGGTTCCGCAGTGAAGGGTGCTGGCACAGTGTCACTAGCCTCCTTTCTGGACTATGTAAAATCAAAGGGAACATCCAGCTTAAACACGCTGCGGTTTTTTGTTTGTGTTGTTTTTCACCTTTAACAGCTTTATTGGGGGTGTAACTGACATGCTATACGTAGACATATTTTAAGTGCACAATGTGATGATCTGTGACTTATCAATTGAATACACCCACATACCCTCACCACACTCAAGATAATGAACATTTCCAACCCCAAAGTCTCCTCCTGCCTCTCCTTGCCACCCCACATCATCAAGCAATCACGGATCTGCTTTGGTCGCTATAGGTTCGTTTGCATCTTTTAGAACTTTATATAAATGATATCATACAGTATGTGAGATTCATTGCAGTTGTTGCATGGACAATAGTATTCAATTCTATGGCTATACCACAATTTGTTTATCTATTCACCTAGTGATGGACATTGGGTTGTTTCCAGCTTTTGGCTATTACAAGTAAAGCTGCTCTCAGTATTTACAAGTCTTCATATGGACAGTGCTTTCCATTTCTCTTGGGTAAATACCTGGCAAAGGAATGGCTGGGTCATATGGTAGGTTTTAAGAAGCTACCAGATTGACCACAGTATTGTCTTTGCACCAGTCTGGGCAGAGGGCATGCTCAGGAAGCTGAGAACAGTTCCAAGTGGGGACAGAGGCCAAGGTGAACTAACTCACCTGGTCAGTGCACCGGACCACAAGGCTCAGGGCGTAGGTGTCACCTCTGATGGGACCGTTAAGTTATCAAAGCAAAAGACACACTGCTCAGGGCCATATGCTTAAACTTAAACCCTGCTGATCATGAAATGTACCCTGAAGTCATAGAGGGGACCCTGGGAGACATCACGAAGTGCTCTGTCTACTCACAGGGGGCTGGAAGGAGTCCCTGAGCTTGTGATTTGCATCCGGTAGAGACATATTTTGTTGCAGTGTTGGGGCCTCACCCACCTGCCCACTTTGGTCCATCCTGCAAGCTGGGGGCCCAGGCCCTCGCTACTTGGGGCCGAGGTAGGAAACGGCCTTTCCTGTTTTCCCCAGGGTCTCCAGCAGAGTGTCCACGCTGTGCTCAGAGTCGACGCAGACCTTCTTGTTGGGCAGGTCAATGTCAAATTGAACTCCTGCAGGAAGGGGGGTGAGGGGGGACAGAGACATTCCCAGTCAGGCTCCTGAATTATTGCCCACCACCCTTCCCCTCTCTTCTAGACCAAGGATCGGCACACTTCTCCTGAAAAGGGCCACAGAGCACATGTTTTAGGAACTGTGGGCTGCATAGTCTTCTGTATATTGTTTTTACAACCCTGTAAAAATGTAAAAACCATTGTCAGCTGTGCAAAAACAGGCTGTGGGCTGGATTGGGCCCAAGGGGCTGTAGTTTGCCCATCCCTGCTCTAGATGGGGGCTTTAAAAATTTTTTTTTCTTAATTGCAAAAGTAATACAGACACACTTTTTTTTTTTTTTTGGCCGTGCCGCGCGGCATGTGGGATCTTAATTTCCCTACCAGGGATTGAACCCGTGCCCCCCTGCAGTGGAAGTGCGGAGTCTTAACCACTGGACTGCCAGGGAAGTCCCCAGACACACCATTTAAAAATAAAAAAGGCAAGCATTTCTGAATAAAATTTGAAACTGTAAGGCCCCTACTATTTCCTACCTCTAAGGATCACTGAACAATAGGGCCCCTATCCAGTGTTTCTCCCTGATGGACAAATGAAAAGTAAACAGGTCTTGCTATATGTCACTTTCCAATGTCCAGGATATCTTGCCATCTCAGTGCATACAGACTTACTTCATTCTTTTTTAACAGCTACACCATATCCCATAGTGTGGATGTACCATCCATCTACTCAGTCCCCCTGTGAAGGACACTGAGGTTGCCTCCAATCTCTCACTATGATCACAACCATGTAAACATACTTGAACGTATCTTATAAAACTTGTGGAAATATTTCTATACCGTGAATTCATAGAATGGAAATTGTGGGGCAACAGACTGGCACACTTTTTTTTTCATTAGCATTTCATGATGTATTTCGTTGAACATTAAGACTCCTATGCACAGGGACCCATAAGTCCTGGCAACTGCTTTCTAGAATCCGAACCACTCTGATAAAAAAAGCCCTGGTGTGTTTAAAATTCAGATTGTTGGGCCCCATTCCAACATTCTGATTAGGACCAGAATGGTTTGGTCTGAGATGAGGAAGCCAGGTGGAAGAACCTTAGACTGAGGAAGTAAGTTCCAAAGAACCACTTCTATCCTACCACTGACCCATCTTTCCAACGTGACTCAGCAAAATGTGGTAAAGATCATGAATTTTCCGCCCTTGAGTCCCATGGAACAGTTAAGGGCACATTCTCCCACTCATTTATAAATTCAGAGCATACAATGGCAATAGGCTTTTCAACAATATGTCCATGATCAACAGGTAGCATTCTCACTTTCAAGGTGAGAAGCCTCAAATTAGGTAACCAGCCAAGGCCTTATTCTAAGTGTTGGTGCCATGTCTTCCATACTCTGAGGGGAGCTGGCAAAGGAGCCCAGGTCTTCATTCCCTAACTCCCAGAACCCGTTATGTGGGTTTTGGTACAGGTAGGGAGGTAGAAGTGCCAAAGAACCTACACTCACACCAGATGAGGAAATCACTTGTTATCCTTTAATGCAGCGGTCCCCAAACTTTTTGGCACCAGGGGCCAGTTTTATGCAAGACAGTTTTTCAGGCGATGGGGAGCGGGGATGGGGAGGGCTGGGGAGGGCGATGGGGAGGCGATGGGGAGCGGCGATGGGGAGGGCGATGCAGAGGGCGGTGGGGAGCGGCGATGGGGAGGGCGATGCGGAGGGCGGTGGGGAGCGGCGACGGGGAGGACGATGCGGAGGGCGGTGGGGAGCGGCAGATGAAGCTTCGCTCACTCGCCCGCTGCTCACCTCCTGTTCTGTGGGGTGGGCTGGGCTGGGGAGGGCATGGTGTCGGGGACCCCTGATTTAATGAATCTCCCACCATGTAGCTTCAAGCTGCCAGGACACAAGCCCCACCCACACCCTTCATCTTCTCCTCAGCTCTTCTGCTGAAGAATTTGGACTTCCTGATGACAGGCTGCTTTGGGAGCTTCCCCTTCCCCAGAACTTTGCAGTAACCCAATTACACCACATCAATGACAGGAGCAGCTCCAGTCTTGTTCTTGGCAGCATTTACCCGTGTCTGCTTGCTGACCAAGGTCCACAGTTTATCAAGGTTGACCGTTGGGCAGAAGCTCTAGCTCCTCATTAAGGGGTAACACCTAATACCAACTTTCCCAAAGTATCCTGCATGATATTTGTCAGAGTTGATCCTGTGGTGATGCATGCCACCAGCATTACCGTGGCCTCCCGGGTGCTTCCAGTGTTTGATGATGCAGCCATGGCCATGGCTCAGGTGGCCCCTAAGTTTCCGGGTCTTCCTTAGTCCAGATGGCATGTCGGCGGCCGAGATAAAAGAGGAAGGCCTCTGCAAAGTCTCGCGGGCTATTGAAAACAGGGGCCTAGCACACTTTAAATATTCATAGGTCTTGCAAAACTGCCCTGCTAAAGGGCTGTGCCCATTTGAAGCCCCTCGGTGGCATAGGGGAATAGGTACAAATGGATCTTCTTCAAACAACAGAGGGAGAATCCCAGGCCTGGCTTCACCACTGACTGGCTGGGTCCTGCCTATCACAGGCCTCAGGTTCCGTATCGGTACATGAAGGAGTTGGGGTCAGAGCCAACTGTGGGCTCTCCAGTTCAAGTATGCCACTGGTCCAGCACTGCTCATCTGTGGCCCCGACTAGCTCAGAAAACCCTTCTGACCCGTCTTAAGAGGCCACCCCAAGTGGGGATAGTAGTGAAAGAGGGAGAGATACCTGCCCAAGCTCAAAGGCAGGTCCTCAGGCACCAGTGAAGGGGCCTGAAAAAGCACACGGCACGGGATTTAGTCCTAACCTCTGACTCTGTACCTAATGGATACCAGGGAGAGGGCAATGTATCCTGGCTGCACTCTGGGTTTTGTCTTTTGGTTCAGAAGTGTCTCCCTCCTCTTTGGAGCAAATATTCTGGTGGCATCACAGAGCTGGAAGACACTCTGGCATCATCTGACCCAGTGGATTTCAAGCTGTGTTTCTGGTAGCCCAGGTGCCTGGACAGGTGTCCTGGAGCCAGCAAGAGTGAAAGCACCCCTCCCTCACTTCATGCAGAGCTGGTGCTTGTATAGAAGGGCTTGTGAGCAGAGTTATACTGTTAAAGCATCCACAGCAAAGCTGAGAGGCTGACTTTCCCATACTGTAGCTGGGGAAAGCCAGGCCCCGGGAGAGGAGGCCAAGGTCACATGGCAAGTCAGCAGCCAGGTTCTTTTCACTGTTTCAGATTCTTCTACAGTTCCGATTCCAGTTTACAGTCTAGAAACCAGCCATGGACTCACTGTGGGACACTGGGCAAGTCACTTCCCCTCCTGGGGCCTGGTGTCAACATCCCCATTCCACAGACGGAAGTACAGCTCAGAGGACGGTGTTAAGTGCTAACGAGATGACATCGACATGAAAGCCCTTTGAAAACTGGGTGTTACTATTATCCAGGGTGAAAAGGCTGACTGCCCCAGCACTACCAGAACTCTGACCACAGCTCTGTCACGACTTCATGGAGCCCCAGGACCAGACCCCAGCCCTCTCTGGACCTCAGTTTCCCCAGATGAGAACTGAGGGGACTGGAGGAGATTAATCGTTTTCTAAATACACCCAAAAGAGATGCTTTAGGAGTTCTGCACAGGACTGATCCAAAGTTTATTTCTTAAAATGTTACAGCTTCTAAAAATCTTAATAGAAAATAACACTCAAATGTGTCACATAACATAACAAAAGTTATCACACTGGAGATGAATGTGATTACCAACATACTAAGTAGTACTGCCAGGGCTCCACATGGCCAAATCCCAGCTCTGCCACTACTGGCTGTGTGATCCTAACAGGTTACTTAACCTCTCTGAACTTCAGTTCCCTCCTGCTTGAAATGGAGATGGTCAAAGCAGCTACCTGAAATGGTCAGGGTGAGGATTAAATGATGTGATCCACGGAAGCCACAAAGCAGAGTACTTGGCATATGCTAAGTACTCAATATGTTTTGGTGTTACTGTTATCAGCTTAAACTCAAGCTTCTCCCATTCCATGCCTACATGCATTTAATATAAGTGTATCTGTCTCCCCACCCCCATCCGAGGGCCACACACTCACCTCCCAGCTTGTTGAGGACCCGAGTGACTGCATTAGAGCAGCCTTCACAGGTCATGTCCACGGAGAACTCGTGCTTCTGAAACAAAGGAGACCATAAGCCAAGTCCATAAGCCAAGTCCCCACTAGCATGCAGGCCCACTCAGGAGCCAAGACACAGGGCAGAGAGAAAGGCAAGATCTGGCTTTCATCAGACTCCCCAGTAGCCTGTTTCTGAGCCCCACTCTCTTAAACTGTACAGTAACTAAGGGTTTCTATATCTCACAGGTGGTTGCGTTAAAGGACAGAATCCCTCGAAACCCTTTAGCGGCGTCTGGGACATGCGAGAAGAATCACCTGGGAAGGTAGTTTAAGATGTTGGTTTCTAGTCTCATCTTCAAAGCCCTGATTCTTCAGCTATGGGGTTGTCTCAGGATCACTAATAATTCTAATGTGGGTGGGCCCCATGCTCTGAGCAGTGCTATCTGGTGGTCTTAATTATGCATTAAAAGACCACTCTCTGCATTAGACTCACCTGGGAGCTTACAAAAACTATAGGTTCCAAGGGGAGAAAGCGGGAGGTGGCGAGCGTGGGATGAATTGGGAGATCGGGATTGACGTTCGTACACTAATATGTATAAAATGGATAACCAATAAGAACCTGCTGTATAAAAACAAACAAACAAAAACTATAGGTTCTGGTCAGCAAGCCAGAGGGCTGAGGCATCTATTATGGTCAATAAGCTTCCCTGGTGACTCTGAAATATGGAGACCACTGCTGCCATCCAAGTGCTTCAGAGGCAGCACCTGAATCCTGGGAAGGGAGAGGATTTGCCTGGGCTCCCAGTGAGCTGAATCTGGGCCAGTAAGGGAACCCAGGCTCCTGGACTCTGCATGAGGGCTCAACATCCTACAGTCTCCAGGATATCTAACAAACCAAGGGCCTGAAGGCAAGCTCCCAGAAGATGAGGCTTTGGTCCGTTCACTGCTGCATCCCCAATACTTGGAACAGTGAGTGCCTGGCACAGAGCAGGGGCTTAACACATTTTGTTGGGTGAATGGATGTTTGACATAGCTGGTTGAACAACCCTGGGTCCTTCCTCTGCTTTCAAACAAAGGTTACTTATACCAATACTTCCCTTATTTTAAATCTCTGGAAATGAGACCTGGCTTCAGATCCCAGCTCTGGCACTTAGTAGCTGTGTGGCCATGAGTAAGTTACTTAAGTCCTTTGTGCCTTGGTTTCTATATCTGCAAAATGGGGATGAAAGTCCCTCTCCAGGCTGGTGAATGGGGTGAACACAACGTTTTAAGTGTGGTAGCCAGCATGCAAGATGGCCCAGTAATCTCTGCTTCCTGGTATTTATGCCCTTGAGTAGTCCTATTCCACAATGTCTCAGGGTTGGCCTGTGTGTCCAGTAGAATATGGCTGAAGTGACGTTAGGTGACCTTGGAGGCTAACGCATAAAAGACATTGTGGTTTCTGCCTTACTCTCTCTGGGATCCTTCACTCTGGAGGAAGCTGGCTGCCATGTCCTAAGGACCCTCTGGCAGCCCTATGGAGAGGTGCACATGGTGAAGAGCTGAGCCCTCCAGCCAACAGCCGTGTGAGGGAGCCAACTTGGAAGCAGATCCTCCTTCAGAGGACCACAGCCCTGGACAACATCTTCACTGCAGCTTCCATGAGAGACCCTGAGCCAGAAATACCAGCTAATCTGCTTCCAGATTCCTGACTCTCAGAAACTATAAGTTAATAAATATTTGTTGTCTCAAACCACTAAGTTTTGGGGGTAGTTACTCAGAAGTAATAGTTAATTCATATGTTAGGTAAAGAGACTGGAGCCTAGTAGTAGGTTCCACTGGGGTAAAAAGTTGGCTATCGGGGGAATTCCCTGGCAGTCCAGTGGTTAGGACTCTGTGCTGTCACTGCTGAGAGCCCAGGCTCAATCTCTGGCCGCAGAACTAAAATGCCACAAACCACTCGGCGCGGCGAAAAAAATTCTTGAAAAAGTTAGCTATCAGATTATTAGTATTACTTTGTTCCACTTCCGTTTTTTCTGTCCCTTTAAAAAACTATGGCTACGTTTTCCATGGAGCTTTTCAAATCTCTTACCTCAACTGGAATTCTGGGCACAGCACTGTGTCTTGCTGGAAGACCTCAGGCAAAATCCCTGCCCTTAGGGGCCCCAGTCCCCTTATCTATACCAAAAGGGCATTAGCCAATTCAGTTTCCTCAGCCTCAGTGCACAGAAGAATCACAGGGGTACTTGGTGACTGGGCAGCTCTGCAGGCAGCTGCCTCAGTGAGCTCTGTAGCTCTGCGTGGGCCCTGTGACTCTCCATTTTTAACCCACTGAGGAGAAACAGAGGGGTAAGACCACACACTTGAGAAACATTGGTCTAAATGGCTTCTCAGGCTCTTTCCAAGTCTCAAAGCACCTTTGGGTCTGCGTTATCATCATGCTGTACAGGGGAAACTGAGGCCAAGAGTGAAGCAGTTTGGTTTCTCGGTGCTGAATTACATAACCATCATTACAAACATCATGACACAACCAGGAGACCACTATTCTATCGAGGCCAAATCTGCAAAACCTGCCTTAAAGAAAATGGTTAGTCTTTCGTTTTTTCTAAACACCTCTGATCCCTTCAGCTCATTTTGTGACTATTCAGCAACCACCACAGCAAATTCTGGAAATAAGGATTTCTAGCGAGGATTCCATAATCTTGTCTTTAACGGGTGGTTCTCAGAACAATGGTATCAGCATCACCCAGGAGCTTGCCAGACTGCAGACTCTCAGGTCCCACCCCAGGCCTCCTGAATCAGAATCCTTTTTTTTCTTCTTTTTTTTTTTCCAGAATCTTCATTTTTAACAAGACACCCAGCACATTCCTGCCCACATTATAGTTTGAGATGCTGCTCTAGCACACAAACTGGCAAACTACAGCTTGCCTGTCACCTGGTTTTATAAAGTTTTACTGGAACACAGCTAAGCTCATTCATTTACTTTCACACTAGAATGGCAGAGTTGAGGAGTTGTAACAGACCACATGGTTCATGGGGCCTTAGGTATTCACTATCTCGCCCTTTAAGAAAAAGTTTGCTGACTCCTGCTCTAGAATAACTGGTAATCAAGATTCATCAGTGGTTGGTACCTGTACACCCATCCAAAGCTTTAATGGGTTTGTAAGACCAATATAAAACCCAAATCTAATGAGTGCCCACTATGTGAAATGCTCTTTATATAGTATCTCAGTCCTTACCCAGCCTGGAAAGGGAGCTAGTCACCGTACTACATGTAGGAGAAAACTTGAGGTTCCAGGGGTTAACTAAGCCACCCACAGTCCTGTGGTGGGCATGCGTTGAGGATGGGATGTGAACCCAGGCTTTTCTGGCTCCAGGGACACCTTGCTGGCTCTGGACCAGCAAATGGGGCTGCCACCCCCCACAATGATGACTCTTAGCAGGAGACCTGAGATGGGGACAACTTGTGAAGGAACCCAAGTTTTTGCTGCCCGAGGACTTGACGTCAACAGATCTCTAAAGCTTTCTGTTGTTGGCTACAGAGAGCGGGTCTCCTTCCCTCCTGCACCGTACAGAGGTCAGAAGCCAGCAGACGGCTTCCGTTGCGCAATCATTACAATTCAGTCCTCTCCTCCTCCACCTCTGAGTTGCAAAAGTAAATATGGGGTTGTGGAAAGTCTCCTTCCTGCGCAGAGTAATCCTGTCTTTACAGAGAATCCCAAGGCCGGCCCCACCAGCGAATGCTCGACTTTGCACAGTCCCAACCCCTCCAGAGCCTCTGCTCTGTCACCTACAAAACGGGTCCTGTAACGTAGAGGAAAAAGCCCAGTCATCTGTGCAGTGCTTTAACAGAATCTCAGAACTGGAAGGGTGGGAATGGAACGGGGTCATACTATCCAGACCCCTCCCAGAGATGAAATGCTTTCTCAAATATCTGGGGCGTTCAGTTTTTGAACACCCTGATGATTGGGAATTTACTATTATTAGAGTGCCTACTACGTGGCAGGCACTGTGCATGCATGTCCTCGTTTAATTGTCACAACAACACCATGAGGTAGGCATTATTATTATCCCTTTTTTTTTTTTTTTGTGGTACACGGGCCTCTCACTGTTGTGGCCTCTCCCGTTGCGGGGCACAGGCTCCGGACGCAGAGGCCCAGCGGCAATGGCTCACGGGCCCAGCCACTCCATGGCATGTGGGATCCTCCCAGACCGGGGCAGGAACCCGCGTCCCCCGCATCGGCAGGTGGACTCTCAACCACTGCACCACCAGGGAAGCCCCTATTATCCCTTCTTGACAGATAAGGTTAGGTCACTCACTCAGAGCGACACAGCTAGTGAATAGCAGGGCCTAGACCTACCCAAGCCTAAACTTTTAGCCACTGTGGTCCTTGTTAACATAGGGTTGAAACCTGCCTGCCTATACTTCTACCAATTTGTCCTAGGTCTACACAAGACCTACCATTTCTTCAGGACTAACTATGTCAGTGGCTGGGCTACCTATTTTACTGGCATTTTTCCAGTTACTACTAATGACAGCCCTGTGAGGTCAGTTTTTACCCCCATTTTACACTGAAATCAAGGCACAAAGAGGTAAAACAGCTTGCCTGAGGTCACGCAGCTGGCAAGGGGGGTGGGGTAGGGCACAGATTTTTCAGAGGTTTCTGAGATTCCAAGTGTTTTGTGCGAGAAACCTCTAAGGTGACACATTAATCCCTTTCCAGTTTTGGTGTGAGTCTCCTTCAGCTGTTCATCTCGTGGTATACGGCCAAGTGCCCTCTTCATTTGGATCATCCACTCTGGTGGGTCTTTTGTTCGTCAAAATCCCCAGAAGTGAACATAGAATAGAGCCATCCTCAAGCTGGCCTTTCCCTCACTGACATCCCCCACAAAAGGCCGGTAGCCTCCGCCATCCCAGTCCCAGAGTGATTACTGCTGTCCTCTGACATTGCCACAGGCAGATTTGCTCAACTGGGAGGGCTGATTCTGTCAGGTTCTTTGTCCATACTTTGTGTTGTCTAAGGATTTGTCTCAAGGCACCTGGCAAGACCCAAGGGAAATGACACCTGAGATGTTTGAGGCCTGGCCCAGGAGGCCTCTGGTTCACCTGTCAGCTCCCCAAAGCTAGGCCGCTAGGACACAGGGCATCTGTGGGACACCTCTGGGTACCCACTTGGAGCAAGGCCAGAAAACCAGGCACCCTGGGGGAAAGTGCTAAACACCACCCCTCCAGCCAGTAGCCCTGGGATGCAACTGGGATCAGAGCTTCCGGGAGGAAGCCGGTATGACTACTTTTGTTGGACATGTATCATGTGGTGAGGTCAGGAGAGACTGGGCCCCTGAAGATAAGGGGCTTAATCCTGGCTGCACCCATCTCCCAACACCACCTTGAATAAATTACTGGGATTTTAATGTTTGTTTGTTTGTTTGTTTTTATCTGCAAAGGCCTTAATCTTTTACCTACAAAATGAGGCCATGAGCAACAAAATGAGACCATGAGTCTTATCATGTATATTGGATGATAAGACTGAGTGAGCAGCTCATCCCTCCCCAGACTCTGCCACTGAGCAACTGGCGACTTTGGGCAGGTCCCTGCACCTCTCTGTAGCTCACGGGTTCAGGTTCATAAAGTAACCTGTAGAAAAGGTTAAAAGCACTGTCTCCATTCAGTGTGGCCCAGCGCTGACCTGAAACTCAGACACAGTGGGCAGAGGAAGGGAAGACAAACACGGATCTCCGAACTCCTGCCCTGTCCGGGAGGTAACAGTCACCCCAAGCCCCTCTTTCAGGCCAGCTCCGCGGGAAGGGGCATCCACGTGGGAGACGCAGGGACTAGCCATCCCAGTTCCCGATCGCCACCGACTCCCTGTGTGACCTCCAGCGACTCTCTGCCCCTCGCTGGGTCTCAGTTTCCCCGTCTTTGCAGGGAAGCTTTAGGCTTGTAATCGCTTGAAGGCCTTGCAGCTTCGATGTTCTGAAGCCTGACTGCCAGCTAAAACTCCCTTGGGATCCGATTTTCGGGAGGGTCGAAGAAGCTGGGGGCTGGGTAGGGAGGGGTGGGAAGAGGGCCGACAGCTCCGGGCGCGGCCTGAGCCCTTCAAGAGGGACCTCTGGCCAAAAGGCGGGGCAGCCGAAGCACAAGCCGGAGGCCGCGGATCTGCGCGGGGCGGGGACGGCGCGACAACTTACCGGCATGACTGAGGAGCTGGCTGCAAGCACTGGGGTGGCGGCGCTGCTTCCCCCGGCTCTGAGAGCGGACGCCAGTGCGCTTCCGGGTGTGCACGCGGGCGAGAGCCGCCCTCTGGCCCAGGCCCCACCCACTCCGGTCCCGCGGGCTGGCAGCTGCCTGAAGACGGTAGGCCTCCCCGCCTCCTTCCGGCCGGGAAGGGGCCACTGGAGCCCTGCCACAACTACGCTAGGCGGTGGGCGGGATGTTAGGCGAGCCTACCTTGCTTGTTAGCCATTTTTAGAACTCCTGCTCCGCGTCAGGCTTGTATTAGGGGGCTGGGAATACTGGGGCCCCCGCGCTGTGAACAGGACAAACTCCACCCCCCACCCCCCCAACCCTCCCTCCCTAGAGGGACAATCTCAGTCAGTATTTGTTGATTGCCAACCATGGGCCGGCACTGTGCTAGGCATCCAAGATGCAGTAGTGGAAAAGACACAGCCTAGTAGGGAGCCAGGGAAGCAGGCGATGATAATGCAAGATAATGCAAGTGTTAAAGGAGCTGTGTATTTGGAGCGAAGAAAGGATCTCTAACTCAGGGGCGGTTCGTGAAGAGAGGAGGCTTCCAGAGGAGGAAGTCTTCGTTCATCTGAAGATGGACGATGGGCCAATTGGGAAGGAAGGAGACAGAACAGCATGTAAAAGTTGAAAGACATTAGAGGGCATGCCTTGGGAGGCAGAGATATTCAGATTGAGGGGCAGGCACGGAGAGAGATGGAGAAACGAAGCTGCAAAGACAGGAGACCCACAGATGCTCTAGGACACTTACAAAGAGGTGTACCAAGACCCAGAACTTCAGACACACACACACACACACACACACACACACAGACACACAGAGTACCAGGCTGGTTCTGTCCTTGTAATATCCAAGGGGCTCCCTCCAGGTTAATAGCTTCAAAGATCACTCATCACTAGAACTGCTTGGAGAGCTTATTAAAAACTCAGATTTCTAGTCCTTTCATTAGATACACTGTCCCTTAATTTCCAGGTGTATTTTTAGTCTGCGTCCTCCTTCTGGTTTGGGGAACCACGTTGAGGAAAACTATAGTCTTTTTTTTTTTTTTTTTTTGGCCAAGCAGCGAGGCGTGCAGGATATTAGTTCCAGGGATCAAACCCGTGCCCCCTGCAGTGGAAGCGCAGATTCTTAACCACTGGACGGCCAGGGAAGTCCCAAATTATAGTCTTAACACATACCTGAAACCTTTTTGAGAAAGTGTGCTGGTTGTTGATTTATTGTCTCTTAGCTCCAATTCATCCTTTTTTTTTTTAAAGAGCTCATTCATGTAATTTTATTTTTTTTAATTTTTATTTTTTATATAGCAGGTTCTTATTAGTTATCTATTTTATACATATTAGTGTGTTTACGTCAATCAAAATCTCCCAATTCATCCCACCACCACCACCACCGCCCCCAGCCACTTTCCCCCCTTGATGTCCATACGTTTGTTCTCTACATCTGTGTCTCTATTTCTGCCCTGCAAACCTGTTCATCTGTGCCATTTTTCTAGGTTCCACATATATGCGTTAATATACGATATTTGTTTTTGTCTTTCTGACTTACTTCACTCTGTATGACAGTCTCTAGATCCATCCACATCTCTACAAATGACCCAATCTCGTTCCTTTTTATGGCTGGGTAATATTCCATTGTATATGTGTACCACATCTTCTTTATCCATTTGTCTGTCGATGGGCATTTAGGTTGCTTCCATGACCTGGCTATTGTAAATAGTGCTGAAATGAACATTGGGGTACATGTGTCTTTTTGTCCGATTCATCCTTTTTGCCTGCTTGTGAAAATCTGGACCCATTAAACATTGTTTTCTCATTGCCTGATGGCAGGATGTCAAGATTTGCCAGTAAAGGCTCTGGAGAGACACTAGAGGAGAAAAGCTTTTCCTTTCTGATTCCAGTGTGCTCGCTTTCCAGGCTCTTGCAGGATGAGTGATTGGCCTCTGCCTAGCTTCTGAGGATGGCTTCCCCAGCACCAGGCTCCTGCTGTGTATAGGGACCAGCAGCACCTAGCAGCCAGCACCTTCTCCCAGTACCTGCCCTGCTTATGCACTTTCATAGAGTAACTACAGTGAGATGATTCTCTGTGAACAGCGTTCTCCAGCATCCTAGAGGGCAGTTTTCCAGCTCAGAGGGTGAATTTCTAGCAAGTTCCACCAGCATGGTACCATAGCCACTCCTCTGCCATTCACAAGAGTTGGATCTCAGCCTGGGTGTGTGGGGTGCAGCATTCTTCTTTACTATTTTAGCCTTGTGGGCAGTGGCTTCTCCCCGAATCTGCTACTCCTATATTCTTTAGAGTTCTGTTTACTTCCTACTAGCCAATCCTTCATTACTCTAGCTCCATTATAATCTTTAAACTCTTCTATTTCTAATTATGGTGTGGTTTCCCTCTCCTGATTGAACCCAGACTGATTCAGGGAGTGACAACTTGCCTACTTCAGTTTAGGAAAGAGGATAATGTTTCCACCCTTAGTCTAAGTTCAAGGAAAACAGGACATCCCTGGTGGTCCAGTGGTGAAGACTCTGCCCTTCCGTGGTTAAGAATCCGCCTGCCAATGCAGGGGACACGGGTTTGATCCCTGGTCTGGGAAGATCCCACGTGCCACGGAGCAACTAAGCCCGTGCGCCACAACTACTGAGCCTGCTCTCTAGAGCCCGCGAGCCACGACCACTGAGCCTGCGTGCCACAACTACTGAAGCCCATATACCTAGAGCCCTTGCTCTTCAACAAGAGAAAACACGACAATGAGGAGCCCATGCACCACAACGAAGAGTAGCCCCAGCTCGCCGCAACTAGAGAAAGCCCGCGCGCAACAACAAAGACCCAACGCCGCCAAAAATAAATAAATAAAATAAATAAATTTTTTAAAAATTAAAAAAAAAAGAAAAAAGACTCTGCCCTTCCACTGCAGGGGGCACAGATTTGATCCCTGGTCCGGGAACTAAGATCTCACATGCCACACGGCCAAAAAAAAAAAAAAAACCTTAATTTTTACGTTCAAGGAAAACAGAAGGGGTAAGTCTAAACCAGGACCAGTCGCTGACTCACACTGACCCTAGATGACTAGGCCCACCAGCATGGTGAGTAGAAGGGGCATGGATATTAGAGCCCGTCCTAATCTGCTCAGGCTGCTATAAGAAAATACTGTATCACAGACTGGATGGCTTAAGCAACAAAAAGTTACTTCTCACATTTCTCACAGTTCTAGAAGCTGGGAAGTCCAAGATCAAGATGCCAGCCCATTTGGTTTCTGGTGAGAGCTCCATTCTTGTCTTGCAGACAGCTGCCTTCTTGCTATGTCCTCACAGGGTCGAACTAGCTAGCTCTTGTGTCTCCTTCTCCTCTTACAAGTGCATCAGCTCTACTGAATTAGGGCCCCCCCTTTTTTAACCTTTACCACCTCCTCACAGGCCCTGTCTCCAAATACACTCACATTGTATGTGTGTGTGGGGGGGGCTTAGGGCATCAACTATGAAGTTTGGGGGAACACATTTCAGTCCATAGCAAAGCCATGTATACCAGAGTTTGAATCTTAGCCCTATCATTTACCAGCTGTCTATCCTTGGACAGATTACTTTACCTCTCTAAGGCTCAGTAGCCTCACTTACAAAAGGGAGCAGTTTGGGACTTCCCTGGTGGTCCAGTGGTTAGGACTCCGCGCTTCCAGTGCGGGGAACACGGGTTCCATCCCTGGTCAGAGAACTAAGATCCTGCGTGCCGCGCGGCATGGCCAAAAAAGTAAAAATAAAGTGTTTAAATAAAAAGGAGTAGTTAAGATAACTATATACTTTTTTTTTTTTTTTAACTATATACTTTTTTATCCAAACCTCTAGTTGGTGAAAGGGGATACCGTTAATAATGTTGTCAGGACAACAGGCATATACTATGACTGTTCCAGGGCATATGGTTCCCTCAAAGAAACCTACACTGAAGTATTGTTTGGAGGAATATATATGGTAATGTATGCATATTGTCTAGCACATTGCTTGGCACAGGGTAAGCATCAAAAAATATTAGAATTCTTCTAATTGCTAAAATCCCTGCTGGCCTCCCAGCAGGCACTGGGTCTTCCCCTACTGGCAAAATGCTCACCTGTTAACCCTCCACCCCCTCCCTACCTGCCAGGTGTTTCCTAAAGGAGGGAAGAAGGAAGGGAGGGAGGGAGAGAGGGAGGGAGGGAGACCAGTGAAGGTAGCACTGGGGACAACTGTTTACTGAGACTGGGGAAAGCTAGATCACAGTAGGAGGCAGAGGAGGGAGTAGAGGAAAGACAGAGGAAGAGTGAATAGCTCAGAGAATTGGGGAGGAGAGGGTTAAGCAGAGAAAGTGCAATTTAATGATAAGCAGCATTATGAAAACTCACTAGAGATAGCAAATGAAGACCTGTGAGAGAGGAGAGGAAAATGTACAGGATTATCGTTCCTATATATGAATATATATATAAATTCCATTTATTTACATGAAGATAAAGCCTGAAATGAACTACAGCCAGTGTTACTAGAAGTTATCTAGGATGGGTGCAGGATTACAGGCAAAATCCCAATGTACATATTATTTTTAAAATTTCGAATAATACAAAAAGATACGGAGGGAAAAGTCAGTCTCTGTCCTACCCTAATCCCCTCTTTTAAACAAAAGGCATACTATATACAGTTTTGCCCCTTGCTTTTCTCACTTTACAAAATATCTTAGAGATTGTTCTTTACTAGTACATGTCAATTCCCTTCATTCTTTTTAGCACTACATGGTGTTTTACTGTTCAGTTGTACCATAACTTATTTAGCCAGTCCCTATGGCAGAAACCTTTGGTTGGTTGATCCAGCACTCATTCCCAGTCGTTTTACTCTAGCTACTGTAGAGGCTGGAATCCCTAAATACTTGCTTTCCCATCCTCTCTTGCAGCCAAGTGCACCCACATGATATGACTTAGGCCAGTGAGTCAAAAGCAGACTGCTGGGAGGCTTCTGGGAAAGCTCTTGCTTTCCTCACAAAGGGAACAGATACCACTCCTTTTCCTTTCCTGCCTAGAATGCTGATAAGATATCTAGAGCACACGTGCACCATCTTGCAACCGTGAGGGAAATGTCAAGAGAATCTAGTTCTGACTGTGTGGTCACTGAACTGATGCCAGCTGCAGCTTGGGCCTCCGCACTTGTTATGTCAAAAATGTAAGCCCACCTTTATTTTTAGCTACTAGTACTAAGACTTCCCGCTGACACATTCCAGATACAGTCCCTTACCACTGGACATATAGGTTGCTTCCGCTCTTTTATTGCTAATAACAGTGATGTAATGAATATCCATATCCATACATCTTTGCTTAAAATTTTGTATAGAATTCCTAGATGTGAAATTGCTATTCATTTTTAATTTTGATATAGCCAGATTGCCTCTCAAAGTTTTATTAACTACATTCTTCCCATCTCCAGATCTCTGTGTATTATTCTTACCCTTTCCGATATTATAGATCATTTTTATTTCCTTTTAAAAACTTTGTCATATTTTCAAGAGTGAATGTGTATTAAAAGAAACACAGGGAAAAATATTTTTAAAAAGCAGAGTTCAGGAATTCCGAGTTCCAGACTGCCCAGCAGCAGTCTCATTACTAGCCTTGTCAACTTGGGTAAGTCATTTCATCACTAAGCCAGTGGGCCTGGGAAAGACTACGGTCATGTGTACTGGTGGGTTCTCAGACAGTGATTGGAGCCTTCTTCCAGGGATACCCTACCTCTAGACTCCACCTACTGGAGTGACCCTTTGGTGGATGCTGGTGGATGCTTTCCAGTTAAGCTTTGGAAAGACAGGCCTTTATAGCTGCTGCCTACTCCCTCCAGGAGACCAAGTGTTTATTTTCTGTGTTATAATACAGGTATGCACTAGCTGCTTCAGTGCTTTATCCACTAAGGAACCCTTAACCTAAGACCAAAGGTTCTGATCTGAAAGGGCCTGCAGAGAAACCCAGGCATGAGAAGAGACGGGCTACAAAGCCAAGGGAGCTTGGGCTGCAGGCTTGGGAGAGGGAGCATAGCATCTGGCAGAGTTGCAGACTGGCTCAATCTGGCCTGTAGACATATTTTATTCAGTTCCTAAAGTATTCAAAATATTTTTAGAGTGGTTAACATTTAAGAACATTGAGTGTGGTTGCACAATATTGTGAGTATATACGTGCCATTGAATTGTACACTTAGAAATGGTTAGATTGGTAAGTTTTATCACAATTAAAAACAAATCTACTTGTAGAATGGCATGGGAAGTTAGTTGCTGCTTTATTACAAGAACTAAGAAAAGCATTTAAAAAATTAACATTCCAAATAATGTTTAAAAAAGAACGAATTTAGTTATAGTACTCTTAGAATATTTCATTACATTTTTTAAAGTGAGAGCAAAACGTTTTTATACCATTAATAAAATGTTAAGAAAAAAAAGAATGCTGAGTGATGTCACGTGATGACCCAGATTTTGAGTATCTCCTGAAAAACTGGAAGATCTGGAAACCTATCTATAATTGGCAGGATAGGTCAGGCAATGCTGTGGTAACAAACAATCCCCAAACCTCAATGGCTTGAAACAACAGATTTATTTCTTGCTCATGCCATATGCCCACTGCAGGTTGGGCACCTTGGAGGAATGGCTCTGTGCAAATTGTTTTTGCCCAGGGGTCCACATCGAGAGAGACTATCCATATGGGACAACGTTGAATATTGGGTGGGGTGGGGAGGGAAGACCTTGGCAAAATAATCACCGGCTCCAAAGACTGCCTGGAAGAGATCTCTGTCACTTCTGCTCACATTGTTTTGGTCAAAGCAGAGCACATGGTCATGCCTATTTTTTTTTTAAATTATTATCTTTTTGGCCATGCTGCTCAGCTTGTGGGATCTTGGTTCCCTGACCAGGGATTGAACCCACACCCTCAGCAATGAAAGTGTGGAGTCCTAACTGTAAGGTCGGATCTTAACAAACGGCACCGCGAAACAGAGGAAAGCTTCAAGTGAGCCTTATTAGGGAGCGCTCCCGGGCGAGGTTCACTGGTCCGAGAGAAAGGGGGCCAGAGAAGTCGCACCCGGGCGAGGGTTGGGCAAGATTTTATAGGGGAAGAAGGGAAAGGGGTGTGGTGAATCTGGGAGGACGCAGGGTATTCCTTATTTGGTGGTCTTTTCGGGTATCCTGGGGGACCGTTAGTCCCGCCCCTCGAAAGGCGGGAAGGCTGGGCTGGGTTCAAAGTCCCCAGGTCAGTTCCTGGAACTGGGTGGTCCGGAATGTCTCCAGGGCAGTTCCTGGAACTGGGTGGTCCGGAATGTCTCCAGGGCAGTTCCTGGAACTGGGTGGTCCGGAGAATTTCTGTCTGATGCAACCTGTGAATCTTATTGGGTACCCCTGCCTCGGGCCAGTTGGCCTTACACGAACCACTGGACCGCCAGGGAATTCCCATTCATGCCTGTCTTTAAAGGCTACAGTAAAGTATAATCTTGCCAGGCATGTGGAAGGAGGAGAAACAGCATTGTCAGAAAACAACACTAATGACTGCTAGGACTGTTTAGACAAGGCACGAACTCTTTGGGTCACCACAGTCCCCAGCATGCCTTAGTGGACTCCCAGCACTACAGCCAAAGGTCAGAGGACATTTGTCACACCGTCCTTTTGTTCCTTTATTTTCTGCCAAACTACTCTAGGCTTCCAGGATTTAAAGCTGTGTTCAGTGAGATAATCCAGACAAACCTGTGTTCAATTCCTGGCTGTTCTGGACAATTAACCTCTTCAAACCTCAGTTTATTTCCCTGTAAGATAAAGATAATAATTAGACCTATCTTCATAGTGCAGTTGTGAAAAATAAGACAATGCTCACAAAATAGTTCACTGCCTGGTACACAAAAGCACTCAGAAGCTATTCTTAGGGTTATGACAAGTTATTTTTTAAATTACATAATATATGAGAAGTTTCTTAATGTAAAAAAATTAAAAATAATACAGATAAAGTAAAAGTCTCCTTCAAGCTCTTAGGTCACTGTCTTCCACAGAGGTAGTAACTATTATCAGATTGCTCTACATCTTTCCAGATATTTACCTATGCATTTACCAACACTGACAAACACATGCAAATAATAGTTGGGATTTTTTAAGCATATATGACATACTGTACAAAATTCGTAAGATGCTCTTTTTAATGAATATGCTCTGGAGATTTATGCTATATAATATTGCAATATATACTTAAAATATCAATATCTATGTATATAAACACACATATATACACATATTACAAACCAGGTCAATCTTTAAAATTACTGCATAAAATTCTCTAGTATGGATTTATTATTGTAAATTTAAATATTCCCTTGTTGAGAGATGTTTCGATTATTTTTCAATATTACAAACAACGCTATAATGAACATCTTTGCTCACTGTATACATGTGGGAGAGTTTCTTCAGAACGGATATAAAAAAGTGTAATCTCTGGGTCATAGAGTGTACGGATTTTAATTTTAATGGATACATTCAAATAGCGCTTGGAATAGTTATGCTAATTTATATTTTCTACTAGTAGTATATGAGAATAACTACTTTTCCACACTCTTGTCAACATTTGATTTTAGCAAATTATCATTTTCTCAATTTGATGAGTGAACAGTTATTCAACTTCTTTTTGCCTTGGTTTCCCCCTGTGTTAAAGTGAGCAGTTTGAGGATTAAATGAGCTATTGTATGTATTTTATTACTGTTCCCTTTTTCCTTATTGGGCTTTGGATTTAGAGTGCTATTATCCTGAATTTGAATACCAGCTCTGCCACTTCCAAGCTATGTGACCTTGGGCCAGTCATTTAACCTTTCTGAGCCATAGTTTCTACTGCTGTAAAATAGAGTTAATATTTTATGATGTTTATGAAGAGTTTTTGTGAGGAGGGACTCAAACATGGTGCCTAGAGCACCATGCCTATCATATAGTACGTGCTTGATACATGCTACGTTATTTAGACTTCAAGTTTTTGTCCCTCTTCTAAGCCACAGGAAGTGAGGACACCTAGGTCTATAGATCGTACTGGAGTGTGCTCTTTTTGCAAAGAGCTTTGGCTGCAGATTACCAGGATTTGCCATGGATTAAATTCTCAAACCACCTGGAAAGCTGTCTATGCAGCAATACCTGGTGCTGTGCCTGAGAGAATGAAAGAAAATCCCAGCCTCTCAGGGGTTTCTGAGGAGGTCCTGTCCCTTTTCCCTACTTGGGGCTGTATTATCCTGCCCTGGGCAGTACTGACAAGTGGGTAAAAGGACATGGACTTGAAGTCAGAGAGTCCTACTTTCTAGCTCTCGCTGTGTGACCTTGGGCAAGTTGCTTACTCCCTCTGAGCTTGTTTCTGAGAAATGGGAAATAGGGTTGTTGTGACTATTACATTAAATGATCTTTGTAGAGAACATTAGTAGGGTGCCTGGCTGAGGCACTGGTCAGGGTTTGAGGAGGTGATGTGTTTGCAGACAGTCAATGCCAAAGGAGAGAGGGATCCAATTAGGCATGCATTTCTAAGCCAGTAAAGGGTCTCTTTGGATCTTTGTATGATTTTTGTAAGGTAAGGAGAAAAAGGAAAAGAGGTTAGCAGTCTGGGAGGGAGGCAGATTAAAACATTAATGCTTCATTTCCAAAAGCCCTCATATACCTAAAGGGGTAATGTAGTATTCCATCTGTTTGTTTTAAAGATCAAAGTTTTCATATGTGTAGTTCCTCATATCACTATTAAAATCTACACTTAACATTGAATTTTTGAAAAATACACGCACATGTTTAAAAAAATTATAAAGTACCAAAGCGTACTTTCAATGAATGAAAAGTAAGCCTTCTTCCAAATCAGGTCCAATTCATCTCCCTGTTAGCAATCATTGACAGTTTCTTATGACTCCTTCCAGGTATTACCTGTGCATGTACAGCAAAACCATACAGGATTGTGCATGGATAACTGTAGCAATACAGAGTATCAATAGAAATAATTGCCCCATTAATAATGGCCCCCTACCCTGTTTTCTTTTTTTCCTATCTTCATTTATTGATATCTCTTGGAGATCTTTATAACCATACACATAGATCTGCCTCATTTTCTCTATGTTTGCATGACAGTCCACTGTAAGAGTGAAACAGGAGGGAAGGGGGCAGGGCACAGCTTTTAGAAGAATGACGTAGCCCAAGGACATGACATAAACTGATTAGAACCAAATAGGTCCAAGATGGCGGATGAGCCGACTTTCCACTAGACCTTGAGCCTCAGCATACGCTCATTGTAATACATCAGCAAGCTAAATGACACACCCACAGGCGCCATGACAGTCCCAAGGCTGACCCTAAAGGTCAAGAAGTGGGTGGTGGCCCAACTTCTGGAAATCCCCACCCCTTCCTCAAAATAGCTGGAATACTCCTCCCACTCATTAGCCTATGAAATTACCCACCCCTATAAAAACTGACAACCCCATATCCTGGTGCCTTTCTCACCTTCTGAGATGGCCCACACTCTGTGGAGTGTGTTTCTCTCTAAATAAATCCACTTCTTACCTATCACTTTGTCTCTCACTGAATTCTTTCTGTGACGAGACATGGAGAACCTGAGTTTCATTAAGTCCTGAGAACAGGTGTGTGGTCTCAGTTAAAAGACCATGGGTTCAAGTCCCAGTCTGAGTTGCACGGTTTCAAGAGTGCACTGTATTGTATCTACCCAGTCCCATATAGCTCAACATTTGGGTTGTTTCCTGTCTCTACTGCAAGCAGTGCTTCAGTGAATAATATTACACTGGGTCTTTGTTCATAGGTAGAAGTTTAACAGTTAAAGGTACATACAGGCACATATATATATGTATATTTTGCGGTACGCGGGCCTCTCACTGTTGTGGCCTCTCCCATTGCGGAGCACAGGCTCCGGACGCGCAGGCTCAGCGGCCATGGCTCACGGGCCCAGCCGCTCCACGGCATGTGGGATCTTCCCGGACCGGGCACGAACCCATGTCCCCTGCATCGGCAGGCAGACTCTCAACCACTGCGCCACCAGGGAAGCCCAGGCACATATTTTTAATCACCCTTCCTGAGTGATTAGCTTTGTTTGGGAAATACTGATTCAGGTGATATTCTTAGGAGCATTCCTGACCCAATACACCACCCATCCATTCTCTCCACAAAAGTGTATTTCCTGGGGTCTTGCCCATGCTTTCTTCTGTTACTAAACACAAGTCCGTGTGCCAGATGCACAGTGAGGCTAAACAAGCTGAAATGTCGGAGTTTGGAGCAGAGAAAGGTTTATTGCAGGGCCATGCAAGGAAAATGGGTGACTCAGGCTCAAAAACCACCGAACTCCTGACGGCTTTCAGGGACAAATTTTTACAGGCAAAATTTGGGTTGAGGGCTGTAGAGTGTGTGACTTTTTTCTGATTGGCTTGGTGGTGAGGTAACGGGAGAGTTTGTTCTTACTTAGTTGAGGCATGCATCGTTAAGGTGCCTGGGCTCTTCGCTGTGGCGTGCAGGTTTCTCTAGTTGTGGCATGCGGGTTTCTTCTCTCTCTAGTTGTGGTGCGCGGGCTCCAGGGCACATGGGCTCTGTAGTTTGCATCATGCGGGCTCTCTCACTGAGGCGTACAAGCTCAATAGTTGTGGCTCTCGGGCTTAGTTGCCCTGCAGCATGTGGGATCTCAGTTCCCCAACCAGGGATCCAACTGTGTCCCCTGCACTGAAAGGTGTTGTCTTTACCACTGGACCACCAGGGAAGTCCCAGTTCCAGGAATCTTGTGCTCAGCCTGAAGTTATCATCTTCCACCTGGGCAGAGGGGCCTTAGTTCCTACAGAAGAACTCAAAGATATTATGTATCTTCCTTCAGGAAGAACTAAGACCCTGCCCCAAGGCTGCACTATTGTTTCTTGACTTCTCCTTTATCTCTGCATTCCCTCCCTTCCCTGACTAGCAACTGTTTGAACCTCCCCTTTGGAACTCAAGGAAGGTCAAGGAGGCCGAAGTCTTTTTCCAGCAAATAAGAAACGAGACATGGAAAGGATTTGTACCAGGAAGGGCCCCACAGAGTCTCACTCCGTTTCATTTCCACCTCCATTCTCAGACCTTTGGGAGAATTGGCAGAAACAAAAGGTTGAAGTTGTGTTCTGGAGGGGTTTGCAGAATTTGTTTGCCAGTAGAAAGACTAGTAGGAGGCCGGGTACTCTCCCTTAGATGACTACATCAGGGTTCTCACCGCTGGCACTATTAATTTGGCCCCCTTCATCATGGGGGCTCTCCTGGGCTTCCCAGGCCTAGGCCTCCATCCATTAGATGCCAGTAGCCCCTCTACCTAGTTGTGAAAAGATCATATGTCTCCTGGGGGCAAAATCTCCTCCATCTTGAGAACAAGCGCTCCAGACACTTCCATGGTGGTAAATTACTCACTGAACATTTACTAAGTATCCAGCATCTGGATCCTGAGGTAAATGACCACAGGAAGATGCCAGCTTGTTCTCTCCTGTGGAAGACAGTCACAGCCACCTGAAGGGTCTTGTCCACATTCTCACTCTGGTAATCCATTTCCTCTTCCTTTCTTCCTACCCACTATTAGACAGCAAAACCATACAGGATTGTGCATGGATAACTATAGCAACACAGAGACAACACAGTACATGAACACAGTCACATTGTAAAACTTTCCAATAATATATTATCCTTGTTGCTCCCACCCTAGGGGAATCCCTAAGGGGAATGGCTTGTTTTAAATTTAGAATTCTTCCCCGGTGCACTTACATACCTATTTTAACATACAGAAATCAGGCGTTTTGGTTTCTCGTTTTTAACATAAATGGGAATTCACTGTGTGTTTTGTTGAACTTGATTTTTGTCAGTTAACAATCCAATTAACAACTGGAGACAGGCTCATATCAGTGTAGTTCGACCTCATTCTCTTTTAAACTGCTGCATAGTATTGTATACCATGGGCATATTACCGGTTAATCAGTTTGCAAATTGATGAGCAATTACGTTTTCAGTTTTTAAATATCATAACAAAGCTGACCGTGCTGTAATGAACACGTAGTACATGTCTCTTGGTAAAAAGAAAACACATGGCTATCAAGCAAGAAGGGAGATATACACAATTTTAACAGACTGCCAAACAGCCCTACAAAAAGAGCTGTTATCACTTAAAATTCCCTCCAAATGTGATTAAGAATAGCTTTGACCCCCATCACAGGCCACCTGGGTTAAATTACCAATCTGAATTTGAAGTGTGGCCAATCCGCTCTCCTTTGCGTTTCAATTTGTAAAGTCTTGTTGTAAAATGCAAATTTCTTAGTTCACCCTTTAAGAAACCTTTCAGGGGCTCTCCAACGCCCTCAGAATAAAGTCCAAATTCCTTAGCAAGACTAACGTAATCCTGGAGGTTCCTTACTCCAGAAAACCTCTAGCAGCTTCTCTCCTCTAAGCCGAGTTCCCTCCAGTGCCCCCATAGCCCCAAACGCCCGTTCCCCAGTTTTGGGAGCTCCCGGCACGGCGCAGAGGCACTGTTTGTTGAATGGGTGACAGCGGCAGGAACAGCATCTCGGTCATCTCTGACCCCAGCCCCTGGAGCTCAATAAATGCTTATTGAGCAAGGCCAGTGCGGGAGAGGGGCTTGGGGGGCCAGAGGGACGCTCCTACTTTGCTCCTGGAGCCGCACCTCCGACCCCACCAGGCTGCTGCCTGCGCCCCATCGGCCCCAACAGAGAGGCCTCAGGTGCTTCATTTCCAAATTTGCAAAACAACGAGAGCCCCTTCCGCAGGGTCACATGCCTGGAAGGAGAACCTACAGAGGCGGTCTCTGTATTTCCATATAAAATGCTCATGTGATCAACAGAGGGCCCAACAAAACAGTAAGAGTCCTGGACAGGACCAGGCTGGAGTGCCACTTATCCCCTGAAGTATTTTCGGAAAGCTTCACGGTGTCTCATATAGTTCTTTTTTTTTTTTTAATATAAACTTATTTACTTATTTTTGGCTGCGTTGGGTCTTTGTTGCGGTGCGCGGGCTTTAGGCACGTGGGCTCAGTAGTTGTGGCGTGCAGGTTCTAGAGCGCAGGCTCAGTAGTTGTGGCGCACGGGTTTAGTTGCTTCGCGGCATGTGGGATCTTCCCGGACCAAGGCTCGAACCCGTGTCCCTTGCATTAACAGGCAGATTCTTAACCACTGAGCCACCAAGGAAGTCATTATATAACACTCTGACAATCAACCTTTTAAAGACTGCAACGACCTGAAGAAATAAGCCCTCACAACCACAGCAACTGGAAATCTGAATGACAATGGTGGTGACGCCCAGGATGCTGCAGGAAGGCCCAAGCCCATCGGAGAATTTACAAACTCCCGTTTCTCGGTGAACACCCACCAGCCAGCATGCCGCAGCACTTGCCGAGAACAGCAGGGTAGAAATGGGTGTCCTCAAACTCAACGGTTTTCACCTGCGACCTTTTTACAGGATCTTAGGTAAACAACGGGAGTTACTTTCTCCTCTGGCTTTCGTTGAACAGTTGTTCCACAAGAGTGCTGACTAATGGTGGGAGCCAGCAAGTGCCCTTAGGCGGCCTCATGGAAATAAAAAAGTTGGTATAAGAAAGAAAAACAAAACAAAACAACCAAACAACGGGAAACTGTACCACCTGGCTCCAGTGATACCAAACTGTGAGGAAAAGGCGGGAGAGGTGTCCTCAGGGATCGCACCCAAGAAGTGAAGAAAGAAAAAAGGACAGAAGCCTGAGCCCAGACAGCCTCAGAACCGCCCCAGAGGGCACGGCGTACCCGGGGCTAGGTCTCCTCGGTGCGGTCCAACCTCTGCGTCAATCAGCTCTTTCCCGCGCTGTGATTGGTGGGCTTCCTTGGCCACCCTGGCGCCCACCTCCTAGTTGCTTGGGGTTTACTTCCCCAAAGTACACGGGCCCCACCTTGTGGAGCAACCGCTCCTGCATGGAAAGCGGATCTCCGCCCTGGGGAAGACGTTGTAACGAATGGGAGCACCCTCAAACATTTATTGGCTACCGTGGATATCGGTCAAAGAACTTCCCACCCTCCTTCCCACCGTACCTTTCAGTTATTGGTCTCTCTTAGTGCCAATCCGTTACTAGGGAAACGAGCTCCTCACAGTCTCATAGGCATGAGTCAAAGCCAATCAAGAGCCACGCCTTCATCCTGAGTCAGTACCCAATTGCTGCTCGAAGAGCCCAGGGTGCGCAGTCGGGATTGGCTACCAGACTGCCCGACCTGGCCGCAACAAGTTAGGCTGAATCGCCCTTATATAGCCCGGCGACGGAACACGCGTGTGTGCGGACGCAGTTGCGTGAGGGGTTTTTTGCTTTTTGCGGTGCTGTGGAGCAGAGCTTGTTCCTCTCCCGCTCAGCCGTGCAGGTACGCCGAGGTGTGGGCGGGGCTGGGCGGCCCCGGGACGAGGACGAGCTGGGGCTGTGGTGAGAAGGAGACGTCCTAACGGCGACCGCGCGAGGCGCGCCTCCCCACCCCCCGCTCCGCAACGGCCGCAGGCGCGCGGCGGACGCACGGGCGCGCGGAGGCTCTTCGCCCCCCGCCCCCACCGGCCCGGCGCGCGTGGCCGTGGCCGCGTCCGCCGCCTGCGCGTGCCGCGCCCAAGGGCCACGGCGGGCGAGAGCGAGCTGCGGCCGCCGCCCGGGTCCAAGGGTGATCTCGGGGGCCTGGGGCCCCGCGCGGCCGGCTCGGTAGCTTTTCCCGCCTGCCCCCCCGCCCCCCTCCGCGCGCCAGCCGAGTCCTTCTTTCCCTGGCGGGGGTCTCCAGCTTAGCCCAGACCAGAGGAGGTTTTTCTTTGGGTGGGGGACACGAAGGTGCGATGAGAATTTCTCGACTCGGGAAGCAGAAGTGCTGCTTCTAGGTTTTACTAGGAGTAACGCGGGGAGCAGCGAGTTCGTGGATATTGAGTGATGATAATAGCTAACATTTTTCCAAGCCCTAGCTGTGTGCCAGGCACTGTGCGGAGCAACTTGTGTGTGTCTTCTTTACTCCCGAAATGCCCCGTTGAGGTATGTACGGTGCTTTCCCTCTTTTTACAGCGGACTCGAAGGCCCAGAGGTGGAGTGACACGGTCAAAAGCACACAGACCGTAAGGGGCAGGTATTTGTTTGAACCTAGGCGGTCTGACTCCCAGTCCCCGGACCTGTTTTATTCTTTGTCCCAGCGCCCTGTGCGGCTCTAGGGCATCTTTGCCCCCAGAACGCTATTCCCTTGGGGTCAGCATCAGCCTCGGAAGGCCGACTGCAGCGGTATTTGTACTTGGGCCAGTTGAGGGCTTCCAGGGAGACGAGGGTTGGACGTGGGATTATTTCAAAGGAAAAGAAAGGGTTTTTTGGGCTTCTTTTCTACAGATATTCCTACAGGTAGCTGATGGATGTGCTGCCCCAAAAGCTTCTGGGAAAAGCGTAGAGTAAAATGAATAAGCCCCAATGATCCTGGACAGTGTTCCTCGTCAGATTTGAAACTTAGAGCCTGATGATGGGAGGTTCCCGCCAGCAGGAAGTTAGGCTCTGATATTAGATCTTGAATCTTCTTTCTTCCTTTTTTAATTGGAGCAGGCTTTTGAGAAAGACCCTCGAGAAGACAGTTGAACTTCCTCGATTTATGTAGTTGAAGAAAATGAGGTTGCAGAGCGATGAGTTTCAAATCTGGCCATGACGTATAAGTGAAAATTTGAAATTGGAGTGGAAAGCTTGGTGCCCAGTTACAGTACAAATGTGACCTCTGTGGAGCCTCAGCTAGGTGAATTAGGGGTGATTGAGAGGTGTTGGAAATCTTACCCTTATGGCAGTTGGGAACTTCTGTGGATGAAAATTTGTCTACATACATTTATTTAGCATTGTGTGTATGCTCTTGTTATATGCAAACGTAGAAGACACCTTCAAAGACTTGAGTGTAAATTTTTCTAGTAGAGTTATATCTGAGATTTTTTTAAAACCAGTTTATTCCTTGACTTAATGAAATAATAAATGTTCCTGTGTTGCAGGTCCGCATCATTACTTTGCATCACAAATGTCTCTACTTGAGCTAAAGCTACATTAAAAGTTTTGGAGCTAGCTCTTCCGAATTAATTTTGATTGGAATGGCTGTCGACCATTTTCCTTTCTCTCTCTTTTTTTTTTAAAAGAAGTTTATCTATTTTGTTTGTGCAGACACTTTTTTTAGAATTGGTCTTTGTATAAGAATTGTTTTTGCTGCTAGAGGGAACACATAATTTACATCTTTGTAAGTAAATTAAAAAGCTGTGAGGAAACAAACATTTTTGTTTCCATTTACCCAGTAATTTCCATATTTCTTAACAGAAAGTAGCAGTAGATACAGGATCAAAATAGCTTATGGACAGGTTCCAACACCTTTGTTGGTGTTGCCATGAATGACACATAGCTTTAGAGTATAACATTGTTTTCTTTGGAACTTGCCTTCTTGTAGCAGTTCCAGTTACCTGCATTTATATACACCAGTTAGCTATTGAATTAACATTTTAAGTTATCAAATGTTAAAACACTAATGATCTACATTTAAACTGTTAATGAGTCCACTAATTATTCCTTGAGGTAGAATATATCAGAATGAAAGTTCTTTGTGTATTATTTGAGGGAAATTTTTGTTAGTTTCCCCTTCAGATATTTTAAAAAATAATGTTCTTGGCTTCAGGCAAATGGTTATCGGTTGGGTAGGAATATGAAACCTGGTATTTCACAGATTGGTAGCCCAGTTGATTGCTTGTGTATTCATTGATCAAGAAGAAATGAATTGAAGCAAATTGATAATACAAGACTTGTCTGCCTGTCTTCAATCCAAACTAGAGGTTACTTTTGCTGTTAAAATCCTTTGAATCTAAGCTTTTGTATCTCTTCTAACCGGTAGAAAAGTAGGTAGTTCTTTGTTCTTTTATTTAACTCACTTTAGTTTGCTGTTCTCAGCTGACAGTCTGCTAAGGGAACATCAGGAGATTTGGTAATGTTTCTTGGTGACCTACTTCACAGCAGTTTTTGGTAATTTACATTTTTTTTTAAACTTGTTTCAGTACTTTGCCTAGAAAGTAAAGGGCAGAAGTTTGTTTTAAATTTTTATAGGTTTGTGAATTGTATATGGTTCTTAGGACGGATGGGGCAGTGTTAAAAAATGAAATTCGGTATAAAGCCTGAATGTGTGACCTAAACCAGTTTTTCTTTTTGCCAGTTTACTAACATTACCCACTTGATCTTTCAACATTTTGCAGTTAGATTTGTTTCTTAAAATACTTCAAAATTCAAATATGCATTGTATATTCATTTAATTGCACTTTAAGACTTCCTTGGACAAAATTTACTGACTCTAAAGAGGGAGATAATTGTTAAAGTAGGTAGCTAAGAAAAAAAGGCCCCCCCCATCAGTTTTTAACACCTAGTGGGACCTTTAGTACAGTACTATCCTTCCAGCCATGGAGTTAAACTTAAGATTCAGCAACTGTAATCACACTTGTAGTTGGTGATCACGCTGTGGTGAAGAACTAAGTTTGTTTTTAAATCTCAAAAGTCAGCTTTCTGTTTGTTTGTTTATTTATAGTATTCTTGGTCACCCTCTCTGGCTTTGGTTGGGAAAGCTTAATTGCAAGCCTGATGATAAGGTGAAGAGGGTGAAGAGTTAGGAAAAATCTGCACATGAAGAGTGGGAAGAGGGGGCTTAACAAAGCAGAAAGTTATTAAAAGTTCCCTTGTAGGCTGTGGCCTTTGTAAATAAAATCAGATCTTTAGATTTTAAGTGATAAGATTTCCACTTCTGCATTCTGGCCAATCTGTTATGTCATATTGCTTGGCTGTTTAGCCTGGGTGCTGTATTTCAGGTATTTAATAAAAAGTAAATATTAGAGATGGTAAGATATGGTTCAGAGGATAAAAAGCTGGCTTCCTAGATGGGACACACTTCAGCTTAGTAGGAATGTCATCCTTGGTGGCTGTTAAGTGGCTTTGTGGCAGCGTCATTGCTTATTTGTATAGCTGTTTATGTATTTTTAAAGTGCATTCACACATCTTAGGTTTTCTCATGTTTTTGCATATAAGACCTGGAGCTCTGTAACCTAAATAGTTGTCTAAACTATTTTGTAAAGCAAGTGGTGTAACTGGTAAGGATATGTGCTAGATATATTTCCTTGTTCAGAAACTTTGAAGGTTTTAGAATTTCCTTATTCAAAAAATCTTTGAAGGTTTTAGAAGGCATCACTGGCACCTACCTGCCTTTCCAGGGTTTTTTGTTTGTTTGTTTTAACAACTGCGCCTCAAGTATATCACATGTTTATGGACTATCTTGAGCTTACTCCTAGGGATTCCTGGCATAAATCCACCTATGCTTTATGAGATCTAAAGCATAGGAAATTCATGTTTTCAAGGAATTTCATATATGAAGCATTAGTATATAGTTAACAGTATTTTTTCATCTTGGTGAGAAAGGACAGATTGTTGCTTAATTATAAACCTAGCTGACTAGCTTTTAATGCTGGATTGGGGAAGGGATGTTCAAAACCAAGAAAAGTTAGTGAATTAATTTTGTCAATTCTTGAATTTTTTTCTCTTGAGGAAACATGTTTTTTGAGGTAATTTTGTATTTACAGACAAGTTGCAATACAGACATGTTTTGTATACCCTTTACCTAACTTCACTAATGTTAACGTCTCACCTAATCATGGTACATTTTTCAAAAATAAATTGACATTGATAAAGTATTATTAACAAAGGCTTGACCTTATATGGATTTCCTTAGTTTTTCCACTAATGTCCTTTTTTTCTGTTCTAGGATCCAATCCAGTATACCACATTGCAGTTAGTCCTCCTGTCTGCTTGGTTTCTCTTCTCTGACCTGTGACAGTTTCTTGTATTTTCTTTGTCTTTAATGACCTTGACACTTGATCTCAGTTTGGTTATACTTGGTGTTGAGTAGACTGAGGTTATGGATTTTGGGAAGAACACCACAGAGGTGACTTAACCTTCTTACCGCATCACGGGGCACATAATACCATTCCTAGTTGAATTTAAATTAACCTTGATCACTTGATTAAAGTGGTGTGTACCAGGTTAGTATTTTTTTCCTTTCCATATTCTTTTTATGAGAAGCTAGTCACTAAGGGAGGAAAATCTTTGAATATGTGGACATATATTAAAGCTACCGCTGTAGTTACTAAACATTTGGGGGGAAACACTTTGAACTTAGGCAGATATTCTGTTTCTCTAAAT
The DNA here is from genome assembly GCF_059928025.1 of Delphinapterus leucas. Classification (NCBI taxonomy): domain Eukaryota; kingdom Metazoa; phylum Chordata; class Mammalia; order Artiodactyla; family Monodontidae; genus Delphinapterus; species Delphinapterus leucas. The sequence continues at coordinate 129,060,000 of NC_143131.1, forward strand.
TTTCCCCGCTTAATGTTAGCATTCATTAGTGGATCTTGCCTGCAGCTCTTAATGGTGCTGTTCTCATGGTGATTCTTTATTTCCCTTGTTTCTTCTCCGTCATTTGAAATTCTTAGGTAAGAAAGATTTGTCTCTTCTCTCCATTTTTTTAATTCTTCATTTTCCCATTTTTTAACAGTATTTACCCATTAATTTTTAAATTTTTAGTTATATCAGTATGGGCTCATGGATATTCTTTGGGGTTGTAATCCAGTGTTCTCCTAACTTATTTTTGGTTTTCTTCTTATTACTTCATTTTTTGAATTGTTCCAGTTTTGACTCTTGTGTTCTTTTGATGTTCCCGTATTTTTTTTTTTTTTAAGCATTTTCTTTCTTTATCAGGTACTTCAGGCTCATGTTGTATTTTGCCTGTCCTGTGTCTCCAAGAAGTTGTCAGGAAGAATTTTGAAGGAGGGTGACAGGTGGTAAATGTCAAGAGTTTGGAAAGTAGATTGAACTGTAGTAGATGTAGTGATAGTTAATGCTGCTCTTCCTCTGAGCAAAAGCGGCTTGGTTTCTGTAGTTTTTTCTCTGGTCTGGGAAAGCATTTTTATTTCTCATAACTAAGCCAAATTTCAAATGTTTGAATACATAGCATAACTTTGCAACAAAATTTGCAACATATTCATGTTAGTACACAGAAACCCTCGCTGTTTATTTTTCCGTAGTGTTTTAGATAGGTTATTACAAAAGAGTAAAAAGATCCCTTAAATGTCATTGTACTCAGAATTGACAGTTAACATTTTGAGTCACTCTTTTAAATTTCCTTTTTTTTCCTGTACACGTTCCCGTTCTGCTCTCTTCCCCTGAGATGACCTTTTGTCTTTCCAAGCTATTATATTGGTGGGTTAAAAAACAGCTTTATTGAGGTATAATTGACATACAATAAATTGCACATATTTCAAGTGTAGAATCTGATAGCTTTTGGCATTGTTTATACCTATGAAACCACCGCAATCAAGATAGTGAAAATAGCTATCATCCCCAAAAGTTTTCTCATGCTCCTTTGCATTCCCTCTTTCCTATCCACTCTCCCTCCTCTTCTGCCCCCAGGGATCCCTTATCTGCTTTCTGTCACTGAAGATCAGTTTATACTTCCTAGAATTTTTATGTAAATGGAATCATACAATATGTGCTTTTTTAAAAAAAATTGCTGAGTAATACTGTTTGTTCTGTCCTGTAAATATACCACAATTTGTTTATCCATTCACCTGTTGATGGACATTGGTTTGTTTCCAGCCTTTAGCTATTACAAATAAAACTTCTTAAGAAACCGCCTAACTTGTACAACGTGGTTGTACCATTTTACATTCCTGCCAGCAATGTTTGAGGGTTCCATTTCCTCGATATCCTGGCCAACGCTTTATTATCAGCCTTTTAAGTTGTCATTCTGACAGGTGTGTAGTGGTACTTTACTGTGGTTTTAATTTGCATTTCTATAATTACTAATGGTGTTGATGTTCACCATTTTTCATGTGCTTATTTGACATTCGAATAATTTCTTTGATGAATTGTCTCTTCAGATTTTTCGCTCATATTTTTTAGTTGTTTTTCAATTTTGAGACTTCTTTAATATATTCTGTATACAAGTTGCTTTGCAAATAGTTACCTCAAGCTGCTTTGCCTTTTCATCCTCTTGATAGTGTCTTTGCAAAGTGAAAGTTTTTATTTATTCGTTTATTTTGGCTATGCCGTGCGGCATAAGAGATCCTACTTCCCTGACCAGGGATCAAACCTGCATCCCCTGCAGTAGAAGTGCGGAGTCTTAACCACTGGACTGCTAGGGAAGTCCCTGGAAGGTTTTAATTTTGATGGAGTTCACATTATCAATCTGTGCTCTTATAGATCACGTTTTTAGTGCTGTGTCCAAAAATGACTCACTGTCATTCAAATGTTCTTTAGAAGTTTTATAGTTTTAGGTAAAACCTAAAACTATTAAGTAAATTTTAATATTCTGTGAGTCTTGAATTGAGGTTCTCTTTATTTCTATATATGGATGTGCAGTTGTTCCAGCACCATTTGTTGAAAAAAGTATCCTTTTTCTACTGAATTGTCTGCACTTTCGGAAATCAATTGTACATTTATGTGTGAATATATTTCTTTATTCTGTTTCATGGATCTATTTGTCTGTTTTTACATCCAGGCTGTTTTAAAAATAAATTTACCAATGTATCTATGAACAATACTGCTATTGTTTTGTGTATACTAAAAACAAACATTTCAAGGCTATCATACAGTACTTATTTGGCAAGTGACTTTTTGTTTTCTTTAAATCCAAGCTGATTTATTTATCTTTTAAATATTTATTTATTTTTGACTGCGCAGGGTCTTCATTGCTGTGTGCAGGCTTTCTCTAGTTGCAGAGAGAGGGGCTACTCTTTGTTGAGGTGCGCGGGCTTCTCATTGCGGTGGCTTCCCTTGTTGTGGAGCACGGTCTCTAGGCATGCAGGCTTCAGTAGCTGTGGCGCACGGGCTTAGTTGCTCTGTGGCATGTGGGATCTTCCCGGACCAGGCTTGAACCCGTGTCCTCTGCATTGGCAGGAGGATTCTTAACCACTGTGCCACCAGGCAAGCCCAACTTATTTTGTTTCTGAGATCTAGTTCATGCTGACTTTATGACTGCTATAAATAGGGTGACTTTATATCTCGGTTTCCCAGGAACACTCCTAGTTCACTCCAGTTAAGTGGCGTAATTATTAATTGTATCACTTTTTAATCTTTTTTTAAGTGCCCGTATGATAATCTTACATACAGCCCGCTCCATGATGTGAATAAACTGCAACTTAATCCATTACCCCTTTGATGGATATGTGAATTGTTACCTGTCTTATGTTTCAGAAATAGGGTGGCATTTACTTTCTCTGTTTATATCTTTTGTAAATGGGTGAGTTTCTCTTGTTTATATATCAATCTACAAGAGAATTGCTGGATTCATCAGATTGGTTTTAATTTTGTTAGACAACTACAGAGTTGTTCTCCACCGTGGTTGTACCAGTTGACACTCAGCAGTTTTGCAGGTTCTTTTTTCATGACTTCCTTTCCAGTGTTTGATATTGAGTGATATTTTAATACTTTGGAGGATCTCCTGTGAGAAGTGATAAGTTTTAATATGCATTTTACTAGTTACTTACTTTTATCTTTTGTTGTTGCCCGTTTACTTTCCTGAGAGTTGCCTGTTCCATTTCTTTGCTTGTTTTTTTCTCAGGTATTCTTTGTTTGAATGATCTGTGTGGGAGTTCTGTATCCATTCTGCATATTAATCTCTTAGAGTATGATGCTGTGCTTTTTCTTAATTTACATTGGGCACTTAACAGATCCTGAGTTATTAAGACATTTTGCTATTTTGCTATTATTAGAAAGAGTAATCTCAACTATTTAAAAATTCAGGTGGATTATAGTTGGTCTTAATGCTTTCCTGTTCTTGGAACATAAATTCTCACAGCTCTATTAGACTCAGTTAAAAGAAGCACCTTTAACATTTCTCTGAATTTCAGCAAAATTGATGTGGAATTTCTTTAAAGTTGCCATGCAGTCTAGTTAAATTGGGCTAGGTGAGTATTTTGAAAGTTAGGGAAGTATTGAATATTTCACAGATCAGGGTCAACTAGTAAAAACAAATCAGTGATTATGTTAGTACATGAGGTATTGACATTTCCGTGTGTGTTTTTTTTAGAATAGCACTCATTGATGTTGCATGCTTTACAAATAAGGTAAGAAAAGTATAAAAATTACATTCTTCACTCCTTGTAGGTAACTAATATCAACTCTGTTGCCTCAAACTTTTTTTTTCCTGTTTTGTAGACTACCTTAGTCATGCTTTTATTGTTTGCTTTGATGGACCCTAAGGCCAACACGAAGTGATGCTATTGGAAAAATTATACTATTAGAAGCCAGAAGCGAATCTTTCCTAAAACTGGAAAACTTATCAGAAAATATTCTGATATAATCCTTTAAAAAAGCAAAGTACATAGATATCATAAGACAGATTTAGAGATGAAGCCAAGAGCTTTTTAGGAGGTTGCTCCACTCTAAGACCTTAACCCTGAAAGTTGGGAGAAAGTAACCAGATAGAAACTTCCTGCATCATGAAAAAGTTTAAATTGGACCATCTATACTTGCTGCTAGTAAATACAGAGAGATGTTCTGTGGTCCTCAGATCTGGTAAAGTATCCCACTTGGACTAACTAAAATCACACAGTGTGGAGTTAGTTTATGGAATTGTGAACTTAAAGGGATTTTTTTTTTCTTTTAAATTTATTTTATTTATTTAGTTTTGGCTGCTTTGGGCCTTCATTGCTGCACGTGGGCTTTCTCTAGTTGGCGGTGAGCGGGGGCTACTCTTCCTTGTGGTGCGTGGGATTCTCATTGCTTTGGCTTCTCATTGCAGAGCACAGGGCTCTAGGTGCGTGGGCATCAGTAGCTGTGGCTCGCGGGCCCTAGAGTGCAGGCTCAGTAGTTGTGACCCACGGGCTTAGTTGCTCTGCGGTATGTGGGATCTTCCCGGACCAGGGCTCGAACCTGTGTCCCCTGCATTGGCAGGCGGATTCTTAACCACTGCGCAACCAGGGAAGTCCCTTACAGGGATTTTTAAAGATCATTTTGTTTTAAGAGCTAGAATATGTAAGATAACAGGTCATAAATTATTGGATGTTGGTACCCTTTGTTGCGTTTTTCTTTTTCTTTTATTCTGAAAGTAATTCATGTTCATCCCAGGACATTCCAGCAATTCAGAGGTCTATGAATTTTATTCTTTTTAACATGTACATAGTATTCCATTAAAATGTTTTATATATATTATATGGAACAAAATATAATTTTCTGTAACACAGGTAATGAAACGGTGAATACTTTTTAAACCTTATGTTGTATGTATTTACACCTTGTGTTTTTTATATAGTACTTTTTGTATGGTTTATTTCATAACATAAACACCCTCCCCCCCCCCCAAAAAAAGGAGTGGTTAGTATTCTCAGTTTTTAGGCTGCTAATGTGAGATAAACATTTTGACTCGTATTTTCTTGTAGTTTTTCCTCAGGGGAAATATTCTTTATGACTCTGATGGATAAAAATTGTTTTAGAAATACTGCAGCAAACTTATTTTCCTAGCCTAAGAATAAAATAAATTTTTGGCAGTGTTTAACAGAAAAGTAAAACTTAATGCTTTATTTATCTTTTTTTAAAGAGAGCAGAAATTTTTATATCTGACATAGCATAAACGTACCTAAAATTATTGTAGCTTCGTGATGCATGTTTTAAAAGTTAAGATATTAAGATGTGCACGTCATTTGGTTTTACAGTTTAATTGGGCCAGTTACATTCTGTGGGCACACAGGTGACTCTGTGGCATTCATGAGTAGACCACTGCAGTCATCAAGTCAACCTAGAAGTTCACTAAAAAGTAGTTTTACATTAAGTGCTTGGGCTTCCGTAGTCCAAGGTACTCTAGAAAAATTCTTTTTTTTTTTTTTCCTCTGCGGTACGCAGACCTTTCACTATCGTGGCCTCTCCCGCTGCACAGGCTCCGGACGCGCAGGCCCAGCGGCCATGGCCCATGGGCCCAGCCGCGGAAGCCCCGCGGCACGCGGGATCCTCCCGGACCGGGGCATGAACCCGCGCCCCCTGCATCGGCAGGCGGACTCCCAACCACTGTGCCACCAGGGAAGCCCTAGAAAAATTGTTATTCTCTCAGGAGATAATCCTCTTTTTACTTTGCTAGCAAAATAGTTAAATAGTCTTCTGGGTGACAGAAAATGGTGGGATGTAGAAATGTTTTCTTTCACTATAGTTAATGGTTATAATAGTAAAAGTAATAGTAACAGCTAACATTCATTGCTTACTGCCAGACACTTAATTCTTGCAGTTATAATTTTAATTTTAAAGATTAAAGAACTGAGGGCACCAGAGAGATCGTTAGTAGCTCAGGAGCACAAGTAGTGGTAGAATTTTGCCCAGTGAGAATTGGTCAGAGAAAATTTGAAGGTTTCCTTTTGTTGCATCTCAAATACTCATTCACTGTTTTAAAATAGAGCACTCAGTTTCAGAGTTCATTTGTTACACATTGCTGGTCTTAGATTTACCAGTTCAGTTAGAACTGGTAAAGTGAAGGTAGTGTTTACTATCTTTGCTTCCTTAAGTATTTCTAAGTGGCCAAGTTTTTCTTTACTTCTTGAGGTCAAGAACTGTTCTGTTCTTCCCCTTTCCCTAAACTAGGACTTTTTCAGTATTTCTTGAAAAAATTTTTAAGGGGAAGTATAATTTTTAAAACGTATTTTTCTTGTCCCCTTTGTGGAGTACAATTTTGGCATATTATGACATTCAGAATATTACAAACTTGGATATAAAATTAATGGAAAGTAAACTTTAGTGGAAGTGAGTGATTTCCTCCTTCCCCCTGTATTCTTCCTAGGTCCTGTTTCTTTCATCACTGATCTTTCTAGACCACAATGATTTAATTTTATATCATTTTTTAGGAATATTACTTTTGAGTGATTTGTAATATATACCCCAAAAGGTTTATCCTGTAGATCTGACAGCAGTGTTGCAAGGGAGTGATCTCCAAATTGGAATTACTTGGAACGTTTAATGAACTTACTTTGTCTTGGGAGAGTGGCATGTATCTTTTAGGAAGTCTTCCAGTCTTCACATCAGCATGGGGAAGGGGGAATTGCTGTTGATAATTAAAATAATAAGACTATCTAGTTTGTCTCTTATTTCTGATTTTGGTACATGCTTCATAGTCCAACCAATAATGTATCCGTTGGCATATGATGTTATATAAGGAACAGCCAGAATCCATAGTATTATAAATTTGTAAAACCTCTTCTAAAAGGACACAGTGTTTCAGGAGTATTTAATAAATGAGGGAGGATCTCATGTATTTTTAGCATGTATTTTCATTGGTATGCGTAGTTTCTAATTGTCATAGTGGATCAGTAACGTAAAACATCAGCTTTTCTGAGATGATGCCATTTGATTTTGTTTACTTTCATTATTTTAGATTTGACAGAATTGAGAGTTCTCATGAACGAGGGTGAGATTAAAGACTTTATTCTCAGGAGGGTATGATGTTAGTTTACATATTTCTCATAGCTTCTGTTTTATGTTTGGACCAGAAATAAAGGTGGAGATTTCAGGGTGGTGATTTACCAAATAAAATTTTTCTAATGAGAATTGATTGAGTCTATTTGTATAGACTGAATCTTTTGGGCTCAAATTGCCAAAATTTTCTGCATTTTCTTTTTTACTGGGAATGATGATCAAATAGACAAGGTTATTCCCAAAACTTTCAGTGTATGGTCTTAGATTACTGAAGAACTTCCGTAAACATTTTGTAGTCACTGGTGCTATTGGGTGGTTCAGTACTCTTAATTATTCTAAGACATTTTATGTTGTCTTCAGGATTTTTTTTTTAATGTGGAAGCATTTTTATTTAGATTTTTTGAGGCATAATTTACAAACCACAAAATTATAGAATTTAAGGGTTCAGTTTGAAAAGTTTTTTAGTTGTATACGGATAGCCATCACCCAAATGCATACAGTCCTCTCACCCCAGCCAGTTCCCTTCCAGTCCTTCCCAGTCTGTTCCCTGTCAGGCAGCTTCTGTTTTTTAAGCATGGTAGCTTAGTTTTCTCTTTGGCCTTTTCTTAATCATTGGGAAAAAAAATGTATTTACGGCCATAATCTGAATTCTGGACAACCTGATAGTTCAGTCTGACAAATGGATGATCAGAAGTCTGTTTTGCTTGTATAAAATTCTAATCTCCACTTGTGTTGAGAATGATGAATGAAAGAAAGCTTTTTATTCCTGAGTGTGTCAGACACTCTTAAGTTTTAGGGCTAGAAAGTTGCATAAGAAATTGTCTCTACTCGTAAGAAACTTTATGACTTCAAAGAAGCTTGTAGCCTTCTTTCAAAATGTTATTTTTATCTGACCATGACTTACGTAGAATTCTTGACGCTTTTGGCTATTTTAAGAATCAGTCCTTTTTTTTTTTAAATATTGAAGCAATATGGTTTCTTTTCACTAAAATGCTATGTGTATTTACACACATGGAATATTATTTTTTTCTTTTTTCTCAATTATTGAGATATAATTGACAGAAAGATTATTTTTAAATACTGCTACCATTTCCCTCGAGCTGATTGGTTGATATTTATTATAGAAGAGCTTAAAGGAGAGACTTGAGCTGGAGTTTCCACCTTAATGGAACCATAGTGTGAATATAAGCCTTGGGAGTGTGCAAGGCTATTTGAGGTAATCCTGGAATAAAGTACCATCTGTTTGGAACATTTTAAAATGCTAATTGAGAACCTAGTTTGCAAAATATTCAGTTATATTAAACTGTTAAACTAATAAAGAAACTCGGTTAATAATACGGATTTCTCTGACAAGCTTCAGAAGTATAACAGTTAAAGAAAAAATTCACAAATGAGGTAAAGATCAATTTACTGTATAAATATGTTAACTTTCTTGGCTTTATGGCAATGACCTGAAGTAAAACACTGATGATAATGGTAATCAAACTAAGTTGTTTTTTTTTTAATTTGAATTATCTAGATAATCTCAAAGGGAAAGGAGAAGTTCCAGATGTGGTCTTAAGTTTTTATTTTTCTTACCTTTGATATATAACCTGGAGGATTTTCATCATTTTTCATGGAAAGATTGGATGTGGGAAGCAATATTTGATAAAATATTATTTAGAAATTTATATTATAATGAGACTACTTGACAGTATCAAAGGATGCAGTTAGGTTGATGTTATTAGTCTAGTTTCTTAGATCCTGGTGAAACAAGTAATAAATAAATGGTCTAGGTATTCAAGAATAATGCAGTCATGCACTAGATGAGGATAATCATCTCTACAGATGGCTTGTACAGGAATTGACCAACCAAACTCGATCCATTTTGCCCATTCTTTAGGAAAACTGAAATACAATTTCTCTCATTTTTCCTTTATACTGTAGTTAATTATACATACCTCTGTTTGCCTTTATGTTTATAAAGTTCGGGATGATTTTATCTCCTCAAATGAAAACTTGGATTATCTCATGCCAAATATTTTTTTGAAAGGGTTTTTAAAAAAATAATAACTGACAGTAATTGAGAACTTACTGTGTGCCAGGTGCCTTAACACTCCAACATACTTTAAGTCATAATTTTGAGGTGGTAGGGATTATTTTGTTGAGTAAAAACATTATTTGTTACTCTTTGCCTATTTTTTTTCATTTTAGAATTTCTTTTCATTTTTAAAGGGAGTAAAAATTTCTCTGATTTAGTTTGACTAAAAATGTGATAGTATGTGTTTATATTGTCAAATATATATTTATCACCCTTGAACCTAATATTGCCATAGTAATATGTTGTAATATTACAAGTGGACCATGCTTAATTGATTTTATTGGCTTGGGAAAGTTATGATAGGATGCATGTTGGCAATATGTACCTTTGAAGTTCTTATATTAAGTTTAAGGAAATTGAATATTGGGAATAATGATGAATTAATTCTTCGTAGTGATTTTTTTCCCCCATAGCATTTATCTGATTACAGTAAATTTGAATATATAAAACCTCACTGGTCTGTGTGGGTTTTGTTTCTTATAGTGTTTATTCCTTTTAAAAACCAAGAATTGCTTTTTTTTTTTTTGGCAGTACGCGGGCCTCTCACTGTTGTGGCCTCTCCCATCGCGGAGCACAGGCTCTGGACGCCCGGGCTCAGTGGCCATGGCTCATGGGCCCAGCCGCTCCGTGGCATGTGGGATCTTTCCAGACCAGGGCACAAACCCGCGTCCTCTGCATCGACAGGTGGACTCTCAACCACTGCGCCACCAGGGAAGCCCCAAGAATTGCTGAAGTGATCTTGTTGGTCAATGAGTCCGTCTCAGCTAAATGATTCAGTCTTCTCCCCTGACCCTTTCTCCCCTTGTACTTGATCTTTCAGGTTGAACATATTTGACTTTTTTTTTCCAGGTTGAATTGACCAAAGCAATGGTTATGGAGAAGCCTAGTCCCCTGCTGGTCGGGCGGGAATTTGTGAGACAGTATTACACACTGTTGAACCAGGCTCCAGACATGCTACACAGGTGAGACCTTTCTTTTCCTGAGCATCATCTAATGCTGCGTTTTAGTGTGTGGGAACTAATCCTTAAGATTCTCTTATTCATCATGCACCTTCTAGGGTTACTGCATAAAAGTGCTTTGTAAGTACCAAAAAGTGATGGTAGTTCAAATTATGTAATAGTAGAATATACAAATATTATTTAAAAATTAGTCTAAGTTACCTATACATTATCAGAAAAGTAATGCTTGATAATGTAAACGTATAATAATTGTGCTCTTGATTTTGTTTGCCGTTTTGCTGTTTTTGGTGAATCACGAATTATTTAGTAAGAATGTATTGAAGAAGATGCAAGAGTGTTCCTGTAATGACATACTTTTGTGTTGATATGCTAACGGTTTTTCTATGTAGGTGCAAATTTTTTTATCAAACTGTGTTTTAGCTTTTTTACTTGATAATCTGTGATCATCTTACAAGGGTAGTACATGTATCACAGTAATTTTGTTACCCATGAGGTTTTATTTTCCAGAGGTGTAATGTATGTTTTAATCCCCTAATGATGAATATGTAAGTTGCTTCCATTATTTCCTCTTACAAATAGTGCTGCATTATACAAAGCTCTTAAGTTTGTTTATGTAGACTTATTAGAATATTTTTTAGAAATTCTAAAATGTGTATTTGTTGGACCAGAACGATTTTTTCTTCTATATCTTGCCAGTTTGCATATTGGATACCACATGATTATTAGGTGAAAGAGAATGTTTTTAAAATTCATTTTGAGTCCTTGTTCTGAAAATGGAAAGAATCACTTGTGTTTTGTTTTTTTTTAAGGCTTTAGAATTTCCAAAACACTTTTACCTTTTTCTTCTTGATCTTTATAAAAACCTCTTAGTAAGGCATTGTAGGATAGTTAACTTCATTTTACAGATAAAGACACTAAGGGGTTAAAAATTTGTTGGTAGTCACACACCTATTAAGTGATAGAACAAGTCCTAAACCTTTCTTTCCCCCTCTTTTGTTGTTCTTTTTGTCAATTGTATTCTGTGCCTTTAGAAGTTACATACATTTGGAATTTAAAGTGGAGCAGCAGTTGAAACAAACTAACCAAATACATTTCTTCTCAATATTGTTATTTACTGGTTCTAACACATCTGTTTTTCACATTTCATCTCTGAGGTACATTTTAGATACAATGAAAAGTGGATTAGCCAGCAGTGAACTGATTCTGGCTGATGTGCAGCCTTTTAATAACTTTGCAAGTTGAAAGGTACTTTTGAGATCCTTAAGGCCCCAGATCTGTCCCTTTTTTGGAGGAAAAAACAATCAGTATGTAGAATGACATGTATGGGCTTATTTGTGAAAAATTGTTAATTTGGAGTACAAGTGTCAAGAAATCCTAAAAGTGATTATCCCCAAGTTAGGGTATTTTCTCTGTGTCTGTGTGTGTGTTGGGGTGGGGTATTGTTGGCGCTTCCCTAATTCAGTATTGTTGTAATGAAAACAAGACAATTTTGAGGATATAGGTGAATTAAAGCTATGAAGATTTAAGTCTGAAGCTCTTAATGCATCAGCAAAAATTGTTAAAACTACTCCTAAGACCTATCTGCCTGAGTTACTGGGTTTTTAATGGGAACTCATCACGTGCATTCTCAGATATAAAAGGACTCTCTAAGTCGGTAGAGAGTATAGATGTCCTCTTGTATATCAGGACTACCTGTGGTCTCCTTGAGTGAAAACAGGAACTTTTATTTTAAGGTGCCTTCCTGACGTGAACTACAAGATCCTTCCCAACATGATCATCCTTTCCTGAGACCTGAAACTTGTGACTCATAAAAATTCCTTGACCATATTCATTCCCATTCAGCAAATGTTGTGACATGTAGGTGATGCATATATTATGATTGCATACAAAGATGAAAAAGAAAATACATTCCTGCCTCCAAGAATGTACTAGTCAGACAGATGGGTTCAAACATGAACAGTAAATACCTGGTCTTAGGATACTTGAAGATGACGAGTATCTTTCTGCTTTACAGATTTTATGGAAAGAACTCTTCTTATGTCCATGGGGGATTGGATTCGAATGGAAAGCCAGCAGATGCAGTCTATGGACAGAAAGTAAGCAAAACAAGCTTCGTGTAGGCTGTTGAGCAGCTAGAAAATAACCCATAGAATTGAGGCGGATACATGCTTGATACGTTTGTTGATATTTAAAGATGAAATTTCTCAACTTCTGTTTAGAAATTTAGGTATTCAGTAACTACTTGGTTTATATGATAATCATTGAAAAGCTTATAGTGTCACTTTGTTCATTTTGTATGATATATTCTGAAGTTCTTTTATGTTGGAAGATGATAGGTTTTAGCATGGGGGTCATCTATTGTAAACATTTTAGTTATGTTAATTAAGGACAATAATTTTAATAATTAAGGTTAAGGTGTCATTGGGAATATACTATATTAAGACAAATTACAGTGGGGTCTGTGTAGTTTGTAATTTAAATGTGCACAGGTAAATGCTCTGTCTTTGTTGTGTTAGAAAGTTTTTTGTTGTTCTTGGAGATTCTGCATTCTCTTTCTTCGATTCCTTAGGAAATCCATAGGAAAGTGATGTCACAAAATTTCACCAATTGCCACACTAAGATCCGTCATGTCGATGCTCATGCCACCCTGAATGATGGTGTGGTGGTCCAGGTGATGGGTTTGCTCTCTAATAACAACCAGGCTTTGAGGAGGTTCATGCAGACCTTTGTCCTTGCTCCTGAGGTATGAAAAAAATAACAATGAAAGGTTGTACATGTTTTTTTAAAAACTGTTCATTTTGAAGTTTTAAATATACAGAAAAGTTGAAATAATAGTGCAGAAGTACTCTTTCATATATCTTACCTAGAGCCACATTTGTCCACACATTTATAATTCTTTTTCTATTTACCTATCATTTTTAATTCTAAACTATTTTAAAAGTAAATTGGAGGACTTCTCTGGTGGCACAGCAGTTAAGAATCCACCTGCCAATGCAGGGGACATGGGTTCGATCCCTGGTCAGGAAGATCCCACGTGCCGCGGAGCAACTAAGCCCGTGCGCCACAACTACTGAGCCTGCACTCTAGAGCCCGCGAGCCACAAGTACTGAGCACATGTGCCACAGCTACTGAAGTCCGCACGCCTAGAGCCCGTGCTCCGCAACAAGAGAAGCCACCTCAGTGAAAAGCCCGCACACCACCACAAAGAGTAGTCCCCACTCACTGCAACTAGAGAAAGCCTGTGTGCAGCAACGAAGACCCAGCGCAGCCAAGATTAGATAAATAAATAAAATTAAAAAAAAAAAAAAGTAAATTGGAGGTATTATGCCCAGTCATCCTCCAGTACTTAAGTGAGCACTTCTTTTTTTTTTTTTTTGTGGTACGCGGGCCTCTCACTGTTGTGGCCTCTCCTGTTGCGGGGCACAGGCTCCGGACGCTCAGGCTCAGCGGCCATGGCTCACAGGCCTAGCCGCTCCGCGGCATGTGGGATCTTCCCGGACCGGGGCACGAGCCCATGTCCCCTGCATCAGCAGGCGGACTCTCAACCACTGCGCCACCAGGGAAGCCCGTGAGCACTTATTAAGAATAAGGACTTCTCTTCCATAACCATAGTACAGTTATCAAATTAGAGTATTTGTAATACAATTATCCATCTATAGTCCATATTTAAATTTTGGTTATTGTCCCAGTAATACAAAGAATAGTAATTTTTTTTTCCTTGTCCAAGATTCAGTTCAGGATTACACGTTGCATATAGCTGTCATGTCTCTTTAGACTCCTTTAATCAGCTATAATTCATTAATCTTTTGTTTTTCAAGACGTTGACATTTTTAAAGAGGACAATCAAATTACGTGTAGAATGCATCAGTTTGAATTGTCTGATATTTCCTTATAATTAGTTTTAGGTTATACATGTCTTTCAGTGCCTCACATTAGGTAGCACTTGATGTCATTTAGGCCCCTTATTAGAATTACTTAGTTAAGGTGATGGTCACCAGGTTTTGCCACTGTAAAGTTAGTGCTTTTACTTTTCTCATTAGTAAGTAAATTGTGGGTGCTTCTTTGAGACTGTGCGTATACTTTGTTCTTCATCAAACTTTCAGACGCTAGTTCTAGCGTTCATTGATTCTTGCCAGAATCAGTTGCTACTCTGATGGCTACAAATGGTGATCATCTAATTCTTTATTTATTAGTTGGCATTCTACTGTAAAGAACTTTGCCTTTTCTTCTATCTGTCATGGGGTCTTTATTTAATGGATTTAGTTAATTTTTTATTAATTTCCGAAGTGTCCTAGGACCTGCTAAGTGTGAACCCCTTCAAGCGGGTTTCTGTTTTTTTGTTTGTTTGTTTTGGGGTTTTTTTTGCAGCGGGGGGGCAGTTCGTGGCACAGATGTTTCAGGTTCACCTTGCACTCTCCCTGCTCCAGACACGACCCCAGTTCTGGAGTCAGCTGTTACTTCAAGGAGCCCTGTTTTTTTTTTTAGTTATCATGCTTTTCATGAAAAGACTACAGGCTTATGTTGATTAATTGCATTTGTACTGCCTTCTCGACTGGTCCAGAATGAACAGAGTAAGGAATCCTATCTGTGTGAGCGTGTGGAAGGGGCTCCAAGAGGACCTGCTGACTAAAAGTTTTCTCTAGCATTACTTGTCAGATACTTTTCTGTTGAAGGGTAGTGAATCTAAAATCCCTGTCATTTTTCTGTTTGAATATAAAATAACTCAGTTGTCTATTTGAAAAATTACATGAAGTCGTTTTAGTCATGATTTTTAGAGGAAGGCTTAGATTATCTATAGTGTTAAAATTGTTGATGGACTTCTAAATATTCAAGGAATCATGGGATGATTATTAATTATTCTAAATTTAGTTCTTTTTTGCCTTTAAAGAGGAAGATCTTAACATTACCATAGTATAATGGATTGTTACATAAACTGTCTCATTTAATATTCAAAGCTCTAAAGTATAAGTTGGTATCCTTCATTTTGCAGATGAAGAAACAGCCTTAGAAATTGAATGACTAGTAAATGACATAGTTGGATTTCAGTGTAGTTGTGTCCTATACCTAGTGTAGGCAAACCTTTTTAGCTACACGTTTGAGTGCTTGTGTCAATATTCTTGGATAGAGATTTAGCGAATTTTAAAATATCTGTTGCAATTGGTAATATGTATTTATTGTTCAAGAAATGATTTGAAGTCTGGGCTTTGGCATCTTAAATACTTAGAGTTTGTCAGTTTTGGATATTCACCTGGTGGTATTTTAAGCACACAGTATGTAATGTAAAGCAGGGATCCTTTCAGCCTTGACCTTATTGGCATTTGGGGCTGGGTGGCTGCTTGCTGTGGGGATGTCCTGTGCGGCGTAGGGTGTCTGGCAGCGTCCCTGCCATCTCCTCAGTAGTTGTCAGCTCTCCTCCTCACGGGAAACCTGAAATGTCTCCCAAAGTTGCCAAATGTCTCCTGGGGTGGGCAGTATTGCCTTTAGTTGAGAACGATGGTGTAGGGTGATGTGGAATTTTAAAAGTTTCCTGAATAAATGAAAACTTTCTGTTGGCATTGCAGGGCTCTGTTGCAAATAAGTTCTATGTTCATAATGATATCTTCAGATACCAAGATGAGGTCTTTGGTGGCTTTGTCACTGAGCCTCAGGAAGGTAAGTTACTTGTCTAAATTTTTTTGGATGGCATCAGATTGACCTGAAGAGAGTGTAGGTTTCTTGAATGTTTTCATAATTCTCTGTATCTTTCATTAGTAACTTTTGTCAAGGCATAAGAAGGGTTGGAGATTTTAACCTACTTGAGGCTGATAGGTTAGTCTACTTCACTGATATTGGTAGAAGACATCAAACTCCTAAATCAGAAGTAGACAGGTTATTATAGCAACAATAGTAGCATCTTAGCCATAGTTTCCGTGGGACACTGCAGAAGTTTAGATGATACCTGCAGTGCAGTGGGGTGCATTACTAGAGTGGAACCTAAGTTTCAGCAACCAAAACCTTATAATGGGGCAGCAAACATGCCTGCCCGTTGCTCTGGAGAGAGACGCTGTTTTCCGAGAGTGTTGCTGTATAAATATTCTTAAAAGGTAGTCTGGAACAAAGATTAGCCATTGCCTCAGTTGTAAGATATGCAGAAACACAGCTACCCATGGAGAATTGTCTCTAAATGCTAAGAGTAATTAGTATTTTAGTGTTTTCTGTATGACTCAGAATTCTAAGTGCTTTGTATTTATTGTATAATACAACAGCCTTACAGATAAGTATTTTAGGAACTATTGTTTCCTTTTAGTAAATTAGGGCACTGAAATGCACGGAGGTCATTTGCCTGATGTCATATAGCTAGTTAGGTGGTAGAACCTTCGTTGGATTACTGGCAATATGACCTCAGACTCCATGCTTGTAACCCAAACATTACGATGGCCTTAATTCTGTCCTTAAAGCCTACGTCATGATTTTACCCAATTTTCTTTATCTTTTTATGTATCTGTACTGTTCTTATTTCATTGCCTTTTTTATCATGATGAACATTGTGCAAGTGAATATATTTGTGAGTTAAGTGAGCACAAATATGTTAAATTTCTTTTCTCATTTAGAATCTGAAGAAGAAGTAGAGGAACCTGAAGAAAGACAGCAGACACCTGAGGTGGTACCTGATGATTCTGGAACTTTCTATGATCAAACTGTCAGGTAAGGAAAACTTTGTTCATCTGTCCAGAGCTGCATGAGAATTTGAGTTGTTAGTCTTTCTGTTTGTTGGAGGGCAGCCATAATGCTCAGAATTATCTCAGAAAATAGTGATAATTTCCCAGAAGAAAGGTTTTGCTTTTGGTATGTAACATAAATATATAACTTGTTTACTATAGATTGTAGTCTGAGGACTACTTAAATAGTATCCATCAGTTGCTTTTCGGTTATCAAGTATTTAATACATCAAGGCATAGCTTTAAGTGCTTTTTTTGAGATGCAAGGTGTACAAGGACTTAGACATAAATTGACAAAAATTCAGACATGAGTTAAGTAACAATAAAGAACTTCATTTATTAGCTCAGGCAAATGTGTGACTGTGTCTTAGGTTTTTTTTAATCTGCAACTGGAACAGAAATATGTTGGATAGCAATATAAATTAATATTTACTTGTTGCCCTGTGATACCCTTAATGTTAATATTCAGTGCTTAAAGGATACTTTCAAATGTGTCTCAAGGTGTGGTGATGGGACTGACTTTACTCACCTGGGTTGCTGGTTGAAAATGAAGATTTGTTGTCCGACCACAAACTTACCAAATTAGAATTTCCGGTGGGGGGAAGCATCTGCAGATTGTTAAAGTGACTTATGTGGAAGTTTAAGAACTATTCTGAATCACAACTGATGGTTTTTTTTTCCCTCCAAAATTCCTTGTGTGTTTTTGTGAGAAAAAATTTTGATACTAAAAACCACATAACATAAAATTTACCTTAACCATTTTTAAGTGTACTTTATAGTAGTGTTAAGTATATGCACGATTATGCAGCAGAATCTCTAGAAATTTTTATCTTGAAAAAACTGAAACTGTACCTTTCCACCTCCCCATAGCCTATTAGAGTTTTGTGATATGTGATAGGTAAATTGTAATAATTTTGGGATTCTGAGAAACACTGCTCTGGTTCATTTTGATCTGTTTGATGCATTTGCTTAATCAGAATTTAGCAAATCTGACTGCAGTTAAGATTTGCTCACTGAGGGCTTTTCTAAAAAGTTGTCTTGTTTTAATACACAAATACATAATTCTTAGATCTTTTTGGGGAGGAGAGAGCTATGTTTTTTAGGTTCAGGTCTCTAGGAATTTCTTGCTAAATCAACGGAAGCAGAATGATATTTCTCAAATTTTACCATGAAAGCAATGACTTAGAAGAACATTTAGAAGAACCTGTTGCTGAACCAGAGCCTGATCCTGAACCAGAGCCAGAGCAAGAACCTGTGTCTGAAGTCCAAGAGGAAAAGTCTGAGCCAGTATTGGAAGAAACTGCTCCTGAGGATGCTCAGAAGAGTTCTTCTCCAGCGCCTGCAGACATAGCCCAGACAGTGCAGGAGGACTTGAGAGTATGCAATGTGTCTTCATTTTTATTCCACTTCTATTTTTAAAAATCTCTCTTCTTCTTTATTGTTGCTTGGTTGCCTTTTGTAGGTACATTTTCATATTGGTTGTTTAGGGAAATTTCTTCCATATTGAGCCATACCTCAGATAAGAAGTAAGATGCATATTGCTTTCTAAAATCAAAAGTAGTTTTTTCCCTCCTCTAAGGAAACTTGAATACTTTTTAGGCCAGAAATTTCAGGTGCTATTTTATCACTGCATCAACAAACCTTCTTTTTAATATTACATCTTTCAAATTGCAGATTATTGTGTGCTTGTTAAACAAGTGATAGTCTATCTTTGAAAAATAACATGGCACAACAGACTTTTCCTGCCCTTTTCTATGAAATCTAATTGAGGACAACTTTACAGTACAAGTAGAAACAAATTGCTCAAGTATAACTACTTTTCTAATCAGAATACCTGATTTGAAAAGTTTGAAGATTTTCAGTTACTGTCCCTGAGTCACATCAAGATGATAACTGAACTAACAGAACCTTTACAGTTGATGCTCCTTGAAGGAATATGTTTTAGTGCTGTATTTATGGGGCCAGGGTTCTTGTGATGCCGTTTCTCTAACAGTTATTTCAAGTGTCTTTGCGTTAGGCATTGTTCTAGGTATGGGAATTGTCAGTAAAGTAGATAGAGCTCTTGGTCTCTGGAAGCTTCTGGGTGAGTAGGAAAGAGAAATGGTGAAATCACTTTAGCTTGCAGGTGGAAAAGTAGGTTGGCTGGATTGAGAATGGATGACAACTTAGGTGGCTTAATTATAGTAGTTCTGGAGAGAGGTAATGACATCTTGGATTAGGGTCATGGCAGTGGAGATGGAGAAGAGATTTAAGATGTAAATAATAGGATTTGGTGATTTTGGTATTGATTGATATAACGCAAGAAGATTCTAAAGTTGGTGTAGTTGGGTTATAGATTGAGAGAATCATAGGAGGAAGAGCTGGTTTTGGAAGGAGAATTTTCTTTGATTCACAAACTTGAAATTATGTGGAAGTAGCCTCTCATACTTTGCTGATACTTGATTAGTCCTAAGGAATTTTAGTACTAAATTTTAAGTAGAGGGGAAACGGAATCTCAAGTTACTTATAAATTCCATCTTGCCTCTGAAAATGAGATGCGCGTGTAATAATACAAGAATTCAAAAGCTAATACCTTTTTTTAAAATAAAATTTATTTATTTATTTATTTTTTGCTGTGTTGAGTCTTCGTTGTGTGTCGTCTTTCTCTAGTCGCGGCAAGCGGGAGCTACTCTCGGTTGTGGTGCGTGGGCTTCTCATTGCGGTGGCTTCTCTTATTGCGGAGCACGGGCTCTGCATGCCCAGGCTTCAGTAGGTGTGGCTCGCAGGCTCTAGAGTGCAGGCTCAGTAGTTGTGGCACATGGGCTTAGTTGCTCCGAGGCATGTGGGATCTTCCTGGACCAGGGATCGAACCCATGTCCCCTGCATTGGTAGGTGGATTCTTAACCACTGCACCACCAGGGAAGCCCAAAAGCTAATACCTTTTATATTGTTGTGATAAGTAGTGTAATCAACTGATGTTGGTGTGTTCCCTTAGACCTTTTCTTGGGCATCTGTGACCAGTAAGAACCTTCCACCCAGTGGAGCTGTTCCAGTTACTGGGATACCACCTCATGTTGTTAAAGTACCAGCTTCACAGGTGAGTTTCTAATTAAGCTTGCATATTAGGCAAATTTACTTGTATTTTTGTGTAATGTGATTTCACAGAGGTTTAATGAATAAGGCAGAGGAGAAGGGTACAAGGTGATTTTTAAAAAAATTTTTTAATTTAATTTTATTTTTTTATACAGCAGGTTCTTATTAGTCATCAGTTTTATACACATCAATGTATACATGTCAATCCCAATCACCCAATTCATCACACCACCAGCCCCCGCCCCTGCTGCTTTTTCCCCTTGGTGTCCATACGTTTGTTCTCTACATCTGTGTTACAAGGTGATTTTTAATGTGGTTTTTTTTTTTTTTTTTTGTGAGAGAATGAGGGAATTGTCATTTTCTAGTTTAAACCTTATTGTTAGCTAGGATACTTCACAAGAATAAAAGGTAAGCTTGCTTTGTTCTTACACAAAAGTTAACGTTACACATTTTTTAGCCTCGTCCGGAGTCTAAGCCTGAATCTCAGATTCCACCGCAGAGGCCTCAGAGGGATCAAAGGGTGCGAGAACAGCGAATAAATGTTCCTCCCCAGAGGGGACCTAGACCAGGTGAGAGCTCAGAAGGGTGGCTTCTTTAGTCTGAGCCTGTTGAGGGTGAGAGCTTGTTTTGGGAGGGTAGTTGATGTTTGTGTGTACTTAGATTTTAAAAAATATGTTGTGGAGTTAATGGAATTGCCTGTATTTAGGGGTAGAGAGAACTGTTGAATGGAACAGTCATGTAAAGGTGTCCTCTTTCTCATTCCTTCCTGCTTTCGTTTCCTCTTCAGTCCGTGAGGCTGGTGAGCAAGGTGACGTTGAACCCCGAAGAATCGTGAGACACCCTGACAGTCACCAACTCTTTATTGGCAACCTGCCTCATGAGGTGGACAAATCAGAGCTTAAAGATTTTTTTCAAAGTAGGTTATTGAGTTTTAAATACTAGATTCATTTAATACAGTGCTATCCAATAGAAACAGATGACCCACATTTATAATTTTAAGTTTTGTAGTAACATTTTAAAAGGCAAAAAGAAACTGGATAATTTAATTTTAATATTTTATTTAACCCAGTGTATCTAAGACATCATCTTAATATGTACAAACATGAGATACTTTCCATCAGCCTATCCTAAGTCTTTGAAATCTGGTGTGTATGTTGCACGTAGGGCACATCTTATTTTGGAGTAGCCACAATTCACATGCTTTGTAACCATGTGTTACTAGTGGCTTTCATTGGACAGTGCGCGTGTAATACTTAAAGGAAATGTTCTAAGTTATTTGAGAATCTGTGTTCCACTTGCAGATTATGGGAATGTGGTAGAGCTGCGTATTAACAGCGGTGGGAAATTACCCAATTTTGGGTTCGTTGTGTTTGATGATTCTGAGCCTGTTCAGAAGGTGCTTAGCAACAGGGTAAGCAGTTTTTCATCTTGATTTTCTGTATCTTTGGTCTTTTAATGTATTCATCCTTAAAACTATGTCTTATATGTAAAGCGCAGTTTATTCCAACATGTCTGGGTAATATTTTCCATCATGTTTAACCATTATTAAAAGAACTGCCTGGGAGTTAGAAAAACAAAACTGCCATCTGAATAATGTACTTTTTGAATATGCGCATGATGGAGAATGAAATAACTATGGTAACCAATGCGCTGAGATTTATGCAGTTCCTTTCTTTGGTAGTGGCTCCTGGTGTAAGTGATGAATTAAATATTATGTTACTTTTAGCTAAGATATCTTAGAATCAGTTTGTTTAGCAGGTATATTTGTAGTCTTCATATATAACTGTTTCATATATAACTATGAGGAACTTCTTTTGTTCTATAAGTTGTCTGGGTTTGGAGTCACCCTACCTTAAGGCACTTTTATTAACAGTACTTTCTCTAATAATAGAGGGATTTGTAGAGTCAGAATCTTATTTCTGTGTTCTTAAAGAGACCTTTCCTGGGCTTCCCTGGTGGCACAGTGGTTGAGAGTCTGCCTGCCGATGCAGGGGACACGGGTTTGCGCCCCGGTCTGGGAAGATCCCACACGCCGTGGAGTAACTAAGCCCGTGTGCCACAACTACTGAGTCTGCGCTCTAGGGCCCGTGAGCCACAGCCACTGAGCCTGTGCACCACAACTACTGAGGCCTGTGCACCCTAGAGCCTGCGCGCTGCAGCAACTGAGCCCATGCGCCACAACTACTGAAGCCCGTTTGCTCTAGGGCCCATGTGCCACAACTACTGAGCCCGCGTGCTGCAACTACTGAAGCCCATGTGCCTAGAGCCTGTGCTCCACAGCAAGAGAACCCACTGGAATGAGAAGCCCGCACACTACAACGAAGAGTAGCCCCTGCTCTGTGCAACTAGCAAAAGCCTGCACACAGCCATGAAGATCCAGCGTGGCCAAAGACAGATTAACAAAACAAAACAAAAAATTTCATTAAAAAATAATACAGGGCTTCCCTGGTGGTGCAGTGGTTGAGAGTCCGCCTGCCGATGCAGGGGACATGGGTTCGTGCCCCGGTCCGGGAGGATCCCACGTGCCGCAGAGCGGCTGGGCCTGTGAGCCATGGCTGCTGAGCCTGCGCGTCTGGAGCCTGTGCTCCGCAGCGGGAGAGGCCACAACAGTGAGAGGCCTGCTACAGCAAAAAAAAAAAAAAAAAAAAAAAAAATACAGTGTGCAACTCATTGGCATTTAATACACATTGTTGTGCAACCATCACCTATCTAGTTGCAAAACATTTTCATCAAAAGTAAGTCCCTTACTCATTGAGCAGTTTTTCCCCATATCCTCTCTCCCCAGCCCCTGGCAACCACTAATCTGCTTTCAGTCTCTGCCATTTAAAACTTACACATTTTATTTACCATGTTAGTTAGAAATGTTGTAGATCATTATTTCCCAGAGGTTCTCCAGAACCTCTGATGTTCTCCAGAATGTTAATGGGTATATTACAAAGTTTAATGTTGTGGTCGTAACATTAAGTTAGCCTTAATCTGAAATGTGCATTGTCTGTCAAACTGTTGGACCACTACTTTTGTGAAGCATCTCCTGCAAAACCCTGAGAAGTGTGGAGAGAATATGGCTTATGTCACCCAGGACACAGAATACTGAACACAGAGATGTCCAGTAGGCTTTGTTGGTAAATCCACCATTGAGCATACAATAGACCCAGGGGCCACACTTTTTGGTGCAGCCTTGACTTTGTATTTTCTTAGATGGTATGATACTCCTGTGGGGCCAAACAAGGTCAGGCCCGATAGCTTGCTTCCAGTTAATTATCCAAGATGAGGGCTTTGGTGTTTCATTTAACCCCTGTGGGTAAGGCATGGCATCATTATGCATAGAAATTTTTGAGGTAAATTTCCTCAAAGTGGGCTGTATGTCTGCTACCTTTTTTCATTCAGATTGCTTCTATCCTTGTGATACCTCCATAGAGGTATCTTCCATAACTACCTTTTAAAATATCCGCAGTCCTAACCTCTCCTTATCTTTCAGACTTTAAATGATTTTATTTTTCCCATTGTATCTAGAACATTACCAGGAACAGCACTTCACATTAATGTGTGTGATTTATATGCTGTGTATATAAAAAAAATATATATATATAAATATTTGTAAATCTGTGTTAAAATACTTATAAATGTACAAATATAAGTATATATTTAATCAGAATTTAAAATTCACTTTAGAGTCAGAGCTCAAAAGAGGCTCCGCCGCCCCACCCCCATGCAGGTTTCCTTACATGCACTTTCAGATCATTCCTGTGAACTCTGGTGACTTCAGATGTAGCTTGCCTTTCCCTCACCTCACTGTATTGGTAGAAGTCTACCGTACTCCCTTCAGAATTTTTTTTAGACTTCTTTTTTTTTGTTTTGGTTTGTTCTTAATTTTTTAATATTTATTTATTTGGTTGCATCGGGTCTTAGTTGCGGCAGGCGGCCTCCTTAGTTGTGGCTTGCTGGCTCCTTAGTTGCAGCAGGCGGGCTCCTTAGTTGTGGCTGTCTGACTCCTTAGCTGTAGCATGCAAACTCTTGGTTGCGGCATGCATGTGGGATCTAGTTCCCTGACCAGGGATCGAACCCGGGCCCCCTGCATTGGGAGCGCAGAGTCTTAACCACTGCGCTACCAGGGAAACCCCCTTCAGTAATTTTTTATGAGTACAGAAATAGCTCGTAGAATATGACCGTGGTGTCTGACCATGCTGTGTTGGTTCAGAGCTCATGCTTTCCTGTCACAATGCCTTGGTTTACATTGCTCTTCTGTCTCTCACTAGCCTTGTGACCCGTGCAGTCTTGTTCCTTAACCTCCCTGGCGCATAGTTTGCTGGTCTCTATAAAATAGGTGTGCTAACAACCTTGAAAGGGTTGTTGTGAAGATTAAATGAGATAATAAAAGTGAAGTATATAGAATACTTCTCTGCATAGTAAGTACTGTTAGATATTTATTTTAAAAAATATTACAGTAGAAAACCACTGAGTACCAGCAAGGAGCGTAAATTGAGTTCATTGGAATCTTGAGTAACCCTTTGTTTGCTGTACTTCTCTTGGCAAAAAAGAAAGCCCAAGACATAGTGGGAAGTATCTTTTTTTTCCTGCACTAAGATCTGGTATCTTTATTATCTTCAGTATTTTCCCAAATTCTGTTCAGGCAAATAGCATTTTAAGATTATATTTAGGTGAAATTCATGATGTTTTTGAGACGTATATGTACTTTGCATAAACATGTGCAGCAAAGTCTTTCCACATTAGGTGATGATGGGATTTTATTCTAAGCCTCCCAATCCATGGAGAAGGTGGCAAGTTTTATTTATATTCTATTTATATAATTCTGTGGGAATATAAGATGTGCTTTAATAAGTACAAAGAGAGTTACTCTGCTGCACTCTTTAAATTGACTTTTTGACTTTTGAGCTAGCTTGCATACCTGCTTTTCCATGTATCTGTTAGTGGGAAAATTATGTGTTCTGAGTTTGAGACAAAAAACTGCACTGTGAGAACGTAGGTGATTTGTAAGCTGCTGGTTCCTTGTTTTGTCTTGGTTTTATAGCTTTGTTTTGTCTTTGGTAGTCAGTAGCCCATAAGCACTCTGTGTAAGTCTGTTCACCTTGGTTCTTACAGCCCATCATGTTCAGAGGTGAGGTCCGTCTGAATGTGGAAGAAAAGAAGACTCGAGCCGCCCGGGAAGGAGACCGCCGAGATAACCGCCTTCGGGGACCTGGAGGCCCTCGAGGTGGGCTGGGTGGTGGGATGAGAGGCCCACCCCGTGGAGGCATGGTGCAGAAACCAGGATTTGGAGTGGGAAGGGGCATTGCTCCAAGGCAGTGAATTGCTCTTCACCGATCTTCAGGCAGCAGTACAAACCCTAGCTCCCACAGAATGGTGATTTCTTCAGCCAACCTTTTGGTATCTTGGAATCTGATCCTAGTCTATGATAAACTGCTTAAGTTTGTACAATTCTACTTTTTGTGTTACTGGTGTGTGCTCCTTCCCCTCTCACCCCCACCCCTCCACCTTTTAGTCCTTCACTTCCAGTTTTGTGGAATGATATTTTAGGAAAAGTGGATTTTTAAAGAAGAAAAAAAAAAGACTGCGTTTCCTTGCTTTATTTGCATATAGACTGGATTTTTTTTTAACAGTTTCCCCAAAGGAATGTGTCTTGCTTATTACTGACATTTGGTATGTTTCATTCATTGGAATATTTCTTACTTATTTTCTACATGTTTCAAAAGCCTGTGAGAATTACAGGATTTGATAAACATTTTGAAGGCAGGAAGAACCCAAATTGTCTCTTCTTTGAGAGTCATAACTACCTTCTGGTGTGGAAAAATTGCCGTTGGAAAAATTGACAATTTAGATTCTCTCTGGTATGGTTAAAAACTGAATAAAAGGTGTTAGTAGAGTTTTTCTTTGGATACGTGATTGCAGAACAGTTCCAAAACCTGTTTTTACCATTGAAATTTAAACTGTGAGATAGGTTTTAAATGTCTAGAATGCAACTGATAAGCTTTTCTTGAACTGTTAGATTTTTTTTTTTGAAGTAGAGTTTTTTCATGTTTAATTTGTATTTGTTAAAAAAAAACCAAAAAGACCCAAAAAAAATTCAAAAATCTGAGTAACACAAAACCAGAGCAAAACTGTTGTGCCTTCTATTTATCTTTGATTCCAGTCTTGGCAATTGTTTAAAAGAAAAATAATAATAAAAAAAAATAAACTTAGATTTGTTCTATTAGGTTCAGAGTATGTTGGGAATTACAGAATCCCTCTTTCACCCTGTATGTCTTGTGTTCATTTGTTATGCCTTATTCTGAAATTGAGTCTCAAACTGGAATGCTTTTGAGGTCAGATGCCTCTGTAGAGGTCCTTTGACCTGAGTAGTTCAGCATTTATATTAAGTTTTATTTCAGTGTCTCTTCAGAATCCTAATCGTGGCCCGTAAGAAAGAATGTGACTTTAATATTGGACTTTGCTGGTGTGCTTGAGTGTGCACTAGTTTTTTTTCTTAAATCATAGCCTTATGGTAAATTTTCTATTTTGTTATGCTTCCCTTTTATTGGTGGGCATGCAGTGGGTGTTTCTTGGAAATGGCCAATTATTTTTTCTTTGTGGTACGTGGGCCTCTCACTGTTGTGGCCTCTCCCGTTGCGGAGCACAGGCTCCGGACGCGCAGGCTCAGCAGCCATGGCTCACGGGCCCAGCCGCTCCGTGGCATGTGGGATCTTCCCGGACCGGGGCATGAACCCGCGTCCCCTGCATCGGCAGGCGGACTCTCAACCACTGTGCCACCAGGGAAGCCCAGAAATGGCCAATTTTTATTAAAATGTTTCTGGAAGAAAATTTAATCTGGCAATATAGACTAATACTCGTTTTGCATAGTATATTACTGTTGAGTGCTCTTAGGGAGATGGGTGAAGGTTTTGTTTACACATTTGTGAAGCAAGCCTTTGCATGATAACTTGTCATTAATCGAAGGGCAATGAGCTTGTCAAGTTTAACTTATTTGTTTTCTTAACAGTATTCATCTTTAGGACTATTGTTTGAGGATAGAATATTAGTAGGAATAGGAATGTTTGTTTTGCTGTTACTGGGAAACTCTAGGTTTGCTGAAGGGTGTAGCCTTAATCTAAAATGAAGTTTGATGTTATCAGTTGACCCTCAGTACCTCAAATATTTGAAAATTGGCAACATTTCTTTCACATGAAGAAACTTTTATAACTGAGTCACATGGCTGTGTTTTGGGTCAGTTTAAATAACTAATTGGTAACCACTTCATTTGGCCCAGGCCAGTGATAATTGGAAGAAATTCAGCTTGTACTTTCGTAGCTTATATTAAGCTTGTGGTAGAAAGAAGAAAATTTAGCCTGAGTTATTTTTGAGAAAAAAATTAAGTTGCAGTAAGTGTTTGGTGATAAATTATAGATAACCTAGAAACCATTTTTCATAAGTGAATACTAAACCGTACATTTCAAAAAGTTCTTCCTCCTTAGAACAGAGCTTTAAGGGCACTAACTAGGTGCAGTGTTTCTCAACTTGGGGCTGTTACTATATCCTAGAGGACATGCAGAAATGTGTGGGATTTTTGGTGGGTTGGGGGTAGAGGGAGATGCATACCCTGCATCTAGGGTTTGCTGGCTGGGGGCCAGTGGTGCCAAGTGCCCTTTGAAAATGAAGCAACCCCATTGAGAACACAGGTAGTCCCAACTCCTATAATTCATGGTGGGTGGAATGGTGGACTAGGGCAACTGCAGTGAAAGTTGTCCTTCCTCTGAAATAGAGCCTCAGAAAAATAAACAAATTAGCAAGTAAATCTCTCTCAGGAATTATAGTAACAACTACTGTAAGTAATAATCTCAGCTTTCCTTTATCTGTACCAGTTGTGTGTGTGTTTTTTAATTTGGAGAGGTAGTAGCAATGTACTAGATGCTGCTTGTAATTTATTGCAGGGGATTGCTGCATAATTTCAGAAAAGAAAAGGTTGCTTCAATAATTTCAAGTTATCATAATTGGGATATTATGGTGTTTTGATTAGCATTGGACTTTATAAATAGGGTTTAGCGTCATGGTTAACACTATTAAGTATCCAGCTATCATCGATTACATTATTGCTGATGGAATAAACATGTCACCCTAAGATACACATATATTCACATATTTCACAGTTAGAAAGTGAAAATAAAATAGATTAGGGCAAGATTTTCTGTAGACAGCATCAACTCATCACATTCAACATAATTTTTCATCTGTAGGAATGGCCCAACATGCAGTTCTTTTCTGAGTTTAAAACCCTTCACCCATGAATATTTTAGCTATGTAAGACTAGTTTGGTTCAGTGGGTCTCTTTTAAGATCTGTTGAAAATAAATAGATCTTGGTTGTACAAAAATAATTTTGTTTGCTTTTATGCTGAGGTTGGGCTTTACTTGTGTCTCCTGTGTTCTCAACTTTTTGAGCTGTTGCTGTGGGGCAGTGAAATGGATAATGCAAAAATAATTATTTGGCTTTGGATGAGTAGGTTACTACCACAGTGTTAGTTGAATTGCACTTTAGTTTTAGGTTAGACAACTAAATTTTCACAACTATAACCCTGTGGGTTAGGTGCGATTTCTCCCAAAGTAATAGATGAAGAAATGACATCAGAGGCCTCAAAGTCATCCATGTAGCTTAGGAGCAGATTGGCTTCCAAAACTCTTGCTTTTTCTCTAGAACCATAATGCCTACCTATTTATATTTGAATGACATTAGGGGCATAGGGCATGAAATAACTACAGTATAGAGACTTGAGTCTGCAAACATTCGGATCAAGGTTAGCATTACTGTTCTCCATTTCCTTTAGGGTAAAGTAGATGCATAAACATTGATTTTGTAGGGCTTTTCAGACTGTATGGTAACAGTAATATTGAGTTACAAGATTATTTTCTCATCTGGTTTGATAATACATTTGATACAATTTAATCTAGATATGGAAGTAATATTTTTATCAGCATCATACAGATGAGTTTATAACAGTTGTGTTTTGCTTATAACTGCCATCCTCTGATGCTTTTCTTCATCCCTTTTATATTTGAAAACCTTTGTAGAGTTGAATGATTTAGTGGAAAACGTGGCACTTTATAGAAAACAACTTGTTCGAATCCATATGAAAATTTCTTTCTATGAGGTTTAAATTTGTAGACCATTGTTCATGTTGTGGCTTATTTTAAGTAAACGATTGCATTTGTCAAATCTACTGATCTAAAAATATCTTTTATATTAAAGTTTTATTTTTGTGCTACTTGAAAGAATCTCTGCAGGAACTGCATACAAATTAGATAATTGTTGAACTTTCAGTTTAGCAATTTTGAACCTTGTAAAAGAAGCAAGTTCAGCATTTATTTGAAATTGGGGTTCTAGCTAACTGCCTGATATACCACAGATGGGCAGTGGACAGTTAGAGGTACTTTCGCAAATGTTTTAGAAACCTTAAAGAGTGTGTTAGCAACTTAGCAATGTCTTATGTGGGATGGGGTTGTAGGTTAAAGTTGCTCATCAAGTAATGGCCATATTGTACTAGATAATTAAACAAGGATTTATGGTTTTAAGGTAGTAATACCTTTTAGAATTTGTGTTTACTTTAATATCGAGGTTCTGGGGACCATAGATAGGCTTGTGAACTCTTGCTAGACTGAATTAAAGAAGAAATGGTGGCATGTGTGAGATAAAACTTTTATTTTCATTCTTTTTAGTAGGTATGTATCTAACTCAGGATGATGCTGAAATTAGACGGCTTTGCTCATGCTTTCATGAAGCAGTCTTTCATAATGGCCTGAGTGAGTTGAGTGAGAAGTTGATTAAAGGTGGCCTACAGCCCTTAACCAGTTTTGCTTATGATTATGCTTATGTATTGGCTTAGAATCAAAGCTGTTTTCCTTTTTTTTTAAATTTATTTTTGGCTGCGTTGGGTCTTTCTTGCTGCGGGCGGGCTTTCTCTAGTTGCGGCGCGCGGACTTCTCATTGCGGTGGCTTCTCTTGTTGCGGAGCACGGGCTCTATGCACGCGGGCTTCAGTAGTTCCGGCGCGCGGGATTCAGCAGTTGTGGCTCGCGGGCTGTAGAGCGCAGGCTCAGTAGTTGTGGCTCATGGGCTTAGTTGCTCCGCGACATGTGGGATCTTCCTGGACCAGGGCTCGAACCCCTGTCCCCTGCATTGGCAGGCAGATTCTTAACCACTGCGCCACCAGGGAAGCCTCTGTCTTTGATTGCATGACTTTTGAAGTCGACCTCTCTTCCAGTTTCCACTTGAACCTGGTAGCTTTTTTTAGTTCCCAGTGAGAGGAAAATAAAATAGTATTGGAAATCATTTCTCCTCTTACTTCCATAAACCATGTGACCTGAATAGTTACAGAAATCCATATGTGTTTATTACTTTGAAATATGTCCAGTGTCACGGATTCCTAATGTGTTTTTGTTTTTTTAAAAAAGTAAGCGATGCTTACCAGAAATTCACTGTTGAATTACTTTAGCAGGTATTTATTTTTCGGAAACCCATTTATGGGAAGTTTGCCTGTATTACTGGTTGTAGTTAGAGGGATGGTTGTATCATTTAATATGTATATAAACAGTTTTAACTACTGCTATATTAACCACTTTGGTTACTGATAATCTCCCTAAGCTTTGTTGTCACCTGTTTGACTTTGGGTTTGGTTTAAATTCTTAAATGTTTTTATGAGGAGCGTATGTACCCTGATTTGGGCCTTTTAAATGAAGACATAAGGAAGTAGGAAAGAAGAAGGGACTTCGTTTCTTTAAAGATTCAGTGTACACTTTAGATTATGCAGAACACATGATGTTAAAAATAAATTTGTATAGGTAGATGTTGGTTTTGAAGAAGAGTGGGGTGGGCATGGAACTTAGCTGATGGGATAGGAATCATTTACGGTTTATATAAAAGAAAAAAATCATAATTTTAAGTGAGAAACATCAGAATAGTTCCATAAAGTTTTTCTTCCCATACTGATGGTTACCACAAGAAACAGGAGACTCCTGTAATTCTTAGAATATTAGTGCTGGAAAGGACTAAGGTGATTTGTATAACCCCATAAGTTTTCAAAAGATAGATGGCCCAGATTACTAGTACAGAGTTTCAAGTCAGCTTAAAGCACATTGGGGAATTGCCAGTCCTGCCCTATGTTCGCTCTGTAAGCCAGAGCTGTTAAAGGGTAGGATGTGGGGAGAAAAGGGAAGGAGCCACATTTTATATGCTGACTCCGTTGCTTCATTAGCTCCATTTTCATACCCAAGTTTTCTGTTTTCTTAGAACTGTTTTAATGCCCAATTCTACCAGGGCCTGTTGTCAGTAAGGACATTAACTGTGTTCCCCTCAGGGATGGGTTTACTACTAGCTGTCAGAAAGCTATTGGGTATCCTAATGTGTTAATAGCTGAAACTCAGCTGTAATTTTCTCCTAAATCCTTCAGCATTTTGCATTCTGTACATTGTGGTGCTTTTTCCACCTTGTATTGTTATAACTGTAAGCTCCTAAGGGGCAGCCATTTGGTCTTAGGCATGTACCCTGTTCAGTGCCTGGCAGCACCGTGTTTGAATCAGGGTCCTAATCTTCCTTTCCACTGATTTCCCCTGTACTTCGTGAAAGGATGCTCCAGCCATGCTGAACTACTTACGGTTCCTCTAACAAGCCAGGTATGGCTGATTCCGTGGCTTCAAGTGCCTTCACTTCCCTGAAGATAGACTTGCATCTGCATTCTCCTCACCACCCCCATCTCTCCCAAATCTCTTACCATCAAAGCCATTTTTTTCAAGGCCTAGTTTG
The DNA here is from genome assembly GCF_059928025.1 of Delphinapterus leucas. NCBI lineage: Eukaryota > Metazoa > Chordata > Mammalia > Artiodactyla > Monodontidae > Delphinapterus > Delphinapterus leucas. The sequence goes on from NC_143131.1 coordinate 129,091,668, forward strand.
AGCTTTTTTTTTTTTCTCCCCTAAGAGAAAAGATGTCTTACGAGAGGGTAGCCCTCTTTTAGGAGTTGATTTGTGCAGAATTTGAAGTGAGGAACAAATTTATTCTCATCTACTTTCCTTACACATTGTCCCTCGTGTTTGAAATTCTGTCCCAACCTTCACTTTAAAATGTGTTCCTAGAATACTTTATACCTTTCTCTTAGCTAATAACTTACCCCTTCAACCTAGAATTAGAACAGACCTGCCTTATGAGACCATAATCTCCTGGAGGACAAGGACTTGAGGATTAATCTCTTTATTCCTCCTTCCTCCTGGAGGTACATGAAAGCATCCTTAAATGATGATTCACTCAATTAATAAATTAATGTATTTCTGTTTTCTTTCTCACAAGGGAGGCATGCCTAGAGACCAGACTTAATTCAGTAAATTATAGGCCCTGTGCATTTCATAGTGGAGGGGATTGTTGGGAAATTTTGAGAGGTGGGCAGAGGAGGGAGGAAGTCACTGGTCATTTTGAAGTACGTCCATCCCCAGTCTGGGCCCTTAGCTATTTCTTTCTGATTGTGCGCAGTATATCCTGGGCACTTTGTGTTTATGCACAAGAATTGTATGCGCCAAATTTCAATTCCCAAACCTACTCTGTTCTCAGTTTGTCATCACCCATGCCATAAGTCTAAGTCACCTTAGACTTACGTCTTAGTCACCTTAGACTCAGTCTTAGTCATCTGCTTCTTGTTTCCTTACTCCTCAAATCCAGTGTCCAGCTAAGTCCTGTCAGTTCTACCTCAGCAGTCTTTCACATCTTCGTCCTCACTTAGATAATTTCAGTGGCCTCTCAGCTTCCTTGACCTCTTCTTATTCCCAGCCTACTTTCTACATGATATTAGATACATCTTACTGAAACCTAGCTCTGACCATGTATCCCATGTATGTGTTCTATCCTCCCTACTAGACTGTAAGCTCCTTATGGGCAGGATCTGTGTCTGAGTCATCTTTGTATCTCCCATAGCACCTATCAATAAATATATCTTGAATGAACAGCATAAAGCCTTGTCTTAAGTGAAATGATGTTTTCCAGATGATATGTAGGTTCCTCTCGGGTAATGGGGAGATTTCAAAAGTTCTCCTAATATAAAGTCGGTTAACTAGTAACAACTGTGAGTTAACCACAGGGAAAATTTCAGAAAACTTTAATTTTTTTCCCATTGGAATCAGCATGGATATGTGTATATGGATGGTTGAATAAATATATTTTTATATACATGTATCACAGAAATTTTACATTCCATCTTCAAACTGCAGAAATAGATTTTTTTACAAGCCAAAAAATAACTGCCATAACATTTATGACTTCATGCAAAAAATGGGGAAGAATCAGGGACAAAGGGGAATTAATTGGTTGTTCAAGGTGAAGAGTCCAGTGAGAAGGAGAAAGGTACAGTAGGAAGCAATTGCTTAACATGCTGCTTCAGGTGGTAGCCAAACAAATCCTTAACTGCAGCATTAAGGCCATACCAAGTGTATACACATATACAAAGAAATTTCCATAGAAAAGGCATACTGTCACATTTTCTTCCAGGAGAGGATGAGGAGCTTTGTGACTAATCCTCACCCAATTTTCCAGGCCAATTAATTGTTTAAGATATCCCCAGGTTACTTAGAAATGTCTTCTACTTTGGCCAACTGTCAGTTACTGCTCTGTGGGCTTGTGACTTTTGTAGTCTCTTACAGGGAAGTATGAATCATCTTGAACCTCTTCCATCATGGGTGATCCAGCACTTCGTAGCTTAACTAACACTGCCCAGCCCAGCATAGTTTTTGCATCTCCCCAAAGTATTGTAATTCACATTTGTCTTAGCTGTAACAGACTGTGTAGCCAATGATGGCATTGTGACCTGAAGAACTAAACAGTGCCTTTCTGTTCTTTGGGGTTAAGGTAACATTTTGAATAGTTAAAGTGTAATGAACCAAAGTGTGAGGTTTCAGGTAACGACCCCTGGAGTTGTTGAAAGTTAATAATCAACTTTTATCCCCACTGTGTCACACATTTAAGTTGGCAGCTACCTTTTTGGAAAAAAGGAAATGTAAAATCACTTGCAGAAATATCGTAACATGGGATTTGCTCTTATGCCTAAACATCAAGTCAGGCAACTTTTAAGACAAAGGGCATATTTTTTGTGCAAATATCAAATGGGTGAAATAGGGAAAACATGGGCAAGTCCTTTGGAGATGACTTCCAGTTATGCAGAAGTCATTTGCTTTGGCAAGGTTGGGGGGCAACTCTTGAGACTGGCCCATTTTAGTGGATGAATTGTCCAAAAACAAAAAAAAATTAAATCTAAGATAAATTATGTAAATAAAATACAGTGACTGACTTTGAGCCTTTATTTGATGATGTTACCACTCATTTTGGAGAGTTTTAGATCAGTCTAACACTGCTTTTTCATTAGTGTTGTTTAGCTGTGAATTGGATATCAAGTAGTCATGTTCGTCCCCAATTCTTTATGGGCCGGTTTCCAAGTAGGGCCCAGGGTATTCACAACAACTGTGGCTGCAAGGTAATTCGTCTCCTCCTGTGGGTTCCCTGGGTCAGTCAAGTTTGAGAATGAGGTCTCTGGAAATGGCTTGTTCTGGGAGAGGACCAAATAATGTGTGATTTGGGAGCACTTTAGTATGTTTTGAACACTTAGAAAGTGAGCAGTCAGTATCCTTTCCAACTGCGTTTCACCCAAACTGACGCTAGTTATTTACATTGCAGTAATTTGCATCAGTTCTAGATACAGCACTTTTGGACTGATCCAGACAATGAGACATGTGGATCCCCTTTGGCAACCTTGCTGAGAGGCTTAAAAGCATTAAGAGTTTTGTCTTGGACACTTTGTAGTTCATGTTGTACACCTCAAGTCTAATTACAGCAGGGAAGATGTGTATTGTGTTGTTTTTCAAACTTATTTGGAGGCTGCTGAGGTCCTTGGTATGTTTGTCTTGAAAGTAGAACTTGGCTATTTAACTTGCTTTAAAAAAATTTTTTTTTTTTTTGAGAAAGTTGTACTTTTGTTTAATATGCGCAAGAATCACATTGGGTAGGTATTTAATCTGTGTCCAGTATACTAAGTAGCAAGACACACCCCTTTGGGATTTAATTCACTCATCTCATTTTCACTGTTGTTTATGCTGAAAATATTATAATGGATCACATATTGGAAGGTTGAACCATTAAAATGTGAAATAGTCTGAATTTTAAATGCTCTGAAATGCATTGTGGGAATGTCCAATTTTTTTGTCTCTTGCATACTATCCTGGCTAAATGGCATGTTGAGCGTGGTACACCTTTAAATGTGGTAGAAATATATATCTAACATGGAAAGAACAGTTTAGCAAATTGATTATTTGATATATAAGCACCACTTCTAAAAAAGATGTGGGGCAATCTTTCATCGATTACTAGGATAGGTAATACTAACCTTCTCTTTCCCAAAAATATTCTTTCTAAAGAAAGGCAAATCATTCTGAAAGAAATTATTCTTTTTACATACTTCCACAAGCAGTGACTTATTAAAAACCAGTTACGTTTTGTCTGTTTTTTTTGTTTTTTCTATTCATATTTGACTTTTCCACGCTCCATACCCTTTTTACTTTATAGTCATGATTCATGCTTTGAATAGATGCTCTTTGGGTTGGGAGAATCATTTTAGTTACAGCTGAAAATAAAAAGGACATGCTAGATTATTCTTTTCTTCTAGGTCATCTCTGTTTAATATTTCAGATCAACAAAATGTAATAGTACTAGGATCACAATCTCTTCATTGCAAATAGCTACATTGTACTAAGAATTGCCTTGGCTTGAGATTTGACAAAAGAAGAAACTCTAGAAGTAACTTTTTTCAGAATCACTGTAGAATAGTGAGCTGAATGTAGAACCATGACTCTACTGTACCTTTATTGTCCCCTTTCTAGTGCCTACCTACCACAAACTAAATGCATAATACTTGGCTTGAATTGATGATGTCCTAGAAGATGTGAATTTCTAGTGGGTATTAACTATATCTGCTGCTGAGATGAAGGGAAAGGCAAGTTCCCTGCAACAAAGTACAGGTAAATTTGAATTAGGCTGGAAGTATCAGTTAATGGAGAGAGGGGATTGAATGAACTGCTTTGCAAACCATGAGGGAATATCCTATTGGTCTGTCTTTGAGAACTGCCATACTCAATAGAGTCCTGACCCTTTATTCTACATTTAAGGTTGTCCTGATGCATTCCAAGTCTGTCTTTCCAAACATGCCTACCGTTCATTAGACTTTAGCCGAATGGATAGTCACTGTGCCTTATATTGTGCCTCTTGTTATTTACCTCCATATTTTTTTTACTCATGTTCCTTCTGCTGGAATACTCGTACCATCCGTCAAAATCTCACATGTTTTTTAATCTTGCTACTGCTCAAATGGCTCTTAAGCCGTGAAACATATCGTGTTTTATTTTCTGCATGGTCCGTGGTACCCTCCTTTGTCACATATTTCCTGCATTTCACATTAGTATTACAAAGTATTGGTAAGTACCAAGTATTTTGGTACTTCTTAGTAAGTACCAAGCTGCTTACTTATTAGTAAGTACCAAGTATTTTGGTACTTCTATTAGCCCCTCCTGTGATGTAGGAAAAGAAGGTCTGCTTTATTCTGATGCCCTGCTTTCATTGTACACTGTCTTGCCACAGTAGATTTAATAAAGAGCAGGTAGGTGGAGACAGGCAGGTGTAGGGAGGTTAAAAACACAAAGCTGATAGAAAACCTGCACAGAATATGTACATTCTAGCCCTGGCTATGACACTTTCTTTTGAAACCTCCTCCTTGAGCTTTCAGCTCAAACCTTGAAGGGTTAAGCTGCTTTCTCTAGGCTGAGACATTTTGAAAAATCATCCAAAGGCAAGTACTTAACAGTTGCCAGGAGACCCGCTGAACCTGACTTGTGGTCACTAAACAGGGTCCATTCAGAGCGCCACTTTGCTCACCAGCATCCAGAGCTGCACAGAAGGAGCGGCCCTGGTCCTCAGAGCAGTCGCCAAGACCTTTCTGGTGTCACTGCTGGTAGCTGATGGTTCTGATAGGCCAGACGCCAAACTTGATGCAGCTGAAGAGTCATGGATGAGGCCAAAAGGGACTTCGGCAATGTAGTAAGAAGCAGCCTACCCCCATGAACTGGTCTGGCTAGATTATACACATCAAGTTACCTAGGCGATTGTTAAGTCAGGAACAAAAGGACTTGGAGACAAGCAGTAACTTATTAATATATATTTTTTGAGTGTGTGGGGGAGGGTTACGTCCACATATTTACCTATGATTTTATTTTCCCACTTAATTTCCAGAGCCTGGATAGGAGTCAAGAGCTGTTAGAAGGCCCTCCTTTATTGGAACATTGGTCAGGCTGCCACTTGTAATACTCTTGTTTCAGTGGTACCTCATATAAACAGTTGCTCCGTCTTTACCTCCACAGCTGCTTGGGGGAAGTGGTTACCTTGTGTTTAACACTTTCAAAGGTGGGTGAGACGACAGTTACATAAATCTAAAAAGTAAACTGCTGTGGAAAATAGTTTGTTTAGAGTCTGAGCTCAGATGTCCCATCCTGCAAGAGACCTGTCCTGAATTCTTTTCTCTGCCTCATCTGTTATCAGATCTTCTCTTGAATTAGTTATTCATATCCATATCACATCTCACTTCACTAAATATAAGTTCTGTAGTTAGGAATGGTGCTTATCTTTGGTTCCTGTGCCTTGTTTGTAGTAGGTTCTTAGTTGAGTGACTGTTTTAGAGGGATTCTAGACTTAGGAAAGACTTTCAGAAAAGTTCTAGTCCTTACCCAGGAGTCCAGCCAAATCCAAGCCATTCCAGGACACAGTGACCTCTCATGCAAGACTACACACAAAGTGTTCTCATGGTCCTCCAAATGCCATTTATTCCCATTCTGCCCTGTTGTTTACTCATTTTGCTCTCTTCCACAATTCCTTTAGCCAGAAAATGGCCCCATATCAATTCCAAATCCTTCATGTACCAAAAACTGGATTAGTAGGCTCTCAACCTTTTAAGGTGGGCTGATTTATATTCATTGTTCATTACCAAGTTCTGAGAAGAGGAAGGCCAAGGATTGTCTTCGTTGGTTCTTGATCTAGAAGATGTTTGATTTCCAGTCTAGTACAAGATAGTATGCCTTGGCACATAACAGATTACAGGAGGTTAAATTTATGTATATTGGAATGTACCTAGGCAAAAAGAACCATGTGCTTTATCAGTTAGAAGATACATTTGAGTTAAACTAATGTCTTTTCAATATACTGCTTTTTAATGTAAACTAAACTAAATTATTTTAATGTAAACTACCACAACAATTACTTGATTTTATACTCAACAATTTGGGAAGATAAGAGCTTTTTACAGGCAGGTGACTAAGGTCACAGAGAGTGAAGTAATTTGTTGAAGTCAAAAACAGATGAGGTCAACACGTCATGCCTGTTCCAAAACTTGGCTTCCCATCATCTCTATAATGATGTGAATCTTTCGCAAGGCTGTGACTTGGGCTAGTAACGTAAGCTTTCTGAGCTGCAGTTTCCTGATCTATAAAAGGAGAAATAGGATTAGGGCCATTGTGAGAATTATATAATTTATAAGTTATATAATTTAAAGACACTGACATACAGTAGGTGCTCAACAATATTATTGCGATATTCAAGGTTTGTTCATAATCTCTTAATGGTCTATGTATGAGTGACCACTATTCACAGAGCTTAATATGGTGCTTCTATTTAGCTGGTACTCATGGTATCCATGGGAAAAAGGGATGCAGGTGCTTGGTAAGTGGAATCGGTTCTAGAATTTAGGTCTCTCAGTGGGTGTTCAGGCTCTGAGGCAAGTGTGGTGTAATTCGTCAGTGAGAATCCTTGGGGCTAGTCATGCAGTGCCACTGAATCAGCTGCTCTGCAGGGCGGGTGGATTTAGCCCTTTGGGACCCAGCCTCAATTCTGAAAGAAAGATTTCTGGTGACCCCTTCTGGCAAACAGGAAGAAGTGATAAGGAGCTTCAGAGAGATTGAGATAATGGAAATGCTCTACGGGTTTACATCAAGGGGGTGGAGTTAGCATTCATTATGTCATTTTATCAAGACAGTGGGTCTGTGATGTGAACATTATCCCCAAATATATAAAGAAACTGAGGGCTGGAGAGGTGATGGTTTTGCTCAAGATCACTTGCCTACTTGCGTTTCAGCCTTCTAACTTGAAGCTCGTGGCTTTTCTACTGCACCAGGAAAATCACAAGTGGGTTTAGAGAGGAAAGCTGAGAGGAGAAAAGGGAGAGTGAGATCACCTTAGAGTCTGGGGATGTCTTTATGTTTTTTCTGCAACTATAAGGCAACTGGAGAAGTGGCCTTTAAAAAAACAACAAAAACTTTACAGCTGGGAAAACTCGTCAGGCTCAACTAATTCAGTACTTCTGTTTTACAGATAGGAAAACTGAGGGGAAAATAGGAAAGAATTTTACAGTGACTCTCTCTATTAACTACCCAGACTATACAACTACCATTTCACTGTATTTGTTTTATCACACATCTATCCATTCTAGAGGTCTTTTTAAATATCCCTGGGTTGAATCTTTCAGGGGCAAAGAAGGAAGTGGCTATATGGTGACGGGGAGCAGGGGTAGGAAACGGTTTCCTAATGGAAACATTATGGTTTCTATTTTATTATCTTATGCAAAATCTATTAATTTATTTTTAACTTTGGAACCCGAAAAAAGTTCAATCTGCAATATTCTCATTAATTTCAGGGCCAGATGAAGGGAGAGTGAAGATCATTTGTCATAATGTCACCCTATAAATATTTTGAAGAGATTCTATTGCTATAAACCATAAACACATCCCTGTTGGGAAAGACAGGAGCAGTGTTTTCTGATTATAAGGAGTGTTTGTTGGAGCTACAGGCGTGTGGAAGCAATTTCAGGAACATCGCTGTGAGGGTGAGGTTTGTTTGGGGGTGGGGGGCGATTGGAGAGGGCTGGCTCAACTCCAGCCATACTTGCTGTAATATTTTTTTCTCTTTCTTAGTATAACCTAGTTAGTGGTATGAATTTCGATGAACCTCCCCAGTGGCCTGGAGCAGTCCCATTTTTCTTCTGCCTGTAACTGCAACTAGAGTAATAGAGACAGAGGAAAATATTCCTAAGTCTTGCTGGAATTTTCTTGTTATGGTTAAATGGTGTGTGGGGGACAGGCTGGGAGGGGACTTGGAGTCATTGCAGTTATTTCCCCAGGGATATTTCATAAGTTCTGCTCTGATGCGTTTCTCTTTGATCCTTCCAGAGTCTCTGGCAGAGAGAATTCAAACAACTGCCATAGGAAATGGGGTACAGTCTTCACAGGACATATATGCTAAAATACAGAGTGGAATGTTGTCCTGATGTTGGATGGGATTCTCAGGTGAGAAGCTAGTTTATCAGTACTGTGAAATAACTAGACTTTCACTGCCGGAAAATTAAGATTGTAATCTCCTTGAGGACCAAGACCCTCTTCTTTCTTAATTTCTCCCTACCTACCTTCTGGGCAGGCCTGGGATGGGGTTCCAAGCCTGACACTGAAATGCGGAAACAGTGAAACCTTTTACAGCACACAGTACGCTCTTTTCTTCAGCCCATCAAAGTATCCAGAATTTGGCTGTGATAAATCTCCTTCAACTCCCTCTTTTTACAGGGGGGTGATTGGGCCAAGGAAGGTGGAGTAGCTTACCCATGTTTCCATGATGAGCCTGAGGTAGCGCCAGAACGAGGACCCACTTCCCATTGACCTCTGTCTACTTCAGGAGGCAGGTGTGTTTAAATAGAACACTGGGTTTTAAAGTTGCATAAGAAAACAGTTGAATCTGAAGAAAGGCAGGCCTAAAACAAGGCAATGCGGGGAATTGGGAAGCAGGGCAATTGTGGGAATGGAAGACCCAATCTTGCTTGGAATCTGTATGTCGCCAGCGAATGTCTTTCATCCCCATTATTAGTTAGTTGGTTAATTAGCTGGTGTTGGTCTACAGCTGGTTAATGGCCTTACATAGAATATAATTTTCATCACTGGGCTCTCTGAAGGGTATATTTTTGGCTTGCCATTCTCTATAGTCTGACTTTTCAACCCAGTGTTCCAGTGGAAATTTTCCAGAGCATTGAAATTTCAAAATGCAAGAGGAAGAATAGAAATCACAGCCTTAAAACAAATGAGACAGGAGCTACTAGTCCATTCTAGTCCCCATCCCAGCATCCCATTCTCCACCCCCTCAGAAATACATCAGCATATCTGGCAGAGCTGGGTTTCACAAAACAAGATGCACAGCTTGATGAAACAGGGATGCTGATGGAGGCAGTGAGAGGAGGCAGCGGTGGGGTGGAGAGCCAAGAGGGAGAAGGAGTGGTCTGGACGCTAGCTGAAGAAGCCTTAATGATCCTAAAAATTATTGGGCAGTAATTACTACCTTGGAACTCACTTTGCTGTTCCAAAGAGTGATAAAGCACCTTAATTACTGCTTTAAATAACCACACAGCTCCATCAAAACAGCATGAAATAGCACCCACGTATGAGCAAACTTATCTACTGCCATTGCTGTTTACAGCCTGAGAAATCCTTAAGGAAACAGCAGGATAATAACTTGGTAGAGTCATCATCTAGTCTGGACCCTCAAGATTCTAGGTTACTCAGGCCTGGGAGAGGTGCTGGCACGTTGCCCTTGTTCTCCTTGACATTCTGAGATCTTTAAGTGGGACAGTCAGAAAGAAGTCATTGCTTTCATTCTCTTAACCATTGGGCTGGGGTGGGGAGGGCAGTGTTTAGGGATTTTTTTAAAAGTTCCTCATTACGACAGGAATTTCAACCTATCCACGGAGGTTCTTCCTATCCATTGGGATTTCAGGATACTCTGAGACCAAAGCCTTTGCAACATATGCTTTGCCTCACGGTGCTACAAGTAGTTAAGAGCAGCCCAGCTCAGTCAAAACACAGCGTGTCTTTTACTCCTTCCTTGGTCAGGATAAGCTCCTAGAGCTGCAGGAAAATAGGAGGGTTCTTCATTTAAATTTCAGGAGTTGGTTTCTGAGAGAAGGGACTTAGTGGAAGAAAAAAAAGCTAAATTATATTTTAGCTTTTCCCTGCTAGAGAATCTTTGGTCTGTTCCCTGTTTGGTCTGTTTCTCAGCAGACCTTACCAGCCCCTCAGAGTGCAAACCTTTCGGTCAACCTGAGAACCATAGCTCACAGAGGAAACCTCATCTTGCCTGCCTCTTCAGAGTTAGGGTAGAGGGCAGCCTTGTGAATGTGCAGAAGGTGCTCGTTGAATAAATCTGATAGCTTCCAGAGTGGTATTCATCGTCCCTGGGCTGGGCTTCCAGCCACACTAGGGGATATCTGCACATCTCAGATCTCCACCCCAGTCCTAAAGCTGATGCAGATTGTACCTGCTGCTTGCCAGCTTCTTCTCCTAAGGAGGCACTTACTGCAGACATGATAACTCCCTTCAGTTTTGGTGTGTTGCAATTAACTAAGGAAACTAATTTTCACAAGACTGTTATCAGCGATGGTACCAGCTTAGCTGGGGCACCAATCTACTCTGCAATCAATATCGAGCCTCACAAAACACCATCTCATCTCTTTTTAATGACGTTCATAAAAGCACATACTTTCAAAGAAAGGAGCCATCTCCCATCGTATATATTTTCTCCCCAGTATGAAAAAAGTAGCCTATGAAAAATACTGGTGAACTTCTTAGAGGGGTACATTTCTTATTTATTGACAGCTTAGAAGAAGAAATAATTCGGATCAAGTGACCTTTTGTCTTTGTAGACAAACTAAAAATAGAGTTAAGTTCAAGGTATCTCTCTCACATACACACACACACACATTTTTTGTTCTATTCATGCCTGTCCTTGGTCACTCCCTGTAGCGTTAGTCAAGAATGGACTCTTGGAATATTTGAAAGGACCAGAGGATGGCAGAGCTGAGCCATTTATTTTGGCTGCTCTTGAAAAATGAGACATGTTGTAAACTAATAGATAAGAAGTTATTGGTATTATTATCTGCTTAATCGCTTTCTCCTAAATTTGGCTCCTAGGAGTTTGGGAGGTGGGTGAAATCACCCATTCGTCTATGCCAGTATCCAGTTTTTCCTTCATGCAAAAATAAATACTGGTCTATATACATAAGGGTTTGAAAACCAGTAAACCACTCATTATACCTAAATTAGTTTTCTCTGTACTGTAGCCCTTGTCATCTGTAGTCCCAAGGCATGATGTCCTCTGTGCACAAACTGAAGAGGAAATTAAGGAAGTATTGCCCTTTTTGTTAAAGCCAACTGAAAAGATATTGGGCTTAAATTACCTAGTTTGATTTTCTGTAATGATGAAATCCAGGTAACTAGTTGCTAAATCCTTACTACATTACACATTAACGATAACGTGTTCTCCTTGAGCATATGCTCCATTCCTCATTCCTGATGGCATTTTTGGCATTATAATGATTGGTGTTCTTTCCCCACATTTGTTCACCTTTGATAAAGTGGAGCGAAAGGAAAAACAAATCTGCAAATTGTCCAAAGAAAGGCAACAAGAATTGTGTGTGTCCATATACGTGTGCATATGTATATTCATAGCCACCCGGAGAGTTCAGAAATCAAAGTGACCTTAAACTTTCTGTTGTGTGAACTTCCTATAGACCAGTTCAAGCACATAGAGCAGTCGGTGCCATGAGGGAGGTGGAAATCACCTGTACCACTCTCCCCATTATGTATTTAGAGAAACCAGAGCTTAGTGGTTTACCCGAGGTCACCCAGCATATTAGTGGCAGGACTAAAATTCACATTCTTCTTTTCACTGCTATCATGCATCCGCTCACATTTACTTTCTATGAGAGATGCTGTGTTTGGAATAGTCTGAGAGGAGATCTCCTCTGTGTCTCAGAGAGATGATTCTGTTGTCTGTTGGGTACTATCAGCTAGACCTGGCGGCACCCACTGGGCACAGAGGTTGACTATTGTGGCAGAAGTTCAAGGATCCAGCAGAGGTTGGGCGAATGGCCCAGTGATTTCTCTGTCTTGAGGAGATTCCAGACACCTCATACAAGGAGTACGGTGTGATTTTGCAGTTTGCATGGAGGAAAAATGTCTTAGAACAATTGGTACTGTCTCTAGTTCCTGATAGTGGCTTAGCGCATTTGTTGCCTGATTCACCTAGACTTCAGACCTTCTGAATTTAGTCTAATAATGAGTAAAGTAGAGAGAATGGGTTCTTTAATGATTTGCCCCCTAAATTGAATAAAGTGCTAGTGAAAGGGGATGTTAGCCTTTCCAGAGACCCATGCACCACTTGAGAATTGAGGGTTTTTCCCCCTCTCCCTTAAATAAAGTGAATATAGTGCTCATGAAAGGTGCTAATAGCAGTGCAAAGGCTGATATTCTAGTCTTGAACTGGCAGTATTTGTTCAAGTCCCTCTATTTAACTTTTCCTCCTTCAGACACATGTTAGTGGTGGGGAAAAGGATGGTCTTACATGAGAGACTCCTACTCACTTGGCTCCCATTCCTCAATGCTTCTTAGAAAAAAGGATTCCGGGTTCCCTCCCACATCCTCCACAGCTAGAATACCGTTTAGTTTTCTGGTCTACACAGGCCAAGGGAAGGGAAGGTAATGATTGGTTAACCTTGGAACTTGCATGTAAACAGCTTTTTCATTAAAGCCACAAAGCCACATCCTTTTTTGGCGGCATAGTGCATTTTCTTTACCTCAGTCACCTCTGGATCTTGTCTTAACCTGCTTCTTTGGGCTTCTGTGGGCATTAGTTATGGGCATAGGGAATGGGAGAAACTTCCCCTGGGGAAGGGGCTTTAGGGAGGAGTTAGGTTCCCAGTGTCTCATCTCTGTCCTGCCCTAAGTTGGGGATACTCTAAAGGCACAAGTGAACCCCAAGCCTCAGTACGACTGACTGTCAGCTGTGTCTCACCAGCTACCTACCACTTTGTTCCACTAAAGTGCAAAGAAAGAAATGTAACACCAGTATTCTGGTTACGGGCCATAGCAGGGAGGATGCCACAAGCCATAGTGCAGTCGTTTCAGGTGCAGTGGTGTTGACAGAGGGTGGGCCAGAGGCTGCTGGACAGAGCGGCCCACCTTGAAGACCTCCCATCTGTGAACATCTGTGTCCTTGAGCGGGCTCCCCCACTCCCCGCAGTTCACTTCGCAGGCTCTCTCCTTTTTCCCCAGAACTATCCCACGATATCCCTAGCTATCTGGATAGTTCTGGCACTTCAGAGTTAGAAGGAGAGAGAAATGTTTGTCTAACGTTCTTAAATGTTAAAGCCAAACAAAGCACCAAAAAGGAAAACAAAAAAAAGACTTATAAAAATATAATGGGGTCTTCCCCCCCAAGCTTCCCACATTCTTTGTGGTATATGAAATGTCAGAATATAATGAACAGACTTTATAAACATTACTCTCTTTCCACCCGTATACACACATCTAAGTGGCAGCAGCCTCACTGCTACCCTTTCACCTCGCAAAACTTCACTCTGTAGAACCACGGTATAATGCATCTGTTTCATCCTATGGACCCCACCTTCCCAAACATACACCCACTTGCAATTCCAGAGACTCTCCCCAAAAATAGACATCTGAAAAAAGTGCATCTGTTTATACTCAGTCTATCTGCATATTATTTCTTGAGATTATTACCTTTTTTTTTTTTAACCATAAAAAAGATTGCATATTAGCAATATGATGAGAAAAACCACAGCGGCCATTTCTGGGTGGTGGTGGAGGGTAAGTGGGGTGGGTGGTGAAGCACAGAAGCGCGAGGGCTCAGAGAGGGGCAGCTCAGAGAGAGGTCCTCAGCCTGGAGACGTGAGGATGGATTCTCAATCTTCGGGCCTCGGAAATGTTCCATCTCTTTAGTCACACCCTTCTCTTCTCTCCACTTTTCCCCATTTCCACTACCCATGCCTGGGCCGCACGACCCTCTTGAAGCAGAGGCCGAATGGCTTTTTGGCATGAGTCCGCCTGGGCGTCTGGAGGGGTGTGATGTGGGACACACACCAGAGCAAGCTTATTTGTGACTGTTTCCACTCTGGGAACAATTGTCCATCACGTCTGTGACTTTAAAAATTTAAGCAGTTACTAGGCTGATAGGTTAAGAAATCTTTTGTTCTTGTGGTTTTGGATTAATATTAAGCATGAATATATATCCTATATTATATTGCTTCCCTTCTGCTCTGGGGCAGACTGCACGCTCCTTCCAAACAGGAAAACTGCACAGCCCACGGACTCAAATTTTTGAAAGCTGTTTTCTCCCACTCCCCCCGACCCACCCCAAACCCTCCCCTTCCTCCCTGGCCCCTCAGTTCCTGTATTAGAAAAGCCCCTCCCTCCCCGCTCCCACCAGCCACCCGAGGTTAAATAGATAGTGCCACATTCTAAGAGTCATGCATCGCCGCATTTGGAATTGCAGAGAAGGAGACGGTTGTGTGTGCGCCCCCTCCCTCCCGTCCCCTCCTTTTTGGCCCTCAGATTCCTGTGCTCTTCCCACTCTGCCCTCTCCCAGCCTCCCCCCATCCCAGACCCGTCACTGGTTGTGGACATCCTCCCTGCGGACGATCTTGTAGATGATCCAGTAGAACATGTTGAAGATGAGGAAGGCCATGGGGAAGCCTATGCGGGAGATTTTGTCAATCTTCTTGGCCCTCTGGATGAAGAGTTTTCGCATCTCCTCCGGGGACTTAGATGGCGCAGGAGGTGGGTTGGTGGTGGTGTTGTTGTTGGCGCCCTTGACCGAGATGCCGTCCTTGGCCTGAAGGCAGGCCGGGCCCATCCCATAGGCAGAGAAGTTGAAGCGGCCCTCTCCGGCCTCATCCTCCTGAAACAGATTCAACATGGGGCTCTACTTAAAATAAGACAGGGGCTGGGCACCCTCCCTGCAAGGCACTCCCCTGGGGGGCCAGGCCATGCGCATCTGGCTCTCCCTGCCTCCATTCCAGGCTCCTGAAGGCTCTTTGGCTGGCTGGGGAGTTGTGCCTTATAGAGGGGCGCCACTCACATACCAAAACAGATGCAAACCAGGGGATAGGAGTGCAGCGTGGAGTCTGGAGACCTGTGTTCAGGTCTCTGCTCCATCATTTGCTGGCTGTGTGACCTTACGCAAGTCACTTCTTGGAAGACTTCCTTCCATGACTCTCAAAGAGTTTTTTAATTTCATTTTTTCCTTTAAGTGGGGATAAGATTCACTCCACTACTTCAAGGTGTTTTTCGACCATCAGAGGTTATAGATGAGCGGATACTCTGAACGCTGTTTTGTTAGAAATCCAGGGGACAGTTTGGAGAGATCCCCTGCTTTGCCTCTGTTGCCTCCTTGCCCTCTCCCACCCACTCCATTACCCAGTTAATGTCTTCTGTGCGTAGGTTGGGGGAGGGAGTGAACGGCCCAGGAGGGAGCAAGGGCTGTGGGTCTCACCTCCACTCACAAGCCAGGGCACCACAGCTGCTGCTTACCTCCATGTTCCTGTATCCCTGGCAGGTGTGACCTCAGACATACCTCTGGATTTTTATCACGTTATCATTCAAGCCCTTCATCATTTGGCTCCAACTTACCTTTGCAGAGTTCTCCCCTCCCCCACCCTATGCTCTGCACCCCTGCCTGTTGTGTTGCATGTTCCCCCCTCCCTGCCTCATGCTCACTACCCAAATGTCTGCTCCCCTGAGCTTCCTCGCTTTTTCTGTTCCTCATCTGGATCGTGGAGACACTCTTGTCTGCTCTCATCATGTCCGGCTCTGTGGTCCTTCCTTGTGAGCTCTGAGGCACGCTGAGAGTCTCAGCTGGGCTGCTGATTCAGTGTGTGGCTCTGGGGGGTTTATGGGCTCACTCTGCCATCCTAGAGAGCGAGAGCTCTTCGGGTAGCCTCCCTGTCTTCTGCTTGTTCCTGTGAGGGGCAGGGCCAGCAGAGAGCAGGAAATGGAGCCCAGGGGCCCCAGTGCCTGTCCAGCTCTGCGCCTGCCACTCCATCCTGGGTCCCCATCTGGGCTTGTTGTGATGACGTCCAGCCTAGTTTCCCTCCTGCCTCCCATCTCCCCCCCCCCGCCCCCTCCAACCCATCTGGGTTCTTATGACATAAATCTTATTGGTCGTCTTTTGCTTAGAACTTTTTAATAGGCTGCCACTGACTTGAGGATAATTAAAACTTTTACATGGTGACAAGGCCTTAGATGACTTGGGCAGTCCTGTCTGCGTATCTCCGTCTGGCATTCTGTGCTCCAGCCACTCTGTGATATTTCCATCTCTTGGAAAGTGCTGCACTCCTCTTTCACTCTGGCCTCTGGGAAGGTGGGTCTCTCTGCTGGAGCGCTCTCCCAGCCCCACCCCTGCTTCCATCTCCTTCTCTTTCCCTGAACTAATTCCTACTCAGAGGCCTTCCCTGAGCCCAAGGATAGGCTAGGTGTCCCTGCTTTGTGCTCCATAAACTCCCTCTACACCCCTCCCTCTTTTTCCTTTTTTGTATTTTAAAGCCCTTATCACATTGTTTTCCTTGATTAATGTCTGTCTCTTCCATTAGACTGTAAACTCCATGAAGTCAGAGGCAAAGTCTGTCACGAATATATTTCCTGGGCAGAAGTTCAAAACTCTGCCAATGTTTGTTGACTAAACGTTTACTTGTATATCCTCTCCAATCCCAGCTTCCCCACCTCCCAACCTTTTTTTAAAATTTAAATGCGGTTGTATTCCTAGCGCCAGGAGGATTTTTTTTTTTTAATTGGAGCATAGTTGCTTTACAATGTTGTGTTAATGTCTGCTGTACAGCAAAGTGAAGCAGCTACACATATGCATATATCCCCTCTTTTTTGGATTTCCTTCCCATTCAGGTCACCACAGAGCATAGAGTAGAGTTCCCTGTACTGTACAGTGGGTTCTCATTAGCTATCTATTTTATGCACAGTAGTGTGTATATGTCAATCCCAATCTCCCAGTTCATCCCACTCCCAACCTTCCCCCCTTGGTATCCATACGTTTGCTAGCACCAGGAGGATTTGACACATATGATGAATGCTCAAGAAATCTTGTGCAAATGACTGAATCTGGTCCAACACCCGTGTTGCACAAGTGAGGGAAAGAAGATGGGCTCCAGTGCCTGGCAGATCGGTGCTCAACCAATACTTGTCTATAGGGAGGACAACTAGAGGGTTTGTGCCAGAGCCGAGGAGAGGAGTTGGGGGAGGCTGGCCAAGTCACTGGACCCTGTGCCTGGAAGTGGGCTGGCGCCGACTCTGTTGCTTATCAGTATAAATAGCTCCCCCCCACCCCCGCTGTGGTGGAGTGGGTGGGAGTGGGTGCTTGAAAATGTTTTCTCGCTGGGCTCCAGGTATGCAGGGGGTGGCCCAAGTTAACTCTTTGTATAGCTTTGGAAAGTTATTCTTTGTCTTCTTCATCTATTAAGCATGAGAGGGGATGGGATGGGGGTGTGGAGGCCTCATCTGGTGAGAAGATGATCAATTTCACATTGTATCCAGGAGAAAGGAAATTCCCTAGAAATGACTGGACCAAAGCTTGCTATTCCTGTTTGAGCCAGCAGATGGCAGGAAATGAATGCCCAACTGCACCTGGGGCTGCGTGGGGCTGGAGCAGGGGAAATCTGATAGTTACTCTAGAGCCCAGGGAAGTTGGTAGTGTGCCTGCCCAGTCAGGCTCACAGAGGTTTCCTAATAATCTGAGTAATGAGGCTGGCCAGGAAATTCGAGGACCAGATGCTTTCTGCCCAGCAAATGAGGTAACATGGGAAGATAGAGGGAGATGAGGAGCCTGGCCAAGATCACAGGCTCCGAGAAACTCGGGCATATAAGCGAGTTCCTCTTCACTCCCATCTGGGGCTTAAAACCCCCCTAGGGCTCTGCGGTCCCAGCTTGTACACTGCCAGTGTACAGGCCGCATCCAGAGGGCCTTACTCCAAGGAACCTCTTCTTTATGGTGAGCCTGATTCTGTGTCCTTGTAGTTTCTGACATTTGTGCCAAGTTGGGAGCCCATGGGCACAAGGAAGGTCACGCTAATTCAGATGCACACCAGGGGCCAGGCAGGAGGAGTGCGTGATGAAGTGAGCCTGGGGCTGTGGAATGCATTCCCTACCTACAGGCATTTGCAGTGCGCCTGTACCACGTGGGATGTGAATCCAGCGGGACCAGAGGCTGCAATGTTTTGAGTGAAACTAGAAGTGTGACTTTTGAATGCAGGCACTTTCTTCCAGATTTTTAAGACACTGCTTAAAAACGGAAAGATATTTGCGTGGCAAATTTGACCTTCTAGCTACTCGTTTTTGACCTCTGCCTTGGGATGAATCTTAGTTTCTATTTAAGGTCTAATAAATGCAGGACTATTTTTATCTGCTTCGGGATGGAAACACTGATGAACAGATAAGAAGCAGCTGGTGGTATATGGTCAGTGTTTTGAGAATAGCCATGGGTCTTGGAAGGCCGCCTTGCCTTTGCCATCAGTGGCTCCATGAGCCAGGTAACTTGCCCCTCCTCTTTGTTGTCACCTCACAGGAGGAGTGGACCAGATGCTCTCTTGAGAGCGCTTCCAGCACCAGCGTGCTTTGAGAGAATGAGGAAGGAACCGAGCAGAGGAATCTGATCAAATCTGCATAGTGGCCTTATGCACACTTTACTTGGCCAGAGGTAAAACAAAGCTTCTGTTTTCCTCTAGTGTATAAAACTGGTAGGCGTTTGGCAAGGGTGAAGGCAGCCTTTGGAAGTACTGTAGGCCCTGCATATTACATATCTGCAAGGAGCTTCATTCACATTTTCGTCTCTGTAAACGCTGCCCCCTGGAGTTGTGCAGGGCACAGTCTGGTGGACTGGTGCCAGTCAAATATTTTGGACATAGTTTTCCCAAATAACTGTCTCTGCAACACATTTTTGAACTTCTTTTAGCAGAGGGAAATGCAGAAAACGCTAGCCTATGGGGGAGAAAGGGAAAACAAAAAGTAAATCCCAGAGATAGTTGTGTTTGGTCAGTTCCTTGTTTAGACTATGTTAAGAGTCAGAGGCTAGGTATCTGGTGGACAGTAATGGAAGGACTAAAACTAGGGTCTTTCAAGAAGTCCTGTCTGGCTCGCTGCACCCAAGATGGTTTCCTCTTCCAGCGCAGGTTATATCCTAACTCCCACGGGCATCTTCTGTCTCGGAACGTCTGCCTGCCGCCTGCGGTTAACTGCTAGAAGTTAATTGAATCAGATTGCTGATGTTTAAGAAACATACTGAGGGAAATCTGTGCCTATGGAATCATTTTAATCCCTGGCACTTGTGTGGCAGGAACAAAACTTAAAGCTACTTTGGCATCTGATTTCATCTTCACCACAGTCCCCCATTATACCCACTTAGTCCATTTTACAGATGGAGAAGCTGGGCCCCAAAAGAGGCTAGCTGAATATCACATACCAAAGAGGCAGAGTCCTTTGTCACAGCACCTTGTAACTCGGTAGACAGCTATTTTCTGTAGGTCAACCTAAAGCAGCTAGGCCTTGGTGTGTGGCAGGTATGTGGTGTGTGGCCTGTATGAGCCCAGAGTGTATGAGCCCCTGGTTGTCCTTATCCATTGCTGGAAACACTTCTAAGTAACCTCTCTGACTGGCAGGTCTCCTCTTTTTTCATTAGGTTTTTTTTATCCCTTTGTCCATTTGTTCAACAAATGCCTATTGCGTGTTCACTATCTATCAGGCCTTGTGTTACGCACCAGGGATGTAGCACTGAGCAAGAGGAGACAGGGTCTCTGCCCTGAGGGAGCTTATCATTCAGTGGACGATGCGCAGTAAACAATCACATGATTGAATGAATAATTATAACTCAAGATAAATGTTCGGAAGGAAAGAAACCGAGTTCAACTAGAGTATGGTTTTCGCTGGCATAAACAGTGTCTTTGTGCAAATTAGAAGAAAGGCATCTGCCTCTTGGGGTGTATGAATCGAGATCCCTTCCTCTGGCTGATAGAGTCCACGCCAGGGCAGGATTTAGAGAAGAGCACCTCCTTGGCTGGGGGTCCTTGTAGGATACAACCTGCATGACCATACTTAACAGGCTGGCATACGCACCTCGGTACAGGACCTAACCTTGACTTAGGATATCAAGGAAAGGTGCCTCAGCCGAGGACTGGAAAATGAGTGGGTTCATACCAGGCAAAGTGCACCGGAAGAGCAACCCAGGAGGAGAGAACCAGACGCCTAACGTCCTGTGCGTATGCTTGAGGAACTATGAAAAAAGCCAGTGTAGATGGTGCTCAGAGAGCAAAGGAGGAAGTGATGTGAAGATGAGGCTGGAGAGAAAAGCAGCTTCTCTGATCCGCAGGAGAAAGGTGTCCTGGGGAAGTAGTTATGGACCAGGAAGGATGTGGAGCCAGTTTTCTCCCACAGGCTGTATGCTCTCCAATGGCGCTTGTTGGTTGGGACACACACAACCTCTGAATTAACAGAGGTTGGTGACTTTTCAGAGGTGGTGTGCCAAGTATTTCTTTATTCAATTCCTCATAAGGTGAGAGGATCCACTCTGAGGGAGAATCTTGCTGGATGCCCTTTTCTTAGAAGTAGGAAACAAAGGTCTGGAAACTGGACATTCTACTCTAAGATCTCCCCTTTTGTGGTGCAGATCCCTTCTGGAATCAGGCCCATTGAAATAATTGAAATATTTTCCACCCTGTAGAAAACACCAACAGACACCCCCTCTGCCTGCCATGCTTTGGGTTTATAGCTAGTTTCTATCTTGACACCGTCAGTGTTTGCTCCCTCAGTTCTGTCTTCAGGTGTAACCTGATGGTTAGTGTTACTCTCTGCCTATAGACCCAATCAGGGCATTGTTTATGGGAGGGGAAGCTAGGACTTCCAGAACTTTGACCCCTATTTTGTGCGGGCTTTACCCACTGAGAAGGATGGTCCAGTGAAACAAGTATCACAAGACAGGGTTGCCTGGCACTCTTCCGTTTGCCGCCAGCAGCGAGCCAAAGGCCTACCTTGTGATGTCTTCGCTTCCTCCTGAATCGGAGCAGCTCTTTGTGCTGCCGAGACACAAAGTTGACAGCGGCGTACTCGAGCAGGGCTGAGAACACGAAGAGCAGGCACACGGCCATCCAAATGTCAATGGCTTTCACATAGGACACCTGGGGCGGAGGTGGGGGGAAGAGCACAGGGAAGTGAGGAGAGAGCAGAGTGAAGTCTTGAGTACCGAGAAATGTTTTCTGCTCATTAGGACCCCCTCCCTTGTCACTCACTCACTGCTGTCCTCTCTCAGCTGGGATATTAGGGTGGAGGGTGCAGAGGGAAACAAGAGAAATGCATCAAGAAGACTGGACAGAATGTTGGGGAAAAAAGAACATGGTGCCTAGAAGAGCACTAAAGAGAGGGGGACAGTGTGTCTAGCATTATTGTTCGGTGGAACAGAATGTGGTATTTAGACTAAAGCTCTAAATAGGAAGAGAATTTGTACCTAGGGTTAAAAGTAAGTGGAGGATGTCAGTGCAAATGGCAGAGTAAGATCTTCAAAAACTCTCTCTCCCCATAAAAGCAACTATCAAAAACAGTCAGAACCAACTTTTTTTCAGAACTCTGTTAATTAATCAAAGTCTAACAGCAATCCTGTAAACATTTATTTAAGAAAATCAACTGGATCTCAGTAAGAACATCAAGCTTCATGGCATTAAAGAACCCCCAGCTTTATTGAGATATAATTCACATATCATACACATTTAAAGTGTACAATTCAAAGGTTTTATACATTCACAGATATGTGCAATCATCATCACAGTCAATTTTAGAACATCTTCATCACCTCAAAAAGAAACCTGCTATCTTTTAGCTATCATTTCCTTATTCCCCCAGTTGTCTTCCTCCAGTCCTGGACATTTCATATGAATGGAATCATACAATTTGTGGCCTTTTATGACTGGGTTCTTTCACTTAGCATACTGTTTTCAAGATTCATTCATATGGTAGCATGTGTCAGTATTTTATTCTTTTTTTATGGCCAAATAATATTCCATTGTATGGATATAACACATATTGTTGATCCATTTATCAGTTGATGGACAGTTTGGGCTGTTTCTACCTTTTGGTGATTATGAGTAAAGCTGCTATGAACATTGGTGTGTAAGCTTTTGTGCGGATGTATGTTTTTATTTCCCTTGGGGCTTCGTGGTGTTTTAAGTTGCCCTATTCCCATCCTCTCATCCCCAGCTCTGTGCTAGCTTTGAAATCCAACAGCCTGCAAGCAT
Organism: Delphinapterus leucas; assembly: GCF_059928025.1. Lineage (NCBI taxonomy): Eukaryota > Metazoa > Chordata > Mammalia > Artiodactyla > Monodontidae > Delphinapterus > Delphinapterus leucas. The sequence goes on from NC_143131.1 coordinate 129,113,954, forward strand.
GGTGAACACGAGTATCCTGACAGCCGCTGCATGGGGCAGAACAGAGTAGGAGCTTCTTTAAAGCTGCATTCTCAGGGAATTGTTATTTGACCAGTTTTGTGGTTCTCGGAGAGACCCCACTCACAAGGCTGTCTTTATTTGACCTGACTTGGAGCTGGTCCAGTGTGAACAGCCTTTTCCTTGAGGGCATTTGTTGAAAACAGTCATCGGCAAGTGTTGAACATTACATCAGCCCCAGGCAGTTGGTAACAGCTGAGGCAAACAATAGGTTGAGCAAAAAGTATAAAAGGAAACATCTGGGGAATGAGCTGTCCATAGAGGGCTTTAGGAAGCTATGATATATTCCTGGGAATCTATGCACATTCCTAGGCCTATGTGTATGCTCAGGGAAGACCTGAGAAGGCTCTTAGCACTCAACTCTAAATAAACAGGAAGTAAAGGCTAAGTTAAAGTTGTAAACTGCTTGGCTGAGTGTTGAAAGTACACACAGAGCCCCTAGGCAAAGGCTGGGAGATGTATAGGGTTCAGGCATTTAAGGAAATCTCTTAAATTCTTAGCTAACCACTAAGCTAACTGTAGAGACTTCAGTGGCCCCACACAGCAAAGAATACAGACATTACAGAATTAGTTCTGTAAAGTTACTAAACAAACAAACAACGACAAATCCTGAGGAGGGAGGAGAATCTGATTTCCAGAGATGCCACATTGTATAATGTAAAATGTGTAATTTTCAACAACAAATCTAAGACATACAAAGAAACAAGAAAATATGGCGAATGCAATGGACTGAATGTTTGTGTCCTCCCAAAATTCATATGTTGAAATCCGACTCCCAATGCAATGGTATTTGGCGATGAAGCCATTGGGAAGTAATTAGGTCATGAGAATGGAGCCCTCATGCATGGGATTAGTGCCTTTATAAAAAGAGTCCAGAGAGCTAGCATACTCTCTTTCTGCCATGTGAGGATACAACAGCAAGTCAGCAGTTTGCAACTGGAAGAGGATCCTCACCAGAACCAGACTATGTTTGACACTCTGATCTCAGACTTCAAGCCTCCAGAACTGTGAGAAATAAATTTATGTCATTTATGAGCCACCCAGTCTATGGTACTTTGTTATAGAAGCCTGGATTGACTAAGTCAGGCCCATACATAGGAAAAAAAGCAGTCAAAAGAAGCTGTGCCTGGGCTTCCCTGGAGGCACAGTGGTTGAGAATCTGCCTGCCGATGTAGGGGACACGGGTTCGAGCCCCGGTCTGGGAGGATCCCACATGCCGTGGAGCGGCTGGGCCCGTGAGCCACACTACTGAGCCTGCACATCTGGAGCCTGTGCTCTGCAACAAGAGAGGCCGCGATAGCGAGAGGCCCGCGCACCATGATGAAGAGTGGCCCTCTCTTGCCGCAACTAGATAAAGCCCTTGGACAGAAACGAAGACCCAACACAGCCAAAAGTAAAAAAAAAAAAAAAAAAAAAAAAGCTGTGCCTGAGGAAACCCAGATGTTGGACTTAACAGACAAAGACTTTAAATCAGTTACATTTTTACTATGTTCAAACAACTGAAAGAAACCTTGTCTACACAACTAAAGTATGAGAGGGAATTCCCTGGCCATCCAATGGTTAAGACTCTGCGTTTCCACTGCAGGGGCCACGGGTTCAATCCCTGGTCAGGGAACTAAGATCCCACAAGCTGGGCAGCCTGGCCAAAAAAAAAGTGTGATAACAAAGTGTCACCAAGTAGAGCATGAAATAGAAGTTACAAAAAAGAACCAAATAGAAATTCTGGAGTTAAAAAGTAAAATAACTGAACTGAAAATTTTACTAGAGAGGATAACAGCATATCTGAGTAGACAGAAGAAAGAATTAGTGAATCGGAAGAAGAATCAATGAACTTGAGGTTATCCTGTTTGAGGAACAGAATGAAGAAAAATTAACAGAGCCTCAGAGACATGCGGGGAACCATCAGGTGCACTAACGTATGTTTGATGGGTATTTCAGAAGAAGAGGAGAGAGAGAGGCAGAATATTTGAAGAAATAATGGCAAATATTTCCCCAAATTTGATGAAAAACACTAATGTACACATCTAAGAAACACAATATACTCCAAGCAAGATAAACTCAAAGAGATCCACACCTAGACATACCATAATCAAACTGTCAGAAGCCAAAGAAAAAGAATCTTGAAAGCAGAAAGAGAGAAGCAATGCATCATGTACAAGGTATCCTCAATAAGATTAACAGCTGATTTCTCTTTAGAAACCATGGGGTCTAGAAAGCAGTGGGATGAAATTAAAGATGACCTGAATAAATGGGAAGACATCCTGTGTTCATGGATTGAAAGACTTAATATTATTAAGATGGCAGTACTCCCCAAATTCCTATATAGACTCAATGCATTTTTAACTAAAATTCCTTTTTACTGTTGTTGCAGAAATTGACAAGCTGATCTTAAAATTTATATTCATGTTCATATGGAAATGCAGGTGACCCAGAATAGCCAAAACAATCTTTAAAAAGAACAAAGTTGAAGGACTCACACTCCCCAACTTCAAAACTCACTATAAAGCTATGGTAATCAAGAGAGTGATACTGACATAAAGATAAATATACTTACCAATGGAATAGAATTGAGAGTCCAGAAATAAATCCATACATCTATGGCCAATTGATTTTTGAGGAGAATATAAATTCAGTGGAGGGAAAGAATAGTCTTTTCAACAAATGGTGCTGGGATAACTGGATATCCACATGCAAAAGAATGATATCTCTCCATATACAAAAATAAACAAAAATGGATCGAAACCCTATATTTAGAGCTAAACTATAAAACTCTTAGAAAAAAGTGTATGTGTAAATCTTCATGATCTTGGATTAGGTATTAGTTTCTTAAGTACGATACCAAAAGCACAAGCAACAACAGAAAGTATAAATTAGACTTCATCAAAATTATAAACTTTTGTGCATAAAGAACTATCAATTAAGTAAAAAGACAACCCATAGAATGGGAGAAAATATATGCAAATCACATATCTTATAAGGGTTTTAAATCCACAATACACAAAGAGCTATTACAACACAACAATAAAAAGGGAAATACCCCAATTAAAAAGTGGGGCAAGAGATTTGAATAGGTTCTCCAAAGAAGATACAGAAATGGTCAATAAACACATGAAAAGATGCTCAACATTATTAGTCATTCAGAAAATGCAAATCAAAACTACAGTGAGATACCACTTCACTTCTATTAAGATATTGATAATCAAAGAGATAGAATAACAAGCGTTAACGAGAACGTGGAGAAATTGGAACTTTGGCAGGATTATAAAATGGTGTAGCCACTCTGGAAAATAGTTTGGCAGTTCCTCAAAAAGTTTAGCATATAATTACATATGACCCAACAATTCCACTCTTAGGTAGTATATACTTATAAGGGTTGAAAACATATGTCCACACAAAAACTTGTACACAGATGTTCATAGCAGCATTATTTAAAATAGGCAAAAAGTGGCATAACCCAAATGTCCATCAAGTGATGAATAGATAAACAAAATGTGAAATATCCATACAATAGAATATTATTCATCCATAAAAAGAAATGAAGTAGTGATACATTCTACAACATAAATGAACCTTGAAAATATTATGCTAAATGAAAGAAGCCAGTCATAAAAGTACACATATTGTGTGATTCCCCTTAGCTGAAATGACTAGGATAGGCAAATTCATAGAGGTAGAAAGTGGATTAGTGGTTGCCAGGGGCTGGTGGGAGCGGAGAACAAGGAGTGACTGTTGATGAATATGGGGGTTTCTTTGTGGGGTGATGAAATATTCTGGAATTAGACAGCGCTGAGGGTGTACAACTTTGTGAATATATTAAATGCCACTGAATTTTATGCTTTAAAAAAAGCGAAGGGGGAAGAATGTCAGGTTGAGTGTAATAGCAAACGAAGCCCAATATCAAGTCTAGTGTTAACAATGAGTGGAGTAGAATGTTGAGTCTTGTGAGGGGGAATGTGGCATCAACTATTAATAGAGAGTGGAGCAGCATGTTGAGCCTAACATAAGGAACAGGAAGCAGAATATTACTCCTGCTTTTGCAAATGAACAGAGCAGAAAGTGTTGTCACTTGGTGACAGTATACAGAATTTGGTTTCAATCTTTTACAGTAAATGTAGCAGAATGCAAAGTTTAGCGTTAACAGTGCAAAGGGCAGATTGTTGAGTTTTCTTGTGAGGACAAATAGAGGAGAGAGTGGTGTCTAGTGTAGATGGCAGGTGGAGTAGAATGTCATGTCTCACATTAAAAGTTAATGGTAGAGGGACTTTCCTGGTAGCACAGTGGTTAAGAATCCGCCTGCTAATGCAGGGGACACAGGCTCGAGCCCTGGTCCAGGAAGATCCCACATGCTGTGGGGCAACTAAACCCGTGCACCACAACTACTGAGCCTGCGCTCTAGAGCCCACGAGCCACAAGTACTGAGCCCATGTGCCACAACTACTGAAGCCCACACGCCTAGAACCCATGCTCCACAACAGAGAAGCCGCCACAATGAGAAGCCGGTGCACCGCGAGGAAGAGTAGACCCCGCTCACCACAACTAGAGAAAGCCCATGCGCAGCAACAAAGACCCAATGCAGCCAAAACAAAAAAAAAAGAAGAGTTAATGGAAGAGTCATGTCATGAAAAACAAAAAACAGTGAGGGGACTGTTCTAGATTAAAAGAGCAAGTGTATGCAGTATGAACGTTTATTGGATCCATGTCCATTGATGACAGTTTTTGGACAGTTGGGAAAATTTAAAGGTTCTATATTAGATGAAATTATTTCTAATTCATTAATACTTATTCAATTAATGTTAATTTTTTAGATGTGATAATATCATTGTGATCGTTATTCCTTATTTAGAGGTGAATTGTCATGTCTGTAACCTTCAAATAATGCAGCAAAAGTTGCATCTAGGGACTTCCCTGGTGGTGCAGGGGTTAAGGATCCACCTGCCAATGCAGGGGACATGGGTTCGAGCCCTGGTCCAGGAAGATCCCACATGCCGCGGAGCAACTAAGTCCGTGCGCCACAACTACTGAGTCTGCGCTCTAGAGGCTGCAAGCCACTACTACTGAGCTCATGTGCCACAACTACTGAAGCCTGCGTGCCTAGAGCTTGTGCTCCGCAACAAGAGAGGCCACCACAGTGAGAAGCTCGCGTACCACAACGAAGAGTAGCCCCCGCTCAACGCAACTAGAGAAAGCCTGCGTGCAGCAACGAAGACCCAACGCAGCCAAAAATAAATAAACAAACGAATAAATAAATTTAAAAAAAAAAAAAAAGTTGCATCTATCTATCTACTTACCTACCTACCTATAAATAGAGATAACGTAAATGTGGCAAAATGATAACAATTGGCATTGAGGTGAAGGCTTTTAGGGTGTTTGTTGTATATTCTGACAACTTTTTCTGTATCGAAACAATGTTAAGTGCAGTATTGCATTGGAAATGGTGCAGAATGCTGCACTTAACATGAAGCTGAAGGGAGCAGAGTATGGCATCTGGCATTAACAGTAGAGAAGAGTGTTGTGTCTAGTGATGAGTGAGTAATGGGGAATGTGGCTCCAGTGACTGTAGTGAATGTAGCACCTAGCACACAGCACCTAGCATTAAAAGAGAGTAAAGCAGAATGAGGCATCAAGAGTTCATATGACAGAAATCTCTTGAATTCCTATACAATAATGATGAAAAATCTGAAATAAAAATTAAGGAAACACTCGCATTTCCCATTGCAACAAGAAGAATAAAATACCTAGGAATAAACCTACCTAGGGAGACAAAAGACCTGTATGCAAAAAAATGTAAGACACTGATCAAAGAAATTAAAGATGATACAAACAAATGGAGAGATATACCATGTTCTTGGATTGGAAGAATCAACACTGTGAAAATGACTATACTACCCAAAGCAATCTACAGATTCAACGCAATCCCTATCAAACTACCAATGGCATTTTTCACAGAACTAGAACAAAAAATTTCACAATTTGTATGGAAACACAAAAGACCCCGAACAGCCAAAGCAATTTTGAGAAAGAAAAACGGAGCTGGAGGAATCAGGCTCCCGGACTTCAGACTATACTACAAAACTACAGTAATCAAGACAATATGGTACTGGCACAAAAACAGAAATATAGGTCAGTGGAACAGAGTAGAAAGCCCAGAGATAAATCCACGCACATATGGTCACCTTATCTTTGATAAAGGAGGCAAGAATATACAGTGGAGAAAAGACAGCCTCTTCAATAAGTGGTGCTGGGAAAACTGGACAGCTACATGTAAAAGAATGAAATTAGAACACTCCCTAACATCATACACAAAAATAAACTCAAAATGGATTAAAGACCTAAATGTAAGGCCAGACACTATCAAACTCTTAGAGGAAAACATAGGCAGAACACTCCATGACATAAATCACAAGCAAGACCCTTTTTGACCCACCTCCTAGAGAAATGGAAATAAAAACAAAAATAAACAAATGGGACCGAATGAAACTTAAAAGCTTTTGCACAGCAAAGGAAACTATAAACAAGACGAAAAGATAACGCTCAGAATGGGAGAAGATATTTACAAACGAAGCAACTGACAAAGGATTAATCTCCAAAATATACAAGTAGCTCATGTAGCTCAATATGAAAACGCAAACAACCAAATCCAAAAATGGGTAGAAGACCTAAATAGACATTTCTCCAAAGAAGATATACAGATTGCCAACAAACACATGAAAGGATGCTCAACATCACTAATCATTAGAGAGATGCAAATCAAAACTACAATGAGGTATCTAACCTCACACCAGTCAGAATGGCCATCATCAAAAAATCTACAAACAATAAATGCTGGAGAGGGTGTGGAGAAAAGGGAACCCTCTTGCACTGTTGGTGGGAGTGTCAATTGATACAGCCACTGTGGAGAACAGTATGGAGGTTCCTCAAAAAACTAAAAATAGAACTACCCTACGACCCAGCAATCCCACTACTGGACATATACCCTTAGAAAACCATAATTCAAAGAGTCATGTACCACAATGTTCATTGCAGCTCTATTTACAATAGCCAGGACATGGACGCAACCTAAGTGTCCATCGACAGATGAATGGATAAAGAAGATGTGGCCCATATATACAATGGAATATTACTCAGCCATAAAAAGAAATGAAATTGAGTTATTTGTAGTCAGGTGGATGGACCTAGAGACTGTCATACAGAGTGAAGTAAGTCAGGAAGAGAAAAACAAATACCGTATGCTAACACATATATATGGAATCTAAAAAAAAAAAAAAAAAAGGTTCTGAACAACCTAGGGGCAGGACAGGAATAAAGACACAGACATAGAGAATGGACTTGAGGACACAGGGAGGGGGAAGGGTAAACTGGGATGAAGTGAGAGAGTGGCATGGACATATATACACTACCAAATGTAAAATAGATAGCTAGCGGGAAGCAGCCACATAGCACAGGGAGATCAGCTCTGTGCTTTGTGTCCACCTAGAGGGGTGGGATAGGGAAGGTGGGAGGGAGACGCAAGATGGAGGGGATATGGGTATATCTGTATACATATAGCTGATTCAC